>NC_083582.1:66442726-66792726 GCF_027579695.1 Neoarius graeffei | reverse complement strand
ATGAAGCGAGTCCTCCTGGATACAGTTATATACACCAGCCTCGTCTAACTGGCAGAGGAGGAGGCGTCGCGGTTATTTATAACGATTATCTAGGTGTAACACACAAACCTGGTTATAAATTTAATACATTTGAAGTTCTTCATACTCATATAATGTATATAGCCTCGAAAAATAAGTCTACCCAGTTAATTCCATTACTTATTATTTACAGGCCCCCGGGGCCATATTCTGAGTTTCTTTCTGAATTTGCAGATTTTATCTCAGATTTGGTTATTTCCTTAGACAAAGCTTTAGTTGTCGGAGATTTTAATATTCACTTCGATAACCCAGAAGACCCTTTAAAAACAGCGTTTGTGTCCATCTTAGATTCAGTCGGGATTAAGCAGAATGTCATAGGACCGACCCATAATGGTGGTCACACCCTTGATCTAATACTAACATTCAGATTAAACGTAGACAATATAGTCATACTTCCACAGTCTGAAGTTATCTCAGATCATTGTCTCATCTCATTCAAAATATGTCTGAGTAATAATATATGCACCTCACCACGCTACTGTATTAAACGTACTTTCACGTCAACTACTGCACAGAGCTTTATAAATGATCTCCCAGAGCTGTCAACTTTGATTGGGTCACTGTCAGCCCCTGCAGAACTCGATCAGGCAACTGAATGCTTAGAGTCAACATTCCGCCATACTTTAGATAATGTAGCTCCTCTAAAAAGGAAAATGGTCAGAGACAAAAAATTAGCACCCTGGTATAATGATGACACTCGCACTTTAAAACAGACCACTCGAAAATTGGAACGTAAATGGCGTCAAACAAAATTGGTAGTGTTCAAATTGGCGTGGAAGGAGAGCCTCCTGAAGTATAGAAAAGCTCTTAGTGCTGCGAGATCAACATATCTCTCCTCCCTAATAGAAGATAACAAAAATAATCCTAGATTCCTATTTAATACTGTAGCAAAATTAACCAGGAATAAGTCCACTATAGACAGATGCACACCTGCAGTATGTAGTAGCAACGACTTCATGAATTTTTTTAATGACAAAATTGAGAATATCCGACAAAAAATTCAAACTACTAATTTAAGGTTAGACAATGAAAGTGACCTCGTAGTTAACAATATAACTGTATCAGATCATCAGTTAGAATGTTTTACTCCCCTAAAAGAAACTGAATTACTTTCATTAATCTCTACATCGGGGGCGGCACGGTGGTGTAGTGGTTAGCGCTGTCGCCTCACAGCAAGAAGGTCCTGGGTTCGAGCCCCGGGGCCGGCGAGGGCCTTTCTGTGCGGAGTTTGCATGTTCTCCCCGTGTCCGCGTGGGTTTCCTCCGGGTGCTCCGGTTTCCCCCACAGTCCAAAGACATGCAGGTTAGGTTAACTGGTGACTCTAAATTGACCGTAGGTGTGAATGTGAGTGTGAATGGTTGTCTGTGTCTATGTGTCAGCCCTGTGATGACCTGGCGACTTGTCCAGGGTGTACCCCGCCTTTCGCCCATAGTCAGCTGAGATAGGCTCCAGCTTGCCTGCGACCCTGTAGAAGGATAAAGCGGCTAGAGATAATGAGATGAGATGAATCTCTACATCAAAAGCCTCAACTTGCGTACTAGATCCCTTACCGACACATCTATTCAAACAGATAATGCCTGGAGTAATTGAACCGCTTCTAAAAATAATAAATTCTTCTCTTATGATTGGCTATGTACCCAAATCCTTTAAACTAGCAGTTATCAAACCCCTGATTAAAAAACCTGACCTTGATCCCTGTCAGCTGTCCAATTATCGGCCAATATCAAACCTCCCCTTTATCTCCAAGATCCTTGAAAAAGCTGTGGCACAGCAGTTATGCTCATATTTACATAGGAATAACATCCATGAAATGTATCAGTCAGGATTTAGACCTCATCATAGCACAGAGACAGCACTGGTTAAAGTAGTAAACGACCTACTGTTGGCGTCTGATCAGGGCTGTGTCTCGCTACTTGTGTTGCTTGACCTTAGTGCAGCATTTGATACCATTGATCATTCCATTCTTCTGGATAGACTAGAAAATGTTGTGGGAGTTAAGGGAACGGCCCTCTCCTGGCTCAGGTCTTATCTAACTGATCGTTATCAGTATGTTGATATAAATGGTGATATTTCTAGACGTACCGAGGTAAAGTTTGGTGTTCCACAAGGTTCTGTCTTGGGTCCACTGCTTTTTTCTCTATATATGTTACCTCTGGGCGATATTATTCGTAAACATTGTATTAGTTTCCACTGTTATGCTGATGACACACAGTTGTATGTCTCTGCAAAACCTGATGAGAGACACCAGCTTAATAGAATTGAGGAATGTGTGAAGGACATTAGACACTGGATGCTTATAAATTTCCTTCTGCTTAACTCTGACAAGACTGAAGTACTTGTGCTAGGACCACATACAGCTAGAAGTAAGTTTTCTGATTACACAGTAACTCTGGATGGCCTTTCTGTTTCTTCACGTGCAGCAGTAAAAGACCTCGGAGTGATTATTGACCCCAGTCTTTCATTCGAAACTCACATTGATAACATCACCCGGATAGCTTTCTTTCATCTCAGAAATATTGCAAAGATAAGAAATTTAATGTCATTGCATGATGCAGAAAAACTAGTCCATGCTTTCGTTACCTCCAGGTTGGATTATTGTAATGCCTTACTGTCTGGATGTTCCAATAAGTGCATAAACAAGCTCCAGTTAGTTCAAAATGCCGCAGCAAGAGTCCTTACTAGAACTAGAAAATATGACCACATCACGCCTGTCTTATCCACACTGCATTGGCTCCCAATCAAATTTTGTATTGATTATAAAATACTACTATTGACCTTTAAAGCACTAAATGGTCTCGCACCACAGTACCTGAGTGAACTTCTGCTCCTCTATGACCCGCCACGCCTACTTAGATCAAAAGGTGCAGGCTATCTGCTGGTACCTCGTATAGTGAAGGCTACATCAGGGGGCAGAGCCTTTTCTTACAAAGCCCCACTGTTATGGAACAGCCTTCCAAGTAATGTTCGGGAATCAGACACAGTCTCAGCATTTAAGTCTAGGCTGAAAACATATCTGTTTAGTCAAGCCTTTTGTTAATGGTGTTTATGAGGTAAAGGAGTAGATCTGGAGGGTCCTCAGACATAGAGTGTTTTGGTAAACTGGGATGTATGGATGCTGTCAGTCCCCACTCGCTTGCTCACTCGAGTTTGTTGACGGTGCAGTGGCTGGCTGCTTTATGTCCCGGGGCTCCCTCATGCCTGAATTACCTTCTGGCTCTCTCCTTTTAGTTATGCTGTCATAGTTAGTTGCCGGAGTCCCTGCTTGTACTCGGTGCAATATGTATACTGTTCCTACTTATTCAGGTGACATTGGGCATACCTAACCACCTGTGTTTTCTTTCTCTCCCCCCCCACTCCAAATCTGTCCCTCTGAGTTACATGGAGTCAACAGGAAATCTTTTGGTGGAGACGGTGGGGACCTCGACTGGCTATCGTAGCCTGCAGGGAATCGGCTGTCAGACATTCTGTCGCATGTCCCAGACCCGGTGAAATGTAACTGAATTGTCTTGGCCAGGCCTAAGGGTCCCATCTGCATCTCATCATTGCTGAGGAGTGTGCTCCCATCACCCAATCAAGCATCCAGCCAGAGCAGGTCATGATATATTTTTTACCATATTAACATGCCATTGTGTGTCATGCCTGATGTAAAGACTCTCGTCTCTGCGAGCCTACCACACAGATTTAATACTTGTCATTTTTAGGGCATACCTAACAACATGTTTTCTTTCTCTCTCTCCCCCCCCCATCTGTCCCTCTGAGTTACATGTTGATCCTGGGATTGAGATGCTGGCCTCTTCTGCCCCTAGGACCTGCTTGATCCATCCTGGTGCCCTGTGTCTGGTCGGAGTTTTATCGCCCCACTCCTGTGAAGGACGGCCCCATGAGGACAGTTGAGGGTTATACCTGTTAAAACTGTTAATATTATAGTCAGGCTGTCTGTTGTTGCCCAAATGAGGATGGGTTCCCTTTTGAGTCTGGTTCCTCTCGAGGTTTCTTCCTCATGTCGTCTGAGGGAGTTTTTCCTTGCCACCGTCGCCACAGGCTTGCTCATTGGGGATAGATTAGGGATAAAATTAGCTCATGTTTTAAGTCGTTCAAATTCTGTAAAGCTGCTTTGCGACAATGTTTATTGTTAAAAGCGCTGTACAAATAAACTTGATTTGATATGTGTGTGTGTGTTATATTTGCATTATCATTTACACATAATGAACTTTAATTCTATTTTTTTAATTGATGTAAATTTTGTTAATTATGTCTTAGATATCATGGTAATGTGTAAATAATGTAATTGTGGCAGCGGGGGCGTGGTCAAGCGCCGGTCTGTGACAGGAGGGCGGAGCCAGGGAAGGTGAGTGGCAGAATCACTACACCTGACGGTAATTAACCTGTGTTTTGTGTGTTTTCCCAGTAACCGCGCCCTATTTAAGGAGGCAGAGGGAGAGCAGAGGAGAGCTCATCCCAGGACAAGAACACAGTGTGTGTTTCGCTAACAGATTAAGGCCGAATCCCATTTCACCCCTTGGACCAACCCCTTAGCCCTTCCCCTCCATTTTGCGCGTTCACGTGAAGGGGTAGGGGCATCCCAATCCCAGTTAACGCGGAGGGGTAGGGGAAGGCGTAGGGCTTCTGTACCCCTCCAAACGGAGATTTTCCTGGAGCTGACTCCGAACGAAGGGGTTTGAGTGATTTCCCACAATGCCATGCGGATTTCAGCGAGATTTCATGCGGATTTCAGAAAGATGGCGGTTCCCGCGGCGAAAGATCGTCATAAATGTATTTTCTCCATTATTTACGTGTTTTAAGTTGTTATCCAGAGGAAACACGCCGCTTGATTCGCTTTCGAGCTGAGAATGAGCAGCGATTTCTGAAATCCAAGCTGCTGCTAAAAAGCTTTGGGAGTGAGTATTGTTTTCGGTTGCTTTACTGCGTATGTTTTGTTCTGTTATTCTCGCTTTTATTGTTTACATGAGTGTTCTGACACCTCATTCTGTCGGATGTGGTGCACGAAGCGCCAAAGATATCCCATTCAGTGGTGTTAGTTAACAAATCACACCCTGCCAGCAGAGATCTCTGCCTCTGGCTCTGACTGTAGCGGCTGGTCGCAGCCAATGACGCGTCGCGTTTTGCTAACGTAAACGCTGACGGAGGTACGCGATGACGTATGTGATCGTTGAAGGGCTATCCCAATACATAAGGGTTGAATTTCAAGCCCTATCCCTTGTAGCTCAGTTTCAAGGGGAAGGGCCAAGGGGAAGGCGGAGGGGAAGGGGGAGGGGTAGGGGTAGAAATTAGAATTGGGATTGGGCCTAAAACTGGCTGTTATACTGAAAAGTCTGGCAATAAAAAGCCTATTTGCATCTGAAGTGTTGTCCTGCCGTCCTCTGTGCTCCACCCACACTTCAAAGAGCTCTACAGTAATGTATCTATATTGGTTGTAAATTTAATTAAATTCATTCATTTAAGGTTAACCCGCGCATGCACACATGGACTTCCTCTGTCTGTTTGACTGCGTGAAGCGAGTGATTTCATGCGTATTATTTGCTCAGGAATCCCCTCAAATTAAATAACTTCCCAGCCACAAAATGTCCAGATATTTTGTGAGATATTACAGAAATAAGCATATATCACAATGACCAAATTTTAGAGGGAACTAAATTTCACTGATTTTATGAAATCGAAAGGTCGTCTCGCTTTAACTGACGCAAATTTAATCTAAATTATCATCTGTTCTTCTCAGTTGAACTGCTCACAAAGCATATCCCTTGAAATGGCACAACTTGATCTTTCTAATACTCTTCGTTGCTTGTCTATGCAAAAAAAATTAATAATAACAGCAAGAAAAATCATTTTGAATTTAATGATGGTTACAATCTGCATACAGCTCTGCTTCCATCTCCCATTACTCTTGTTTGATTTCCTCCTGAACAGATATGAAACACATCACAAGAAATAATCGAACCAGGGCTTTGTAACAATGCTAGTCATATTTGTCCATTCCATTCAATTAATGGCATTTAGCAGATGCTCTTAACCAGAGCGACATACAACATACCCAGAGCAGCCAGGAGAGCAGTTGGGGATTCAGTGCCTTGCTCAAGGGCACTTCAACCATTCCTGCTGGTCCAGGGAATTGAACTGGTGACTTTTGATCCCAAAGCTGCTTCTCTAACCATTATGCCATGGCTTCCTTTACATACCAAAAGAATCAGGTTATGATTCAGATCAAACTTCTGCAAAGTAATAGCTTTACTCATTTTTTCACCCATTTTCACACTCCTGTATCTCGGTTGAATTCACCACAAAGTCCACATATCAAAATAAATTGTGGAACTTGCCCTTTCTGAGGATTCCAGCTGTTTTTGAATTCACAGCAAGTAAAACCGTTACCTTTTTCTTTTAGGCACTAAGCAATTTTTTTTTACAAATTCCTCAGTAATAGAGTATCACACTATCATTGTTCTTATATTACCAGATTTCAGACAAGTTCCCCGGGATATTTCTCATCTCATCTCATTATCTCTAGCCGCTTTATCCTTCTACAGGGTCGCAGGCAAGCTGGAGCCTATCCCAGCTGACTACGGGCGAAAGGCGGGGTACACCCTGGACAAGTCGCCAGGTCATCACAGGGCTGACACATAGACACAGACAACCATTCACACTCACATTCACACCTACGGTCAATTTAGAGTCACCAGTTAACCTAACCTGCATGTCTTTGGACTGTGGGGGAAACCGGAGCACCCGGAGGAAACCCACACGGACACGGGGAGAACATGCAAACTCCACACAGAAAGGCCCTCGCCGGCCCCGGGGCTCGAACCCAGGACCTTCTTGCTGTGAGGCGACAGCGCTAACCACTACACCACCGTGCCGCCCCGGGATATTTCTATTACGATTATTTTATGATGACATACATGTAAAAAAAAAAAAATTCACAAGACACCATCTTTTGTCCCTTGATATAAAGTACCTCCTCACTTCCCTGTTCAAGAAATGTGCAATATGGGATGAGTTTGATGAAAAACGTACTACAAACATGACTCATGCATTCCAATATTGTACTCTGTCTGTTCTGTTTGTATTTATTGAAATTGTGTAGTCACTTCTCTTCACAAAGGTTTGTGTGTTCTTTTCTTTTGAATCTTTGCTGCAAGTTTACAGAGCTTCAACACAGCCGTGTACAATCGTCTCTGGCATTCCGTGAACAAAATGACTTTTCATGATGGGAGGACTGATGTAACAGCCAACAAAAGGAGATAGTTGTAATTTTTGTCCCTTTTTTCCCCTTTAACTCAGTTCCTTTGGAACTGCAATGAGTTAGCGACAAATCTACACCTCACTTCACTCTTTACTTTAGACTTAAGTTTTGTTAAGTAAATAGCAAGAGCACATTGAGTGTTTTAAATGTTGTACTCATCGTCCAGTTAATGTAATGCACCTGGTTAAGCTTTTACTCAGAAGCACAAGGGCTTTAAAAAAAAAAAAACCTTGCACCTCTTTTTTTTGGGGGGGGGGTCAAGTTCATCTCATCTCATTATCTGTAGCCGCTTTATCCTGTTCTACAGGGTCGCAGGCAAGCTGGAGCCTATCCCAGCTGACTACGGGCAAAAGGCGGGGTACACCCTGGACAAGTCACCAGGTCATCACAGGGCTGACACATAGACACAGACAACCATTCACACTCACATTCACACCTACGGTCAATTTAGAGTCACCAGTTAACCTAACCTGCATGTCTTTGGACTGTGGGGGAAACCGGAGCACCCGGAGGAAACCCACGCGGACACGGGGAGAACATGCAAATTCCACACAGAAAGGCCCTCGCCAGCCACAGGGCTCGAACCTGGACCTTCTTGCTGTGAGGCGACAGCGCTAACCACTACACCACCGTGCCACCGGGGGGGTCAAGTTATATATGCAAAAACAAAGCAGCTGCCTCGGGTCTCATCAAGAAAATAAATTATTGCTCTAATTCATATTCTTCTAGGTTATTTTAAAGTACAAAGAGGACTGTTGGCATGTTTTTTTCCTGCTTTTGCTAAATTTGAGAAGTGATGTTTGAGATGCATGGTGGTGTAGTGGTTAGCACTGTCGACTCAAAGCAAGAAGGTTCTGGGTTCGAGCCCAATGGCTGACAGGGGCCTTTCTGTGTGGAGTTTGTATGTTCTTCCCGTGTCTGCGTGAGTTTCCACCGGGTGCTCCGGTTTCCCCCAAAGACATGCAGGTTAGGTTAATTGGTGGCTCTAAATTGACTGTGAGTGTGAATGGTTGTTTGTCTCTATGTATCAGCCCTGCGATGACCTGGCAACTTGTCCAGGGTGTACCCTGCCTCTCACCCATAGTCAGCTGGGACAGGCTCCAGCTTGCCCACGACCCTGCACAAGATAAGCGGTTATGGATAATGGATAGACTGGATGGATGTTTGAGATGAGAGTCACAGCAACCCATTCTGTGGGATGTCTGCTAAAGGTGTTACACAGAAATCAACAAGGTCAGTTTTGATAAATTTTTACACAAGTGCTGGAATTTTAATATACACTGGGGAATATTCAGTTTTGTTTCTTCGCAGATGAGAAAGTTCAGGAAAAATTATATAAAGTTGGACCAAGTTTTCCCAGGATTAAAGTTGCTGTTATTATTATTATTATTATTATTATTATTATTATCAGAACCCACCTCTATCTTCTGGCCTTGAGTTTTCTTAAGAAGTTACTGATTTTTTTATATGTTTAAAATGTTATATATAATTGAAGAGCTTGGAAATTGAATCACTCCAGCTTGTATAAATGTGTATACACTGAAATCTTTGAGTAAATACTTGTAAGTTCTAAATCTGTATGTACTGAAATGAATGAACAAAGAGAACGAACAAAGAGAATGAATAAAAGATGTACATTCTTTATCTTGCATGAGGGGGAACAGGTTAATAAATAATCTATTTAAAAGAACTGAACAAGAACTATAATATAGACACAAGGATAAAAGTACATAAATGATTTTAAGTTGGTTTTAATGCTGACAATGCTCCAATATATTTCCTTATATCGGCTTAAAAATGAACATTAGGCAACTTGTCCCGGTGATTGATTGATTGATTGATTGATTGATTGATTGAATTTTTTGAGGTAAAATAACATGCAAATTAGCTATACTGTATACATATACATCTCAACTGAAAAACTTGAAACTAAACCAAGGATTACACAAAAAGTGTAAAATACACTTATTTCCATTGTGGTCCCACAATAAAGTTTCAAGATAACAGGAACAAGCTAAAAAAAACAGACTAGAAATACAAAGAGTGGAAATCACTCATAAGCATGTGACTAGGACATCAGCAGAAATAATACAAAGAATAATAGCATAAAAAGACAATTATGGATTTTGTAAAAAAAAAAAAAAGTGCCTTTTAACAGTCCTTTTAAAACACTGAAAGCTCTGAATTGACTATCTGAAGCAGTAGACTATTCCACTGTTTCACAGTATTGAACAGGAAGGATTTTTGTTCATGACTCTTGAACTTAGGGATCATTAAACTGTATTGGCTAAAACAAGTATTGTAAGAAATGTACATCAGCGACTCGAACAATATTGGATGTAAGATAAGGTGCAGAGACACACAGTGTTGGGAGTAACGCATTACAAAAGTAACGAATTACTGTAATGCCTTACTTTTTGCGGTAACGCGGTAATGTAAGGCATTACAGAAAAAATTTGGTAATATTTTACTCGGTACAAATGTCAGTAACGCGCGTTACAATGCATTTTTAACCTGGAATGAAGTGGTGGGCTTTTTTTTCCTTCATACAAATTCGCCAAAATCACACGAGATCAGCAGAGGTGAAACGTCCGCGCAAAATGTTTCACTTCCTTTTCCTTTAGGCTAGTCAGACAGGAGAGAGAGATGAGTGAACCTGCAGTTGATCTAACGTCGGATAGCCCATTCTCCAGATGGGCACACGCCCATTACTTTAAGTTTGTGAAAAATAAGGATGTGAAGAACATCGTAGTCACATGCACTTTGTGTGCTAAACCTAAAGAACTGTCCACTTCCCAAAATAGCACCAGTAATTTAACTAAGCATTTACAGAGGTGCCATAGTAACATGAAGTTAGCAAAGAAGCAAGCGGAGGATGAGAGTGGCGATAAAATCACAAAGCAGCCAAAATTAACCTTCTCCCGCTCTGAGATGCTCCTTCAGCCTCAAGAGGTTAGGAGACTTGTAGCGGAGTATGTTGTTGAAGATATGCTGACAGTTTGTTTACATTTTTGTCCTGTATAACTGAGTTTTTTTTTCTGGTCGGAAGTCAGACTAAAGTGATTGAGCTGCCTTTCCTTCGAGGGCTAATATGCCTAAGCACTTCAATATCATTAAAAGCGCTTTGATTTTGTTATTTCTAATTCTGTTTGTCGAAATGTGACTGGGTAGCCTCATATAGCTAATAGTCATTGTCTAGCCGTGATTTAAAAGGCTTGTTTTTTTTTTTTTTTTTCAGGCCAGTTTTATTGTAGGCTACGATTTGCCATAATATGTTCATTTTTGTTAAATTTCTGAAATGGAGTCATATCCCTTAGGGCTAATTTTTTTTTATGAAGCATAAACTATGCTTAATGCTGTAAACTTGAAAACAATAAAGGCATAGAAATGCTAATTTTGTATCCTGTCATATCTTTAGACATTACAATACAATACAGTTCAATTAATGTTAATATGAATAGGCCTTTAGTTACAGTATTTCTATCACAATTTGCCAGACTTTCACCTTTTGTCTGTTCTTGCGATGACTGTTCCTTATATTGTGCCATGAGCCATCACTGTGGCTATTATATTCTAGTGTTTTTAACCATAAGCCTAGCTCAGTCAGATACCGGTACCACATCACCTTCCACTGGATGTGTGATGAGCTAACTGAGCGTCTTGAGCTACATTTAGATTGCCAAATCCATACTTCCAGTTATTTTGGTGAGAGTAACTTAAAAGTAAAGCAATAGTAGTGTAATGCCTTACATTTTAAATACAGTAATATTGTAATGTAACTAATTACTTTAAAACGACAGTAACAAGTAATAAGTAATGCAAAACAGTTTTGAAGTAACTTGCCCAACACTGGAGACACAATGTATAATTTTATAAATATGGTTCACACCAATGTGCCAGACTCTCTTTTCAACAGAGAGCCAACCAACTTTTTTGAAATTGGAAATTTCCAAATGTGACCTAGGGTGGAGACCCAACACAAAATGGATCAGCTTGTTTTGGCATACCTGAAGCTTGTCTTTTAGTTCTTTTCTGTAAGGGATAATACCAAGAGGAACAGGCATAGTCAAAGTAATTTTGTGCTAGAGCTGAAACCAGAGTATGTCGAGTTGGAGTCAGGTATTTGGATTGTCGGTACAGAAATTTCAGTCTCGCATTAGATTTCTGTATTATTCTTTTGCCCATGCTTTCACCATTTAGTGTTTGGTCAAGCGGTGAAAGGTTTGATTTTTTTTTCATTCATTATGATCAGCTGAGATGTTATAGTTTTGAAACGAACTGTAGGTGATTTACATTTTGAGCATTTGACACAGGGTAATCTTTCAAGGCACCAGGCTACTGTTGAGCTCACAACTTAATGTGTCCAAACACTTCTTACTAGATACTAGCCTGAAAAAAAAAAACACAAGCCTTTTAAATCACAGCTAGACAATGACTATTAGCTATATGAGGCTACCCAGTCACATTTCGACAAACAGAATTAAAAATAAAATCAAAAAGCTAGATACTAGTTCGCTAGCTAGCAACTAACTTATTATATTTTTAATTGCATGCAAAAAGATAGAAAACTGTTTTTTTAAATATCTGTTTTAGAAATCATGCAAGCGTCTAGTGGCTCAGGATTTTACCACCATGTATAGCAAAGAATGGCCCCGACAGTGAAGCTTAAGGCCTTTAGGACCCACCTTAAAATCCACTAAAATTCCCTACATACTCTGCACCAAACCCATTATATCTGTGCATGGACCTGAAGAGAAAATTGTTCTTTTCAAGGCTTGTCATTGACATGAACTTAACCTACTGTGAAACAGGCAGACACTGGCAGGGGAGCAGAAATGCCGGCTTAGACAAGCCAACTGTGGTTTGCGTTCCAAAAGAAAAGACATATCCTTCATCTGCAAAGCCACGGGGGGTCAGCTTCAAGTCAAAAATAGAGAAAAAGAGGAGAAGCATCTCTCAGAACCAAAAGGTTGCATTTTTGTGCCCACATGTTGAGAACCCAGCAGGGAAATATCTGCAGAATACATCTGGTGACCACCAACAACAATAATCAATGACTAATAAACATGGATATCATGGCTTCATACCCTTCCGTTCTATAGAAATGAAGCCAAAATTCATCTTCAATGTTGTCAAATTTAGAGCCAGAGTGTGCAAAGTAGGGGCTTTCTGCTGTTATCTGAAGCTGGAATCTGCACGGTAGAGACAAGAGTCGAAGACAGGTATGTGTACTCATTTAGTAGATCCGTCCCCTTCTCCCAATATCATCAGTCAGCATGAATGTCTTCATTGACGCAGCAGTGAAACAATAGCAAAGCACTTCATTCTTGGATGTCCAATTTATCTGATAAGTGTAATGCATCAACAGTAAATGTGCAGTTCATGTACAGTACCCATCAAAAGTTTGGACGCACATTCTAATTCAATGTTTTTTTTGTTAACTTAAAGACATGTCTTAAACTAATGATGTTCTCTTGTTTCTCTTTACTTAGTTGAGCAGTTCTTGACATAATATGGATTACTACAGTTGTGGAATAGGGCTATTTACTGTATTTTTATTATTTACTATTTACTGTTTGATCTCAAATGCATAAAGAAGGTAAGAAATTGCACTAATTACCTTTCGACGAGGCACCTGTTAATTGAAAAGCATTCCAGGTGACTACCTCATGAAGCTGGTTAAGATAATGCCAATAGTGTGCAAAGCATCAAGTTAAATGGTGGCTACTTTGAAGAATCTAAAAATATGAAATATTTTGTTTTTGTAACACTTTTTTGTTTACCACACAATTCCATACTAATGCATCTAAAAAAACTGAATATCATTAAACTTTACAAAAAGGTGAAATTCTATGTTCATTACATGTAAAGTGAAAAAATTCAAGCTTTTTTTTGTTTGTTTTCATTATGATGACTATGGCTTATAGCTCATGAAAACCAGAAATCCAGTATCTCAAATTATTAGAACATTTAATTTCAAGTTTGTCACTGCCAAACCTGGTCCGGGTTTGATGCGAACCATGTTTGGTTGACTTGGCCAGAATTGCAGCAGTAGGGTCGCCAGTTCCTTTCTGCACACTCACATTCACACCAATGGGCAATTTAGGCTACGTTTACATTAGACCGTATCTGTCTCGTTTTCTTCACGGATGCACTGTCCGTTTACATTAAAACGCCTGGAAATGCCGGGAAACGGGAATCCGCCAGCGTCCACATATTCAATCCAGATCGTGTCAGCTCCAGTGCTGTGTAAACATTGAGAATACGCGGATATGCTGTGCTGAGCTCTAGCTGGCGTCTCATTGGACAACGTCACTGTGACATCCACCTTCCTGATTCGCTGGCGTTGGTCATGTGACGCGACTGCTGAAAAACGGCGCGGACTTCCGCCTTGTATCACCTTTCATTAAAGAGTATAAAAGTATGAAAATACTGCAAATACTGATGCAAATACTGCCCATTGTGTAGTTATGATTGTCTTTAGGCTTGCCATCCTTCCACTTGCAAGTAGTAAGTGATGTGCGCTGGGATCACACACACAGCGGCTCAGTCCCGAATCGTGGCTTGTGCACTTCACTCACGCGCTGTGTGAGTTGCGCAGGGCCGGAGTGCGCACCTTCCAGAGGGCACTCGCTGTTCAGGGCGGAGTGATTTGGAGCGCAGGATGCCTGCGGAGCCGAGCGTATCTGTGTATTGGCGTTGCTATGTGCATGCAAATCGTGTATTGGTGTTGCTGTGTGCACACTAATCGTTTTAAAAACGTTAATCTGATGATCCGCTGATACGGTCTAATGTAAACATGGGCTTAGAGTAGCCAGTTAACCTAACTGCATGTCTTTTGACTGTGGGGGAAACCCACGCAGACACGGGGAGAACATGCAAACTCCACACAGAAAGGCCCCCGCCGACCACAGTGCTCGAACCCAGAACCTTCTTGCTGTGGGGTGACACTGTATAAATACCGCAGAGGTGGGTAGAGTAGCCAAAAATTGCACTCAAGTAAGAGTATTGTTACTTTAGAATAATATTACTCAAGTAAAAGTAAAAAGTAGTCATCCAATTAATTACTTGAGTAAGAGTAAAAAGTACTAAGTGAAAAAAATACTTAAGTACTGAGTAACTGCTGAGTAACTTTTGTTTATTGATCAGGATGTCATAACAGGCAGAGATTTCATATATATTTCACACAAACCGTGTGTGTGTAGTTCTGTGTATTAACAATAACAACAAGAAGCTCAAGGCAGTCTGCACATAAACCATAACACTGTGTGTGTGTGTGTGTGCGCACGCGCGTTCACTCCGTGAAGTGACTGTTCAGCTTTAACAGCAGCTGGCTCTCAATTTTGCACTGTGAAGCTGTGACCTTTTAGCCGTGAACAGGTGAAAACAATAATAAATTAAATATTAATTAATAAAATCTTTACAAAGTAACATAAAACAAAGTTACATAGTTACAAAGAAAAAGAAGAAAAAGGCAGTCTGCACATAAACCATAACACTGTGTGTGTGCGCGTGCATGTTCACTCCATGAAGTGACTGTTCAGCTTTAACAGCAGCTGAACATCACACGTAATATCTCCTCGTATGAAAAAGACTGGAAATAATCCTGTAAGATGCGATCAACGATGTTAATCCTTTCATCTCCCAAAAAGTTGTTTACTGGATCCATCTCGCAGAGGAGTTAGCAAGTGGAAGTAACAAGCAGAAAGGTTGTTAACTAGCTGCCAGTGCCCAGCTTGGCTGGGTGGTGGTGGGGATTGCTAGCAAGCGGTCAAGCTAATGCCCTTCCTTTTGTGAACAAGCACTTGTAGACAAATAATAAAACAAATCTCACAGAAAAAAAACACCTAAAGTCTTCACAAATCCCTCTAATCCACAACAAATACAGTAGCTTGAAAAATGGAGATTTCACAAACGATATGTTACGCGTTTTGTTATTTAGTAAGTTTTCACCAGTCTTCCATTCCCAGTTTTTGACCAGAGCCGTGTACAACTGTAACGCTATTGATGAGCTGACATTAGCTGAGCAACCTTATTTTCATGAGCATTTTTTGATTTCACATCAATAAAAAGTGATTGTTAGGAAGATTTTTTGTACTTTTATTTCTTGGTTCTCTGGTGTGTGTGTGTGTGTGTGTGTGTGTGTGTGTATCTTGCCGTCTGAGGCCGCAGTGCGTCAATACATTTCCACAAAACAATGTATTTTACAGTTATTTATGATGTTACAACAGGGCTAACGTCTGCCTACGAAGACAGCCAAAAGCACATAGCCTACTTACCGCAATGTGTTTCCTCAAATTCGATGTTGAGTTTTTATAAGCTGAAACGTCCACTGGTTTGGGGAGACACACGTGACACCGCATAACATAACTATTATTTTTTGTTGTTTGGAGAGTGAACATGGTTTGTATGTGTGGCCAGGGGTGTGCCTCTTCAGCTTGATGAGAAACGCTGGCCGCTGTCTCTGCCATTTTTCTTCTGCTTCCGGGCTCTTTTCCACCTGGACTGGTCTTGCCGCGAGAATTTTGTGTGCGGGCGCGCGCGCGGCTTGGCTCTGTTTGATTGGCGAAACGGAGTTAAACCATAGCTCCTCCCACTATGGCTCTGGCTGCTCCATTTGATCGGTGAGATGCGGTCATGTGACAGAGCCTCTGCTGGAAGTCTCGACAAAACAAACAGACCACGCATCGCACGGATCAATAAAAATAAAGTAGCGTGTAATGAGCAGAATATAGCCCAATGTAACGGAGTAAAAGTACTGCTTCTTCTTCACAAATATACTCAAGTAAAAGTAAAAAGTATGCTGCATTAAAACTACTCTTACAAGTAAACAAAGGGGAGTCCCATATACGATTCGTACATTGGGGGAGTGCCTGTTAGAGAGCGCACTTGTCCTGGGCCATCGGCATAGTGAGGTAGGGTGGCCAGTTCCTTTCCTCGCCGCCTTTAACTTCCCCAGTGTTTCCACCAGGTCCCCATTCACTGCTGGGTGGACAGGGAGCGAGCCCCAGATCCCCGTCGAGCCGAGGCTCGAACCAGGGACTGTTCGCTTAGCAGTCAAGCGCTCTAACCACTTGGCCACCTGCGCTCCACTCTTACAAGTACAATTCATCCAAAAAGTTACTCAAGTAAATGTAATGGAGTAAATGTAGCACGTTACTACCCACCTCTGAAATACCGTGTATCTCTTGGTTGAGCTCAGTACATGCAACCGCAATCATGGGGAAGACTGCTGACTTGACAGTTGTCCAGAAGACAATCATTGACACCCTTCACAAGGAGGGTAAAAAAGCTGGCTGGAAAAGGTAAGAGATCATCATCGGTGATTTGCAACACATGAAGGATGAAGATTTAGAAAACATAGGGAGTCAGTTTGTGGACAATGATACACAAGTAACCTCCGTCATTTCCATAACAGACAAAGAAATCAACACTTCCGTTTGTGATCCTTTAACTCAATGAACTGTGACAGTGACTCGGAAGGAGAAATTCATGATAAGGAGAATGTGCCTAAAATTTCACATATGACGTGAGTGTTTAGTGTGAAAAGTGGGTCCATTTCAGCATTACAAACTATTTGGACATCGCCCAGGGAGTTTGTTATAGCGGGGTTGCAGTGTATGTTAATAACATTCTTAAAACAGTACAGTGAAAACATTTGGCATGTACATCTGTGAAGCCAGCAGCATGGTGGTGTAGTGGTTAGCACTGTTGCCTCACAGCAAGAAAGTTCTGGGTTCAAGCCCAGTGGCTGACGGGGGCCTTTCTGTGTGGAGTTTGCATGTTCTCTTCATGTCTGTATGGGTTTCCTCTGGGTGCTCCGGTTTCCCCCACAATCCAAAGACATGCAGGTTAGGTTAATTGGTGGCTCTAAATTGACTGTAGGTTTGAGGTTGTCTCTATGTGTCAGCCCTGCGATGATCTGGTGACTTGTCCAGGGTGTACCCGCCTCTCGCCTGTAGTCAGCTGGGATAGGCTTCAGCTTGCCAGCAACCCTGCACAGGATAAGCAGTTATGGATAATGGATGGATCTATGAAGCCATAATAAATATGTGCCCCAAATTCCATTTTAATATCCATCCATCCATTATCTATAGCTGCTTATCCTGTGCACGGTTGCGGGTAAGCTGGAGCCTATCCCAGCTGACTGTAGGCGAAAGGCGGGGCACACCCTGGACAAGTCATCAGATCATCGCAGACAAACAACCATTCACACTCACATTCACACCTACAGTCAATTTAGAGCCACCAATTAGCCTAACCTGCATGTCTTTGGATTGTGGGGGAAACTGGAGGAAACCCACGCAGACACGGGAAGAACATGCAAAATCCACACAGAAAGGCCCCCGTCAGCTGCTGCGCTCGAACCCAGAACCTTCTTGCTGTGAGGTGACAGTGCTAACCACTACACCACTGTGCCACCCATTTTAATTTTTTTTAATATGTGTTGCCAAGGAGTTTATATCGTAAACTTTACAAGCACTTTTCTTCATTTCTGACTTTTCATATGAAGTAACTTCTCACAACATCAAATGCTCATATCTAAATGGTATATTGGTCAATTTTCTTGATCTGTGCATCATTGGAAAGGATTCATAATGACCTTTCATGAAATCACAATAACTCGATTTTGAAAATTTGACCATGTGACTGGTTTTGTCGTGGAGAGTCACATATGTGCCATGTTACTTCATAGTTTTGATGTCTTCAGTGTTGTTCTAGAATATAGAAAATAGTCAAAACACAGAAAAACCTATGAATGAGTAGGTGTGTCCAAACTTTTGACTGCTACTGTATATAACATAATGACATATTCAGATACCTTATAGTTCTGAATATAGCCAGTAACAATTTAATAAAATGTTATTAGGTATCGGTAGGCTAACCTTACAGATGCTACCAACTTATAGGTAAGAAGGACTGTATATTTACATTTAACAGTTATTAGAAATGATAAATCAATTGTGGATTAGATGATCTTGCCTGATAAACTCAACTACAAACCTAGCTACTCCATGTAATGATCAGACAGGGTGCAATGCAATCAAGATTCCAGCCAAGGCTGTCAATCACTTAATTCCCAAGTGTATCCATGCTGTCTTATGATATAGTAAAATAATATAAAAAAAAAAAAAAACTAATTTCTAAGGGGAAAAAAATGTGCAGATATCAGCAAAGGGAAAACTTAGTGTTCAAATTAGACTCTGTAGATGGAAAGACAGGTTAGATGAGAAAAAGGGCATGGAAAATAGCCCATTTTGTCATTGAAACACTTTAGGATGAGCAGTTGCTTCAATTTTTATACGGTAGATGTTATGCTTATACTGTCTGTTTTTTTACAGTCATTGGGGATAATAAATTTTGTTTCTTTTTAGACTCTCTCTAAACCCTCTTCAATTACAGTCCCTTACGTCAGACTATTTGGTTACATCATTAACAAGTGGATGTAAATGGACCTCATAGTTTCATTTATTATACAAATACCCAGTATGTACATTTATCTCATTTTCTTCCTTGTGCTTCAAAACTGCAGATGTTTGATTAGTTTACAAAAGTCAGCATTACTAAAAATGCTCTCAAGATAGATGTAGAAAGCAATTTTTCCAGGACATATTAAGGGCTTCCCATATGCATGCAGGTTATGCGCCACAGATGGTGCACAAGGCTTCCCATATGCACACATGCACAGATTGAGTGCATATAACGTGCATCCTGATCCTTTCCTATGCGTGATGCAAAAGGAATCTGGATTTGTTTTGATCTATTTTTATCTACTCATCATCAAGCCAGTTTTGATGTTCCAGGTGATTCTCCATTAACCCCACAAGCTTTTTACATTCCCAGTGGTGGTGTTAGAAAGGACAATTTCCATGTGGCTACACTTGTCAATTTTACACTTTGTAAGTATACACTTACTGTTGTGCATGATGAGTGGTGTGTTCTAAGATGATACCCTGCATGCCAAATGGATATGATTTGAGTGCTTGTGGCCATTTTGATTACTTACCCATTTTCCTCTTCTCCTCTTACTCTATCTATAAACTACTTCCATCGACAGCATTGTGAATACAGGTAGCACTTTGTTTTCCATTCCACTTTCAATAAACCTTTAAAATGGTTGCTTGTGGGGCAGCATGGTGGTGTAGTGGTTAGCGCTGTTGCCTCACAGCAAGAAGGTCCTGGGTTCGAGCCCTGGGGCCGGCGAGGGCCTTTCTGTGTGGAGTTTGCATGTTCTCCCCGTGTCCGTGTGGGTTTCCTCCGGGTGCTCCGGTTTCCCCCACAGTCCAAAGACATGCAGGTTAGGTTAACTGGTGACTCTAAATTGACCGTAGGTGTGAATGTGAGTGTGAATGGTTGTCTGTGTCAGCCCTGTGATGACCTGGCGACTTGTCCAGGGTGTACCCCGCCTTTCGCCCGTAGTCAGCTGGGATAGGCTCCAGCTTGCCTGTGACCCTGTAGAAGGATAAAGCGGCTAGAGATAATGAGATGAGATGAGATGAGATGGTTGCTTGTGAAAAGCTCTGGATGACAAATCTTTAGGACATGCTCCAACTTGCACACCTAGCACTATCATACCATGTTCAAAGTTACTTATTTTGCCAATTCCAGTGCCCCATTCAGAACTAACTGATGTTGAAAATGTTTCCTCACCTTATTTACTTCTTTGCAGTCATGTAATACAGGACTTGAAATTTTGGAGTTAGTAGATCTAATCAGGGGCGGCACGGTGGTGTAGTAGTTAGCGCTGTCGCCTCACAGCAAGAAGGTCCGGGTTCGAGCCCCGTGGCCGGCGAGGGCCTTTCTGTGTGGAGTTTGCATGTTCTCCCCGTGTCCGCGTGGGTTTCCTCCGGGTGCTCCGTTTTCCCCCACAGTCCAAAGACATGCAGGTTAGGTTAACTGGTGACTCTAAATTGACCGTAGGTGTGAATGTGAGTGTGAATGGTTGTCTGTGTCTATGTGTCAGCCCTGTGATGACCTGGCGACTTGTCCAGGGTGTACCCCGCCTTTCGCCCGTAGTCAGCTGGGATAGGCTCCAGCTTGCCTGTGACCCTGTAGAACAGGATAAAGCGGCTAGAGGAGATGAGATGAGATCTAATCAACCTGGAACTGAGAACATACAATATACTATTTGTTATGTCATTGTTTGCTTTCTACCGCGGATTCTCACACACAAGAGAATTAGTTATGCACACGAAGGAAATACACTCACCAGCCACTTTAACACCTCTACTCCTGCTTATTCATATAATTATCGAATTAGCCAATCACATGGCAACTGCATAATGCAAAATATCAAGAAAATACAAGTCAAGAGCTTCAGGTGATGTTCACATCAATCATCGAAATGAAGAACATATGTGATCTCAGTGACTGTGGTATGGTTGTTTGAGCTAGATGGCCTGGTTCAGGTGTTTCAGAAGCTACTGATTTCCTGGGATTTTCAATCAAAACAGCCTCTAGTGTTGATACAGAATGGTGCAAAAAAAACAAATTCATCCAGTCAGCAGCAGTTCCATGGGGGGAAAAAAAAACACCTTACTGATGAGAGAGGTAAGAGGAGAATGGCCAGACAGGGAGTCTACAATACCTCAAATAACTGATCAGAAAAATATCTTGATCTTGTGATAATAGCTGGACCATAAGTCCTGTCATGGGAAATCTGCAGTTTCGACCTGATATGAAATAAAATCCTTTGGGTTGACCTGTCAATATAACTGACTGAAATGACTGATTTAGAAAGAAGGAAGTACAGGGATTGTCTTGTTGAAATATCTGTGGAAAAGATGTCTTGAAGGCAGAATATATTGCTCCAAAATCACAATGTACTTTTCTGCATTAATGATGCCATCACAAAAGTGTAAATTATCTTTGCCAAGGGCACTGACACAACCATGACAGACCCTGGTTTTTAGACTTGTTGCTGTCTGGATGGTCCTTTTTTTTTTTTTGGAATGTGTTGCAGGCCTGGAATGCAGGAGTGGATGCATTTGAAGAAATGAAATGAAGTTGACTAGACAAAAGATGAAATATCTTGGGTTTATACTGTCTGCAATGAAATACAAGTCAAAGTAATTTTAGAAATCACTGCTTTTTTTTTTAATTGCCATTTTCCTTACCGTCCCATATTTTATTTATTTTTTTCTGATTTGGGGTTGTATCTGAAATATCTTTCTGCCCATATCTGTGTCTAAATTTGTTTGGATTTTATTTATGATTGTTATTTATTTATTTTATTATAGCATTGTAGGACTCCCTATGTGTGGGTGGAGCACAGAGGACGGCAGGACAGAGACCAGGTTCCAAAATAGCGTTTTATTGCTAGACTTTTCAGTTACACAATAATTCATTCAAACAGACACACACAACCGGCGTCTGGTTCAGGGATGAGCTACCTCCGCTCTCACTCTCCCTCCTCATATAGGGCGCGGTCACTGGGAAGACACACAAACACAGGTTAATTGCTCTCAGGTGAAGTGATTCTGCCACTTACCTTCCCTGACTCCGCCCTCCTGTCACAGACCGGCGCTTGACCATGCCCCTGCTGCCACATACCCCCACTGCCTGACTTAGGCCGGGCGCCCGTCCGGCCTGCAGCCGACTCCCCCCCTCTTGACGGGAGAGGAAGTCCGCCACGACCATCTGCGCCCCCGGCCTGTGGACCACCTTGAAGTTGAAGGGTTGGAGTGCCAGATACCAACGGGTGATCCGCGCGTTGGCATCCTTCATGCGGTGGAGCCACTGGAGGGGCGCGTGGTCCGAACAGAGGGTGAAAGGGTGCCCCAGCAGGTAGTAACGGAGGGCAAGGACCGCCCACTTGATCGCCAGGCACTCCTTCTCAATCGTGCTGTAGCGCCCCTCATGCACTGACAGCTTCCGACTGATGTAAAGGACCGGGCGGTCCTCCCCCTCCACCTGCTGGGACAAAACGGCCCACAGCCCTCTGTCCGACGCATCCATCTGTAACATAAAAGGGAGAGAGAAGTCAGGGGAGTGTAAAAGTGGCCCCCCACACAGTGCAGCCTTTACCTCAGAGAAAGCCCGCTGACACTGCTCCGTCCACTGGACTGGATCTGGCGCTCCCTTTTTAGTGAGGTCAGTCAGCGGGCTGGTGACGTCCGAATAATTAGGTATAAACCTACGATAGTAGCCAGCCAGCCCCAGGAACTGTCTCACCCCCTTTTTGGTCTTGGGCCTCGGGCAGGCCGCAATCGCTGCTGTCTTATTAATTTGGGGACGCACCTGCCCGTTGCCCAAGTGGAAGCCCAGATACCGTACTTCCACCCGCCCAATCGCATACTTCTTTGGGTTGGCAGTGAGTCCATGGGGGGACATTATATTGGACAGTAGGCTAATGGGCCAAAAGAACCTGTTATTTCACAGTTTGTGACCCTGCCAACAATCAGCCAGATCAGAGGCAAGAGTATGGGCAAAATTGATGTGTTTTTTCTTTTTTCTTTTAAAATCTGGAAATATCGTAACCAACCAGCCTCCCCTGTTTGAAAGACTACCAGCCGCCACTGTGCTGCACCCCTTAGTCATCTGGCAGCTTGGGCAATTGCCCAGTTTGCCCAGGACTTCCACCAGCCCTGACACTACTTACGTAATAAGTATAACAATGAATAGTGATTCATTTCAGACATTTGCTGGTTCAAATGGAGCTTTGTATATGCAAAGAAAAACTGCTGTTTAATGTCAACATTTAAAACCAACAGGTACTTCTTATTGCTGAATTTAATCAAGAAAACTGTTATACTTTTGTATATTTGTGTTTTCAGATTGCTAATTAATTTGTAATGTTCATATTGTTTATGTTCCAGTGGGTCTTGATGATGTGCTTCCAGATAGCTCTGTTCCATATTACAGTCTTTATTACCTCACCCGCGATGGAGTAAGCAGGGCAAAGTATTGTAATCAGTGCGATTTGTTTGTGTGGCTGCCTGTTAACAATCTAGCGTCAAGACGGTTGCACTGATTGACTTCAAATTTTCAAGGTAAGTGGGCAATGGTCCGTAGATTACCTGATTAAATTTTGGGGGTAATCGGGTCAAGGTCACCGGAAAGGCCGGGCAAGGTTTGTTTTGCCTGGCAACACTTGTAGTAGGGATGTAATCATACACAAATATATTATTTGTAAAACTGATCATGTGGTCTAACCAAATATGGATACAAACAGGAGATGGCCTTTTTTTTTTAAAGAAAGGTTCATGGCAACAAGAAAATCACAAGCATGACTGCACAAAGAGCTCATGAGGCTCAAGAGAGTGGACAAAAAAGACGCTTATTAATGTGAATGAGAAAGATGCATTTACAGGATTAATTAATTAATTAATCGATCAATCAATCGTGATAGTGGTAATTTATGTTGCATAATGTTTGTTTAGGGGCGGCACGGTGGTGTAGTGGTTAGTGCTGTCGCCTCACAGCAAGAAGGTCCGGGTTCGAGCCCCATGGCCGGAGAGGGCCTTTCTGTGCGGAGTTTGCATGTTCTCCCTGTGTCCGCGTGGGTTTCCTCCGGGTGCTCCGGTTTCCCCCACAGTCCAAAGACATGCAGGTTAGGTTAACTGGTGACTCTAAATTGACCGTAGGTGTGAATGGTTGTCTGTGTCTATGTGTCGGCCCTGCGATGACCTGGCGACTTGTCCAGGGTGTACCCCGCCTTTCGCCCGTAGTCAGCTGGGATAGGCTCCAGCTTGCCTGCGACCCTGTAGAACAGGATAAAGCGGCTAGAGATAATGAGATGAGATGTTTGTTTATATTTTGGTAACTATAATTACTAAATTGCATCAACATCACAGGTTGATATAAACAAAAATAATTCTACAAGTGTGGTTAAAAGACAATCTAGGACGCATCACTATTTACAAAAAAGGGAGGGTTAAACCTTGCTCCCTTCTGGTTCAAATCCAAATATGAGTATGTGGAGCATGATGCATCTATAGATTCAGAATAAACTTCTAAATAGGAATGGATGAGTGAATGTCTTCTAGTGCTGTAAAGTTCAGTCATAGCACTAGAAGACATTTTGAAATGCATTAAATTCATTTCAAATGCTCTCAAATATGTATGAACTAATCAGTTTGAATAAACCAATTCAACATCGCCAGTCTACTGATTACCAGCTGCACCTGTTTCTTTTTAAAAACTCATTAGCCTGTGTATTTACACTCCTGTTTCCAATTGTTTTCAGATATTTTTTTTCCTTGTGGACAAATTTACCATCTGCTCTCCATGTCCATTTGCAAGACTTTATGATGAACCATGGTTTTTTTCTTGTGCTTATCAGAAAGGTGTCACTGCTCATTTTTCAGGGTCTTGCTGTAAGCCTAATTTCTCAGATGGACCTGAGTATAGATAATAAGGCATTATAATGATTAATCTTGGCAGAGAATGTAGAAGATGTAGTTTGGAAACAGGATTCAAGGGACATCGCTTTACCTCAAAATAAAAAAGACATTACACTGTATAATTTTGGCTATATACAGATTGGAAGGTTGTTGTTGTTGTTGTGTTTATTTTAATACAACCCCAAATCAGGAAAAACTTAGGATGGTATGGAAAATGCAAATAATAAAGAAAGCAGTGATTTTCTAAATTTACTTTGACTTGTATTTCATTGTGTACAGTATGAACCCAAGATATTTCATATTTGTCCAGTCAACTTCATTTCATTTGTTAATATATATTCACTTGATATAAATAAAATAATTATTTATTTATGAATTAGTTCTAATAATTTGATTAACCTGATTTTTTTCCCACTATTTTTTTCCCCATTGTCCCATTATGTCAAATAATGGGGCAGCACGGTGATGCAGTGGTGAGCACTGTCATCTCACAGCAAGAAGGTTCTAGGTTGAAACCACACAACCAACTGGGGTCTTTCTGTGTGGAATGTGTATGTTCTCCCCATGCCTGTGTGTGTTTCCTCCAGGTGCTCACAGTCCAAAGACATGCAGATTAGGTCACCTGGCTACTCTAAATTGCCCATCGATGTGAACGTGTATGTGGATGGTTGATTGTCTCTGTGTTAGTCCTGCAATAGACTGGCAACGTGCCCAGGGTGTATCCCGCTTCTCTCCCAAAGTCAGCTGGGATTGGCTCCAGCTTCCCCCGTGGCCCTAATGGATAAGTGGTATAGACAATGGACAGATGGACCCAAATAATCAGTGTGAAAGAGGAAACACTGAATTCTCTAGGACATATTTCCTGTGACAGATTTGGAAATAATCTGAGTGAGATGAAGCATCTTGGTGGCCAATACTGCACAAAAAGCTATATTCCTGGGGTGAGACAGAGCCAGCAGTGCAAAAATCAATCTTACACAGTGGCTAAGCTACTTGCAAGGCTCATGCCTGTACTTGTTTTAGACCAAAAGGTCATTTGGACAGTATGTGGGCCAAAGCACAAGTGTTCAATTCCCACCCCTGTCTAGGCTTTGTCTGCACAAGGGCCTGGAACTAACCTCTTGAAAGTTCTATTTTGAAACTCAAACATATCTACATTTACATTTCAAGCTCTAAAATCCCTTCTCATGCGGAACTGGGATGAAAACATAATTAGCTGTATTTAATGCATTACTCTCATGGTGATAATAACATTCTTCAGTAAGTATATAAAATAATGTTCCCATCTTTGCCAAACTCGACCTCAGGCCTCAGGAGAAGATGCCTCCTTACAGGCATTGATTAAAAAGCTAAATCATTTAATACCAAAATTACACACTCTCAAAACCCAAACTAAAAGCAAGGGTGTGCTTACCACTTAGTGAGTAATTAATTTCTATCTTAAGAGTACTCTGGAGGTGATGTATCATGACTTAAAACACCAAATTATTTTTAAATGTGATGTTCCAACTCAGAAGTATCTGGATCTGTGATTCGCAAACCAAGCCTTGGAGAACATGCTGAATTAATATCCATCCATCCATCCATCCATGTCTGTGAAGGTTCTCAGTCTTCCAGGTCATAGTAAACCGTAGGTACTAAAGAAAGCAACTGAACTTGCTTGAAATTCTTGAAGACATTTCACCCCTCATCCGAAAGGTTTCTTCAGTTCTGTTTAACTAGTGGGGAGTTCCAGGTATTTATCCTCTAGTGGACCAAAAGCAACCCTAAGGAGTGTCGTTGAGGTCACCTGGGTCGTTGAGTCATCCTGTAGGTGTAGGTCACTGAGGGCCGGGTGTGAATGGTGTAAGCAGCCTAGAGAGTCGTTAGGGTGATCTGTGGGTCATTGGCTCTCTCTGCAATCATGTGAGTCATTGAAGTCAGCTGAGTCTTGGTGTGGATGTGTATTCAGTTTTCTGGGAAGTGTGGCAAGGACTGCGTTGTAGGTGGCTGATAAGTGGTGTCTCAGACCACCTCCTCTGTTCAGTGATGATCGTTCCAGGTTGATGAAGATGGCTTCTTTTACTCCTCTTAAGATACAAAGAGGAGTCATCTAGATGACAAAGGAGTAAGAGGAGTATATCTAGATAACAAAGAGGAGTAAAAGAAGCCATTTTCGTCAACCTGGAACAACCATCACTGAACAGAGGAGGTGGTCTGAGACACCACTTATCAGCTACTTTCTGGGAAGTGTGCGAATGCAGTCCGTGACACACTTCCCAGAAAACTGAATACACATCCACACCTAGACTCAGCTGACTTCAATGACTCACATGATGGCAGAGAAAGTCAACAACCCACAGATCACCCTAACGACTCGGCTGCTAACACCATTCACACCCAGGCCAAGTTTACATTAGACCGTATCTGTCTCGTTTTCTTCGCGGATGCACTGTCCGTTTACATTAAAACACCTGGAAACGCCGGGAAACGGGAATCCGTCAGGGTCCACGTATTCAATCCAGATCGTGTCTGGTCTGGTGCTGTGTAAACATTGAGAATACGCGGATACGCTGTGCTGAGCTCTAGCTGGCGTCGTCATTGGACAACGTCACTGTGACATCCACCTTCCTGATTCGCTGGCGTTGGTCATGTGACGCGACTGCTGAAAAACGGCGCGGACTTCCGCCTTGTATCACCTTTCATTAAAGAGTATAAAAGTATGAAAATACTGCAAATACTGATGCAAATACTGCCCATTGTGTAGTTATGATTGTCTTTAGGCTTGCCATCCTTCCACTTGCAAGTGGTAAGTGACGCGCATGCCCGACATGCACTGAGATCACACACACAGCGGCTCAGTCCCGAATCACTGCTCGTGTGCTTCACTCGCGCGCTCTGTGAGCTGCGCAGGGCCAGAGTGCGCACCCTCCAGAGGGCACTCTCTGTTCAGGGCGGAGTGATTTGGAGCGCAGGATGCCTGCGGAGCCGAGCGTATCCGTGTATTGGCGTTGCTGCGTGCATGCAAATCGTGTATTGGCGTTGCTGTGTGCACACTAATCGTCTTAAAAACGTTAATCTGATGATCTGCTGATACGGTCTAATGTAAACCCCACCCCAGCCTTTAGTGACCTCCACCTACAGGATGACTCAACGACCCAGGTGACCTCAACGACTCTCCTTAGGGTTGCTTTTGGTCCACTAGAGGATAAATACCTGGAACTCCCCACTAGTCAGACAGAACTGAAGAAGCCTTTCGAATGAGGGGTGAAATGTCTTCAAGAATTTCAAGCCTGTCCAGTTGCCTTCTGTGGCAGCGGGGGCGTGGTCAAGCATCGGTCTGTGACCGGAGGGCGGAGTCAGGGAAGGTAAGTGGCAGAATCACTGCACCTGATGTCAATTAACCTGTGTTTGTGTGTCTTCCCCAGTGACCGCGCCCTATATAAGGAGGGAGAGAGAGGAGGAAGGGAGCTCTCTCCCCAGCCAGACAAACGATGTGTGTGTGCGCGTGTCTGAATGTCTGGGAGAGTGTGTACACTGAAAAGTGCTACAATAAAGAGAATTTGTAAACTCCATACTGGCCTGCCGTACTTCTGTGCTCCACCTACCCGCTCAAAGTTCTACACCTTCTTTAGCACCTATGACATTATTTAGACTTATAAACACGTATAAAACTCAGAATTATACTGAAATTGAAGAAAACTTCTCATTCAGCTTATTGTTCTAAAGAACATTTGATACAGCATTGTTACAGTAGTGTGGTAAAGAGTTCTCAGCAACACTACAGCACCACTATACAGTCCTGTACATGATGTTCACCCCCTGTCTGACTCACATCACACTGGCAACAGGGGTGTAAACTGGAAATCTGTGATGTTGGCCTGATGTGTTTTCACATTTCCAGATTTACAGATGAATCTCATGCCTCCTTCCCCTGAGATATGACACTTGCAAATACTATGAAATAAATTCCTTCTTCTTTGAAAATACAAAAGGCAAAATTGTGTGTGTGATTTGAGAACAAACCCTGCTCTTAACTTCAGGAGGAGTGACAGCCAGGTCTCAGCTTTAATAGGAAACAATTAGAATACTTTTATTCTGTATTTAGTTGTGCTTTTTTTTGTTTTGTTTTTTTTTGGGGGGGGTATTTTCAAGTAGAGTTCTTATTTCGTTCTTTGTTGGTTCAGTAATACGGTCCGCCATTTTCTTTTCTTCTTTTTTTGGTGGTTGGCAAACCAAATTAAAGGTGCATTACTGCCACCAATTGGTCTGGAGTGTGGAACAGGAGATAATGGGGGGGGAGCCCTATATTATTTTATTTAGCTATTTCTGTTTCTTTTAAGGGCGGTACGGTGGTGTAGTGGTTAGCACTGTCGCTCATAGCAAGAAGGTCCTGGGTTTGAGCCCAGCGGCCGACAAGGGCCTTTCTGTGTGGAGTTTTTATGCTGTCCATGTGGGCTTCCTCCAGGTGCTCCAGTTTCCCCCACAGTCCAAAGGCATGCAGGTTAGGCTAATGGGTGGCTCTAAATTGACCATAGGTGTGAATGGTTGTCTGTGTCTGTGTGTCAGCCCTGCGATGATCTGGCGACTTGTCCAGGGTGTACCCCACCTCTCGCCCATAGTCAGCTGGGATAGGTTCCAGCCTGCCTGTGACCCTGTAGAACGGGATAAGTAGCTACAGATAATGGATGGATGGATGTTTCTTTTAAATACTTGATGCATTCCACCATTTTGTTTTTCTCTAGTTATGGAATATGAGCTGATATCCTAGTAGTAAAGTAGCCAATCAGAGTACACGATTGCTCATATCCAGTGAATATGAATAGAATAATACAGTATATTGAATGGCAAGATATGGTGAGTGAAGAATGGTTAATAATCCAGTGATTGACTGATCATAATTGATCAGATTTTTCATAATAGAACAAAGGTATTTTTATTACTGTATATCACACTGCAAGACTTTGGCCATGCCCTCTTCCATTTTCTGGTGTCACCACCACTGTTTTACTGCCTACTAATCATCATGTTGACCCATTCCATGATATTCCCTGACCTATTCCCTGTCTCTCATCTGATAAGGACCAAACATTAATTACTATATCTAAATAACCTGTATTTAAAGTGTGCAGGATTTTACTGCTTTACTGGCTTTCTGTTCTTGTTAACCCTTTTCACAGATGCACCTTTCATCATTGATTGGTATTTAAGCAAGGCTAAGTCTACATACAGGTCAGAGTAAAAATTTCTTGAAAACTGGGAGAAAAACAATATCGAGAAAGAGATCATGTGACCGATTATTCATCTTATAACACATTTACATTTTGAGGCAAATGGTTTAAAACCCAGTACAGTTAACAAAGAAGGATGTTATTGGAAATTGAGTGATTTAGAGATAAAGAAGCTCTTAGCCGTTTATGTCAAGGACAAGATTATTCATCAAGCAGAGAAATTAAGGGCAGAGTAGAAAATGCAGTCCTTTATGAGCAAATCATCAGTAACTCTGAGAAACATGGCATGACTAGATTTATTTCAGACATATTTCAAGCCAAAGAGGTAAAGCACTCAGAAAGTGCAGACTTCCACCAAGGACAATAGTCTCTCTTGATGATGATTTGCAAATCTGCAACCACAATCACTTTATATGTCTGGATATATTTCTAAATCAGTGCTAATTTTGTCACATATTCATTGATGACCTTTTATTTCATTACTAAACTTTTCTTTTATGACTAAATTATCCTTACCTGTTACCTGTCCTCCTCGTACCTAGTGGCATATAGGGCCTCCACACAATTCTTCCACTTTCCCCTGTCAGCCGCCTTCACCTGCACCCCTTCCCATGTCCTCCATCCCGCCTCGCTTCTCTCTTTCTCCACCATCCTTCTCCATGTTCTTTTCGGCCTTCCTCATTTCCTCCTTCCTTCTGGTGCCCAGGTCATCGCTATGTTACAATCACTCTCTCGATCTTTCCTCAACACATGTCCAATCATTTTCCATCTCCTTCTTTTTATCTCTCTGCTCAATGGCTCCATTCCTGCTCTCTCAAGTATCTCCTCGTTGCTGATATGATCTTGCCAACTAATTTTAAGGATTCTTCTCAAACATTTACGCTGGAATACATCAATTGCCCTATCATCTCCTTTATTCATCTTCCAAGTCTCGCATCCATATAACAAAACCGGTACCACTAGCATCTTATACAGCCTAATCTTTGTCCTCTTTGAGATGTTCTTTGAGCTCCATATTTTAAGTCTAGTATATGTACCCCTTGCCTTTGATAGCCTGTTTCTTAGGTCTTTCATTCCACCGCCTTCTTTGCAGACCTTTGCTCCCAGGTACGTAAATTTGTCCATATCCTCAATCTCCTGTCCATAGATTATGATCTTCTCTTGCTGTCTTGCATTTACCCTCAATATCTTGGTCTTCTCCCAATTTATCTTGAGCCCTACATGCCTGGCTTCATCTAATTTTGCTGTCTTCTCCTGAATATGTTGTTTAGTAGAGCAAAATAAGGCTATGTCATCAGCAAAATCTAAGTCATCAAGCTTGGTTGTGAACTTCCATCTTATACCATTTTCACCTAGACCAACTGTTCTTCTTAATATCCAGTCCATGATCATCAAGAACAAAAACCCTGACATATTACAACCTTGTTTGACTCCGGTCTTGATGCCAAACCACTCGCCAGTTTCACCCTGGTCTTCAACAGCACACTGGAAATCTTCATAGAATAGCTTCACAATTCATACAATCTTCTCTGGAATTCCATACTTCTGCATGATGACCCATAAGCTTTCACGATGAACAGAATCAAAGGCCTTCTCAAAGTCTATGAAATTTACATACAGGGTTGCTTGCCATTCATTAACCTGTTCTATGATATTCCTCAGTATAAAGACTTGCTCTGTTGTTCCCCTTCCTCTCCTGTAGCCTGCCTGTTCTTTCCTCAATCTCTTGTCAATTCTGTTCCATATCCTGTCAATCAGCAACCTTCCTAGTATCTTTCCTACAATGGACAGCAATGTTATCCCCCTGAGTTCTTGCACTCTTTCAGGTTTCCCTTCTTTGGTAGTTTTATGATCACTCCTCTCTTCCAATCCTCTGGGATGGTTTCCGATCTCCACACTTTTCCAAGCAGTTCATGTATCCTCTTGGCCAAAAACTCTACGTCAGTCTTCAGTAACTTGGCCATAATGTTATCTATTCCTGGCGCTTTCCCGAGCTTTAGTTTCATGATTGCATCTTTTACTTCTCCAAGAGTTGGCTCACCAACTGCTATTTCCTCTATCAATTCTCCTAAGTCAAATCCTGCCTCCTCCTCTCTTGCTATTAGGTTAGGTGGTTGTTCCCTATTTAACACTTCTTTAAAGTGCTCTGTTCAACGCTTCTGCACTTCCTCTCTTTTACTGAGTAGGTTCCCATTCTTATCCAGCACCGAGGCACTGTACCTTGGTCTTTCATTGCACAGCTTCTTTGTCAACCCATATAAGGTTTTCATATACTGGCTACACGCTGCCTCCTCTGCTTCACTTGCAATGTTCTCCAATCATTTCTTCTTGTCTGATTTTAAACTTCATTTCAGATCCCTGTCTTCCTCTCTGTATCTTGTTCTCAACTGCTCCTTTACCCTCTCTGACCGTGTACTTAAGATCTTCTCATATCTGCTGTCTCTGGTCTATCAACCTCCATGATTCTCCACTGATCCATGGCTTCTTCCGGGGTCTACCCAAGACCGCTTCTGCAACCTCTATGTACACCTTCTTCATAACCCGAAAATCTCGCTCCACTTCACTCTCCTCATCCGCTGGTTCTTCTTCTTCTTCTTCTTCAAGTACTTGGTACCTATTTCGCAAAGTCATCTTAAATACATTCCTTACATCTTGTCCTTCAATTTGAATGTGTCATACTTGACTTTGTTGTTACTCCTCTTTGTTGGTGCTCTCTTTAACCTGAGCTTTATCGTTGTACATACCAGATAGTGGTCACTTCAGATGTCTGCTGATCTGTAGACCCTTGTCTTCCACTGAATTTCTAAACCGCTTGCTAACCAAAACATGGTCCATCTGTAGTGTTGCCACCTGTCCCGGTTTTTCCTGATTGTCCCGGATTTTCATGGTCTGTCCCGGAAAAATAAAAATAAAAATCCGGGACACTGAATGTCCCGGTTTTTTGTATACGATGGGCAAAATGTGTATTTCAACTTGCGAGCCAGCTGAGAACCAGTTTGCTTTTCCAAGCTCACCGTGCTAAGCGGAGCCACGTCATTACATCGCTGAATACGTCATTACGTCGCTGTATACGTCACTTACATCGCTATATACGTCAGTTACGGCGCTACGTTTGCATAAATCTTGGCGCGAATATCAAAGCAAAAACAACACGGAAGAAGCAGCAGCAGCAATAATAATAATAATAATAATAATGGATGACTTCGCGTTTGTACAGCTGCTGCTTCTCATCGCCTAAAAATGGGGATCTTTCGCGGTCTTTTTATTGTTGTTGGTCTTAACAACTCCGCCCCCCCGCTGACGTAAGCGGTTCTTTCCTCTGGCGCAGCAGAGAGTTGGTGCGAGCCTGGAACCGGTTTTTCTGGCCCCAGAGCCAGTTCTTTGTCAGTGGAAACAGAAAACCCGGTTCCAAACTAAGCACTGGCCCCGAACCAGCCCTGGAACTGCTTTGGTGGAAAAGGGGCAATGGAGGATGCTTGGACTGATAAAAGAAACAGAGACTCTGTTGCAATGGTAAAGGCTGAGCTTCAAGTCAGGCTAAACTTTCAGTTGTCCTGTACTGAGTTCAAGACATTCATTGAAAATCAGCCAGGGCTCATAGCAGCAGCAAAGAAAAACACCAAATATAAATGGAAGATTAGGTAAGGTTTTGGTGAATTAAATGAAATAGTGTAGTGTAGTACATACTCCTGTATCTGCCCAGTTATATCAGTTACATGTCCTCCTATGTATTTGTTTAGCCAAGAGCAGCAGAGGCACAGGCAATCACAAGCAAAGCACACACCGCACTCTAAGCAATCAGGTAAGCTGTTTGACACTACACCTTACATTGTTACATTCAGGTATTCTTAGATACAATGAAAAATTAATTATTTATTTTTATTCCACATAAGCAAACAAACAGAACTTAATTACAGTATGTATTCCCCTTTTACCTGTGCCCACTACTGCCCCCAGGTGTCCACAACCAAAAACTGTTGGAAATAAACCAAAATAATGAAGACCTGCTATATTATGTAAAGCAATTAACTAAACAAATAACTAGCAAAAGTGTCATTTTTACTAATTAGAGCAATACAATTTCAGCATAGAAGGGCGATTTTTGTCTTGGGTTAGATGTGCGAAGGGCGCCGTTGCTTACAAGCAAAAAGGTCGATTGGATGGTCGAAATGTCCAGGATTTTTGTCAGACACAGGTGGCAACCCTATCCATCTGGTTCCTTGTCCTGCCATCTGGTGAAATCCATGTTGCTTTGTGGATGGTCTTGTGCGGGAACAATGTTCCTGTTATCACCAGTTCACTGATGTCACACATCTCACATAATCGTTCTCCATTATCGTTCCGTACTCTCAGTCCCTGCTTGCCCATAACTCTTTCAAAATCCTAATTTTGATCTCCAACCTTTGCATTCATGTCTCCAGTGACAATTAACATATCATGCTGATTCCTATTATCCACTACATCCTGCAGTCTTGTGTAGAATTCACCCTTCACCTGCTTGTCTGCTTCTTCTGTGGGTGCATAAATATGTATGATGGTCAATTTTATGTGCCTGGAGTAGAATCTTGCCTGAATTATTCTCTCACTAACTGGAGTCCATTCCATGAGAACCACCGCTGCATTTTTCGAAATAAGTATCCCTACCCCCTCTCGATGAATGTTGTCATCCCTTCTAGAATAAACCATGGTCTCGCCATCTTCCAGCTGCATCTTTCCCTGACCTGTCCAGTGAGTTTCACTGATGCCCATGATGTTGATATCCCTCTTGCTCATTTCTTTTGCTGCTTGGGAAATATTTCCACTGCTGTACAGAGTTCTTACATTCCAATTACCAATTCTCATAGAATGTTTTGGGTGGACCAATGGCCTTATTGGCCTGGAGGCATCCGGATGGCTTTGGCCCCTGTGCTTCATAAAATCTCTACCATGAGATGCGGCCACAGCATCCCCTTTATAAAGTGGATTTACTCTGTTTCTGGTTTCTGTAATAAGCTGTTTTTTTACAGGAGAGGGTTATTGGCCCTCAGCCCAACCCCCAACCTGGAGGACCAGGGAATCACTCTTCGTCTGGCCCCTACCTTTTGACCTGTTCGGCATGGGTGACCCTACCAGGAGCTCAAAACTCCAGCCGACATAGCTCTAGAGGTCATTGGGACACACAAACCACCTCACCATGATAAGGTGATGATCCCGTCGAGACGGATGACTAAATTATAATGACAATGTAAATGGAAAAAATATTTGGCAAAGAAAATTACAGCAAAATCTTTGTTCATTTTGCCCTGATGAGTAAAGAAGAGATGAAATAGCTGGCTATGTTCAGGCAGACAACATAGTTAAGCATTTTTACATTTAGACATTGATACATGAATAAAATACAGTTGTGGTCAGAAGTTTACATACAGTGACATGAATGTCATCTTGGACATGAATGTCATGGCAATATTTGGGCTTTCAGTTAGTACTTTCAGTTAGTACTGCAACGTTAGTACTGCGTTCTGATCATTTCAACCACAGTGACTTTTCAAACTTCAGTGCCTTCAGTAGTGGTTTTGCTTTGAGGTTGTTTTTAATACCTGGATCTGTACCGTCAAGATGATCGACCACCAGCTTACGAGCTGTAAGTAAAACATTAACTTTTTGTTCAAAGGTTTTTGTTACAAAATAGCATGTTCATATTCACGTTAGCATGCATGACATGGTCACAAGCTAGGCAGGGATGAGAGTTTTCCGCTTTTTGGCGGATTTCTGCTTTTTCTGAGTAAAAAAAAGACATTTTTATATTATGCCAAATCCGTTGAGAATTTTTTTTTTTAATTAATTTCGGGGGGTTGGGGTATGTTCCTTCATGCTGTTCAAACTTTATTAACTCCAATGATGTTCACACATTATTTGTAAGTCGCCATCTTTAGTCTCGTTTAAATCACGTTGAATGTGATGTAAAATTCGTGTTATCTACATTGTTATTGGTCAAAACATTGATGTCGAGACCATAATAGCCAATCAAAACAGTTTTTACAAAGACACCCACATCCGCTTGTTCTGACCCACTGGAGGTAGCGTCACAGTGCTGTTAGCCAATCAGAGGTAACACGTTTACTGATTGCTGTTAGCCAATCAGAGGTAACACATTTACATGTCATGAATATTAATGAGTAAGAGCTGAAATCCTGTCGTTCTCCCGCCACCCATTCCTCTACCAAACTAGAACAGCCTGAAACAGGAGAACCACAGCATTTTTTTTCACCAAAACTGGCTCACAGGGCATTCATTCATACTAGAGACCACCGCACAATTAATGAAAAAACGATGCAATGAGACCTTTAATGAATTAAAAAAAAACTTGTAATCACTGGAAAATTGCTGTGGTATAAGAAGAATAAAACACTCCAGAAAATGTTGCTATTGGAAAATAATTATCTATGATAATTTTGTAGATTGTGTGAAATTCTTTGCAGGTTGTGTCACATTCATATTATGTTAGAGTATTTACTCTACCCTCTTACCACAACATTAGTTTCTCAGCTTGTCACATGTACTGGCCTTCAGGCTTCACTTTTTCTGGAGGGAAACATGAGACATTGAGGGGCGATTATGGGACGTTATGTTGGAAGACTTGGGACATAGTGGGGAGACATGGAAGAAAAATAAAATACCCAGGCCTACATGTTTAATTACCTCACCCGCGATGGAGTAAGTGGGGCGAGGTATTTGTAATCAGTGTGGTTTGTTTGTGTGTCTGTCTGTTAACAATCTAGCGTCTAGTCGGTTGCACCGATTGGCTTCAAATTTTCAGAGTAGGTGGGCAATGGTCTGTAGGTTACCTGATTAAATTTTGGGGGTAAACGGGTCAAGGTGAAGGTCAAGGTCACCAGAAAGGTCAACCATTCGGTCAAAATAACATACTTTCCATTATAACTCAAAAACGGTTGCCAATAGACAGATGTTTACTATTATGAGCATATAGGAACTCCCATGTGGTCTTTCATTTGGCACCATTATCTTTGACCTTGAGTGACCTTGAAAGATCAAACTCAAGGTCACAGATTTTCAGAGGGCTGTAACTTGAAAACGGTTGATAGTAGACAGATATTTACCCTTATCAACTTCTAGGAAGTGCCATATGGGCTTTCATTTGGCACCATGATCTTTCACCTTGAATGACTTTGAAATGTCAAACTCAAGGTCATGGATTTTCATAGGACTATAACCTGACAGCTTATGATTGAGAAATATTACCATTATCAACATATAGGTATAAAGTAAATGCTCCTGGGCAAGGTTTGTTTTGCCTGGAAACACTTGTTTTTATTTATTATCAAAACTTGTATCATATGAACTGTATGAACACACAATGCTGGTCCAGCGATAGAAAAATGTCCCAAAACTTGTTTAGACTAAACAGTTCCATTCTCAAGAAGGAATGAAAAAGTTTAAACCTCATGAAGATACACGCCTACATTTTGAACAAACAATTGTAAACAATTTTATATTTGTAAACCACAAGAAAAAAAACTGTAACACAATGAACTGTCCCAACTCCCCCTATCTGGCCATTTTGGAAAAAAAATCCCCCCCCCCCCAGAATTTAAGTTTAAGAAGTAATACTATATATGGTAACTCTCTGCAACATACTTTAATTTCTAACAAATCCTGAATTCACCAGCGTACATTACACCATAGAGTGGAGGTGGACTGAAGTAGAAAATACAAGTTTTGGTTGACAAAAATACTGAACTGCACAAACCTTTCTGCAGTGTCCAGCTTCATGGCTCCAAAGGAAGTCGATTACTCTCAGGGGCAACATCTAACTCCTGATGTAATCTAAAACCTGATTGGTTGGAATTAATTTATGGAAATACAAAATGTCCCAAGTCTCCCTGCTCTCCCCTACGCTACATCATGTCCTATTCTTTATATATTGTTACGCTTTTAGGAGAGTATATCGAGGGGAAACCTTTCAACTCTTTCTTATCTCCTTATACTCAGAAACAAGAGAGCAAGACTCAGGCCCTGTCCACACGGCAACGGATTCAGGTGACTCTGATACAATTGCTTATCGTTTAGGCCTGGCGTCCACACGGCACCGGCGTCTTGGGTGCCCAAAACGCAATCTTTTTGAGAACGGGTTCCAGAGTGGAAAGATCTGGCAACGTTGCCATTGTGAAGTCGTCTGGATGAGTAGAACGGATTTGTTTACGATGACGTCACAACCACATGACTGTGAGTGCTTCACGCCGGGTAGAAGTGTAACGAACTCGATGCGAGTTGTCAAAAAATCCTATAGCTTGGTTCATGAAACGCGCTTACAAAATATTTTCACTGTGAATATTTATTGTGTAATGGTGCAAAGTGAGAGAGAGAGAGAGAGAGAGAGAGAGAGACTCTGCCCTTAGGGCAGAGTCAATCCCGCCAGCAAAAATAGGGAAAAAAAAGAGCGATCTCACCTCTTCAGATGTTGGTTTAAATCCTAAAATACATTCCTCAAAAAGGGCGTAGAAGAGCAAATTAATCCATCAATGTGTAGCATTCAATTTATTCCGGACCATTAAAGACGCCGCCTTCCGCGTAGAATCATACGTCATCCTCGCCGCCATATTGGATAGGTCAAAGCGGAAAATAAAGATTCATGTGCTGCGTTTAACTGTACCAACAGGTTTACCGTCCAAACGAGATCACATGGGATTACCTTTCACAGGTGAGAAACAACAAATTAATCCATCAACGTGTAGCATTCAATTTATTCCGGACCATTAAAGACACCGCCTTCCGCATAGAATCATACGTCATCCTCGCCGCCATATTGGATAGGTCAAAGCGGAGAATAAAGATTAGCTGCGTTTAACTGTACCAACAGGTTTGCCGTCCAAACGAGATCACATGGGATTACCTTTCACAGGTGAGACTGGAAAAATACTTTTCATTGTATTTGGTCATTATAATGTAATTTTACGAACAGATTTTCCTGACTTTGTGGCTAATATGAAGTCTCGCGCATAATAGTTTATGCGCATGCGTCCTTACTTCTTCTATTGTTCTGGTGTCTCCGAAGGGACCGTCTTACAGCGCCCCTAGAGGTGTGGCATGTGTATTGCATCGTTTTCAGCAAGCGTTGCGTTGCCATATAGACCTGATATTTTACTGATCGTTGCCCATTTGGACGCGATATATTTTTAAATAACATCTCGTTGCTGTTGTCGTGTGGATGTAGCCTTATTGTGTAAGCTCTAGAGTGAGCAGAGCAGGAAATAGAATGAGAACTGCTACCATTTAACACTAGTCTGTTGTCATCAGTGTGCACCCCCCCCCCCCATCCTTTCGTTGTAATCCCATTCTACTCAATCCACAGTGTTATTGGTTTTCTGTTTGTCTCTGGCACTTTAAGACACTCAGTAGGAGACAGCAGGATTCTTGTGCAAATTGAGTCTGCTAACAGTCGGTCTAAAGCAGCACAACAAATATTATATTTATTCAGCTGTGAAATAGGATATCAGGTGCCTTTGGTAAGCAAGAGCATGAGTGATTATGTAAAAACAAATATTTTTATGTTATTATTATATTTTATGCCATACGTGTTTATTGAGCAAAATGTTTTCCATATTAACCCTTCATGTTGTTGCACAAATTATGCCACATCTGTAATGTTACTGTACATATAAACAACTGTACATACATGTTCATACTGCTGCTGCACACACTGCCACTTTATTGTACAAATAAACATCTGTGCATTTGGGTTAATTAGTGCTAACTGTACATACAACCTTACATACTCTGTAATCCTGTCAATATGTATTAAATATTTACAAACACATCTGTATATTGTGACTCTCCACTGTCCATCACTGTTTATTCTATCTATATTCACTGGATATGAGCAATCTGATTGGTGGTCTGAGTGGCTACTCAGCTATCAGCTCATATACCGTGAGTAGAGAAAAACAAAATGGCAAAGCGAGTTGCTGAACCAACCGAAGACGAAATAAAAACTCTGCTCGAAAACAAAACCCCAAAAAATACAAAAAAGCAACAAAATATGGAATAAAAGTATTTGATGGTAAGAACGTATATTTTTCTGATTTTTCAAGAATTACTGTTTATAGCATTTTTTGCAAATTGCTCCTGTCATTTCACCAGTTTGTTTACATTCTAAGCAGAAATTATTTTGTCTGACATTTTGTATAAAGTTTTTATTTATTGAATTTGCAAAAAATGCTCTGTTTCTCAAAATCCAGGAAATGTGGATAGAATAAAACAGTTATTCCACTCAATCTCATCGTATATGGCTTATAGCCAACTCGGAGCTACGCGCCTCTTCGGCTATCAGCTCATGTACGACTCGATTTCGTGGAATAACTGTTAAATATACTGTAACGTACAGCATCACTATGTAGCAATATTTACTTCTGGCATTTATCTGTAAATGATACCATATTTTGGTCTTCTGGTTAGATGGTAACTGTATTTCATTGGCTTTGTACCTGTACTCTGCACAATGACAAAGTTGAATCTAATCTAATATACTTGGTTACAACATACAATTTGTTACACATCAGAATATTGATCATCACAATTCACTCAGTTTTCACACACCACTTAACAGTCAGCGCCACAATGTTAAGCTGTTTTTTTCAGTGTTCTCTAGTCTGGTCTAATGCATGTATTTTGGTTCTCGTTTTTGGTATTTCCATTTTTCAGTCTGTTTGACTTTTATTCCTCTGGGTTGTTTTTTTTTTTTTTACCCTTAGATTGGCTACACGATTTGGGCCCTGTCAAATGCCAAATGGTAGCTTAAGCTCTCTGGTCCTCCTCCTTTTCTGCCATTCCGTGTTGTCATCAGGGTGCAGACCTGCGGCAAGCCAGTAATAAGAGGTGTGAAATCAAGCTATTTGAACAGTCCTTAAGAATTCATCAAATACCAGTTTTGTTCTGTGTAGTACTTTCATGATGACTTGCCATTCAGTGATACCAGTGAGGAGATATGAAATTATACCATTATTACTCACTCAAATGCTTGTGCTGATTATACAAGAAATGGAGATAATGATTGCAATGCAATGAGCAATAAAATTTCTTTTCCCTTTCAGGGATTAATGAAAAAGTTAATCAACATCATCTTCATCATAACCATAAATCCCACCAAAATCCAAATTACATAAAATCACACTACCAAATGTTAGACGATTATAAAATCAGATGAGCTCCATGTAAAATGATGTGGTGATGAAGATGATGTGTAGAATATCAATATTAATCAGGTTACTGATCACATTCAGTTTAATATCTATTTTTACAAAATTTTGTTTCATATAAGCTTTCACTGTGAAGCTGCTTTATGGCGAACTGATAACACAAGACACCTTAGGACCTTAAGATTTTTTTCGCTGCCTTTAATGTTGCTGCATCTACCATTTTTAAAACAGATCTGTTTGATGTTGTTGGTCATTACAAATAAATGGGCTTTTTTGGGGTTTTTTTTGTTTTTGGTAAGAGACCACTGATGAGTCAGCTTACGTATGGACTTCACTGAAAGATGCATAAGTGTGTGTATATAGGGAGTTTCTGAGCACCATTTTTAAGCCTGAAATGACAAGTGGGACAGTCTATGGAGCACTTGCATGTGACATCACATCCGCTCCAGATTGTAGGCAGACGCCATCTTGTTGGTAAAACGCCATATTTCCGCCATCTAACCAACAGTGACTTTCTTTTTTTTTTTCGCCCAAATCTTCAAATATTACCGTGCCACAATGCAGGAGAGTTGTATGGCATATAAATGCCACAACAGGAGAGGTCAGAAATTGGGAAGAAAGTTTCATAGGCTGCCACAGGACCCTGACAGGCGTGCAAAGTGGATTGCTGCTATCGGCTGGGCCGATGCAAACAACAAGAACAAGGCATGGGAACCGACTGGAAAGAACGATCACTGGCGCCTGTGCAGTGACCATTTCATCTCAGGTTCGCCATATATTTATTTCAGTATATCCATGTAGTTATTCGCAACATAAGTTTATGACTTGCTCTAATAAAAAATTCCGGGAAGTGGGAACCTGAGAAAAGGGTTGGGGCGGGGGGTGGATTGGGTCTTTAGTGGGTGTGACATTCAATGTAGTCTCTAGATGTAAAATAATTTTATACTTTTAGGATACTACTGATATATCTAGTATCAGCACTAGTACTCAATACTTAAGTGACTTACCCGTCCAATGAGGATTGTTATTTTCTTGTTTGCAAGATGCCACATCTGAGGGGGACTGACAAATCCTGAATTTCTGTAAAGATAACTGTGCAGAGATTTATAAGCACGCAGTGCTTCACCACTGAACAGCGAGGGAAAGTTTATGAGGTAATTATACACATCTGGGTATTCCACCTCTGGCAGTTCCATATCCACTGACACAGTCGTGAAAACTACGTCCGGTAAGCGATAAGGGTCACTAATCCGTAGGTCGTTTATTTTAGACATATATCTAGTTATCTGTTCATTAGAAAAATGAGCCATGTAGTCCGTCGGTTGAAATTGATCCATTTTGTACACGACTGCAGCAGTATTCAGCGGTGTTTTTTACCGACAAGATGGTGGCTGTGTACTTTCTGGTCATGTGACTGCAAGATCTCTATAGGGACCTTCCACTGATGTCACAGATTTTTGTTTATCATGCAGCATCCACCATATTGCTGGGCAAACAAAGAAACATGGCCATGACAGCTAATAATGAAAATTGAGATGACTGAAAATTTAGATTATACCAGCAGACCATGTTATATCCAGAAGCTGAAACATGCAGGCATCAGAGATCTATATAATTTACCCACATATTAATTAATTAATTAATTCATTCATTCATTCATTCATTCATTCTGCCTACTGCTTTTTTTTTTTTTTGTGTGTGTGTGTGTGTGTGTGTGTGTGTGTGTGCTCATTGCTCACTTGTGTGCACATGTGTGTTCACTGCTTCAGATGGGTTAAATCCAGAGGAGGAATTTCGCTGTGCTTGAGGTGTACATGTGACAAAAATAAAGGCTGCTTCTTCTTAATTTACCACAAATATACTTATTCCATTTGAAAAGTGTATGGCAAACCAACTACTGGATTTGGGATACTATGACATCCTGAACTATTTTGTATTTCTAAATACACCGGAGATGTAAAAGGCATACAAAAGTACAGATGCCACCCAATATTTCGAGGCAGGTTTCATGCATGTCGGAATGTTATGGGAAATTCCCGATAAAGAAAAATACTTTTTTATGACAAAGGTAAGCTCGATCGTAGACTTCTAATAGTAATAAACAAGCCAGGGCTGAGATCTAGCATATTTTATGATGTTTAGCCTCATCTACATTATCAGTACATAATGAACATGCTGTTAGTCAAGCCAAGCATTAGGTCTAATAAAATGTATCATGTCCCAAGCCCACATTGAGATATACATTTTAATGTTGCACAGCTCTTTCATGCTAACCTGATATAAAATGTCCTCCACACACACGGGAATGCTTTGTTAGCATCTAGTCTTCCCAATTAAATGCAGCTCACAATTTTTCTCATCTTTCTGGGTTCACCAGGAAGTGGTGAAAAGTTAAACCAGGCTTATCTCCACGTCTGTTATTACATCCAAAAGCACTACAGGTCTATCTATGGACCCTTTTCACGTGACGTCACGACAAACGCGGCCGCCATTTTGGACATGTACTACCAGTAGTTTACCACAGCCAACATTGAGGAACGGCAGCAAAGAAAGTTTTTACTTTCAGCAAGACTTCCATCATGCCACTATATTGTTGTGCACCTGGATGTAGTAACCATCAACAAACAAGGCAAGGTTTATCATTTTATCAGATCCCGACGGAGAAGATGGATAGTGGCCATTAACAGATTGGCAGCCCTCGGCATACCAACACTTGTGTAGTGACCACTTTGTTGGAGGTAAGACGAATAAAATTAGCCAGAAAAGGCATTACATTGCTGTTAACATTCTGTGGCGGCGAGTGTGTAACCAAATAGGTTAAAATAACCCATTGTAACCTCTTTGTTCTTCTGTAGTAGCTATTGTTGACTAGCTAATGTCAACAACATCATAGCTGGTATGTTACTGTAGCAATGTTTACGTTCAGTCATTTGGATGACTGTTAAAACCTTTCAGTCTCAAGTTTTTCCTTTACTGTATTTACTAGTTTACTGTAATTATGATCCGGTAGCTATTTACACTGGATCCAGTGTAAATAGCTGCTGGAGCCAACGTCCGAGGTTCCGGAGCGTGCTCCGGCTTGCTCCCCCTCAAATTAAGCAGCGCGCTCCGGCTTGCTCCCGGAGTGCTCCGGCCGAGGTTCCGGAGCGCGCTCCGGCTTGCTCCCCCTCAAATTAAGCAGCGTGCTCCGGCTTGCTCCCAGAGTGCTCCGGCCGAGGTTCCGGAGCGCGCTCCGGCTTGCTCCCCCTCAAATTAAGCAGCGCGCTCCGGCTTGCTCCGGAGCAAGCCGGAGCGCACTGCTTAATTTGAGGGGGAGCAAGCCAGAGCGTGCTGCTTAATTTGAGGGGGAGCAAGCCGGAGCGCACTCCGGAACCTCGGCCGGAGCACTCCTGGAGCAAGCCGGAGCGTGCTCCGGAACCTCGGATGGAGCACTCCTGGAGCAAGCCGGAGCGCGCTCCAGAACCTCGGACGTTGGCGTGTATGTGTATGGCGATGGGTTTTTAACGACATAGGTATACAGATCATGTGGCCCGAAGTCAGGTAAAGACGAGGGCTTCGTGTACTTCCGTACATCAGTGAACAATCCTGGTGGAAGCAGGTAAACGTCGTTCTCTAAGCCTGCTAACCTCAATTTTTGCAAATACCTCTCCCTCTGCTCGCCCTGTAAATGCCCTACGTCGCTGGATAGTGAAGGTGTTTTCTGCATCTCGCTCCTTTTTCTTTTATGTTTTTCGTTTGTCGCCTTCCTCGCATTCAGACTGATTCGAGCCGAAGTCCACTACATGTCCAAAATGGCGGTCGCGTTTACGAAGGTCACGTGACTGAAAAGGGTCTATACTTGTGCCACTACTGTGCCGGTTGTTGTCAAAAACAAAGCATGTCTGGCAACATGGCTGCATAAACAAATCCACAGTTACGATGACGTCATGTGAAAGGCCCGTTTAGCCTCACACAAGCAGCATGCAAGATCACTTCGACCAAGGTCAAATGTGAACAAAAATCAGCTGGGGAATTTGCTAGAAATGTCCCTTGCATTTGTCCAACAGGTTGGACAGTGCATTTAACTAGTATTATGACATCAGGCTCCATCCTATAGAGCAGTGGTCACCAACCTTTTTATGCCCAAGATCCCTAACCTCTGCCTAGATGGCAAGCAAGATCTACCCCTTGAAGCGTTGACAGAAAAAGAAATCCAGACTAGACTGTTTCAAGTTGTGGCTTTTTATTTAGCCTAATTTTAACTGAATAAGATTTAAGACCCTGGTCCAACTTTTTAATTTATTGTGAGAGCTGACTAAATGACTTAATTTCAGTACAACATACAATGGAAATTAACTATACACAAAAAATATATAGACCTATATCTGTAGTGAGCAGAATGAATGAACCACCAATGACTCAGATTGTTATTAATATCAACTAGTAATATTGTAATGAGAAAGCTGAACTGTTAACATCAGTTGCACTGTCTTGTTTGTATTGTAACACTAAATTAATTAATTTCACAGCAACATAAAATGGAAATTGTCAACTGAAATTACAACACAACAGTGATGATATATCACAAATTGTAACTTAAGTGCCAAAATGACAACTTCAATTCAACATGAACTGATTTTCTTTAACCATACACACACACAATAAAGACAAATATGAACTTGCAGTGATGCTACTACCAATGACTGCTGTCATGCTACAGAGGTTACAGTTCATCACGCAACTCAAGTCAATGTGATGGCTGTGACTGAACACGGTCAGTGAGTGCCTTATAGTTAGGTTCATATCACGTATCATATTACGGCAGGAACAAGCAGTAGTAACATCCATGACCTTACGCTTAAAGCTCGACAAAGGAAAAACTTGACAGCAAGCTAATTAGCATTTGTTAGCGGCTACAGTCGGTACTCGGCACGTTAAAAGTGGGTCAGCGTTGTAACGACATAACGTTACTGTACAAGCAATGCTTATTTAACGGTAACAAACTTGAGTCCTATATGTTGAAATTCCTGTCTTATTCGTTCATTAATTTATCACACAGTCTTACCTCAGTCAACTTCTTCCCTCCTTCTGTGAAAAATCAACGTCTCAGACGCGGACACAAGTGGGCGGGGGATGCGTTTGATTAAGTCTCCTGATTGGCTGGTGATAGATTGGTGGGCGGGGGATGCGTTTGATTAAGTCTCCTGATTGGCTGGTGATAGATTGGTGTCATTATAGCGCGTCGGAGCGGTTCATGCCAGGCTCGAGTCCGATCCACCACTCCGCGGAAACACTTCAAGAGCTACAGTAACACTGACAGCCAGGTTATATCCTCACGGTTTTATAGGCAATATCATGCTTCCTTTTGTAAAGGGGCGGCAGAAATTAAACGGGGGCGGGAATCACAGAAAGGGGGGCGGCCCGCACCTCTAAAACCCCTCGTGGAGAACCCTGAACTGTATTGCGAGGCTATCACCATGGTGACGACGCTCAGAGATGTAAGACGTAAGCAGCAGGAGTTAAAAAAAAAGAACCCTGCGACACAGAGGGGGAAAGCTGTAGTGGGCCTATCGGAAGACATGTAATATGAACGCCAATCAGATATACTGCGGTGTATTTCTGTATAATCTTCCAATTTCTTTCCTCATCCCCCAAGATCGACTGGGAAAGCCTCCGAGATTGACCAGTCGATCGCGATCGACGGGTTGGTGACCTCTGCTATAGAGGCATACACCCTGGGCAAGTCACCAATCCATCGCCGGGCTTTGGATGTTTCAGCTTAATATTGCCACAAATGAAAATAAATAGAAATGAAAAATGAAAATCAGTGACTTAAGCCTCATCTTGTAATTAAAAAATATACAATGATGGTGACTTGGCAAGGATTAGTTCATTTAAAAAAAAAAAAGAATGGTGGTTTGGGATTCAATACTAAAAATGTATTGTTTATTCAAAGCATATTTGTTCAGATGGCAAACCAAGTCTGAAATGAAATGGAAAATATGAAAGCAATATTAGTTGAAAGCGGTATTAGTTTCTTCCAGATACACACACACACACACACACACACACACACACACACACACATACATGCACACACACATTCAGGCATGTACAGAGGCATGCACAGCATCTTGTTCGGCTCTCATTCACTCTGTCTCTGCTATTCTCACGGCCCACAGCTCTAATGAAAAGGTTATGCCATTATAAACAAGCATTTTATTCCACACCAAACCTTCACCCTTTCTTGTTGTTTCTGTCACAGTTTCTATACCATGCTGTTGCTGCTTTCTCTTCTGGAAACTATCCAGAACATTTCCATGGTCTGAATTAAGTTATATGTAGAGAAATTGTCGGTGTCACTGGATTATAGGACTGTTGTCTGAAAAGAAAATTACCACCATTATCCATGGCTGCACTTTAGAAGAAACAAAGAATGCAAATCTATCTCATTTTAGAAAGCTTTCTGAATTAAGTCATTTTTGCTGCAGTGGCCACTGCACTTAAACTCATTATCATATGGATTTATCATGTATGTATATATATGTGTGTGTGTGTGTGTGTGTGTGTGTGTGTGTGTGTGTGAGAGAGAGAGAGAGAGAGAGCAATGCTGCATTTTAGTAAGTGGGAGGTCGTTGACGCCTCCATTAAAGTGTATGTTTTGTTAGCCATGGCCTAATGGTTAGAGAAGCAGCTTTGGGACCAAAAGTTCACTGGTTCGATTCCCTAGACCAGCAAGAATGGCTGAAGTGTCCTTGAGCAAGGCATCTAACCTCTAACTGCTCCCAAGGCTGCTCCCGGGTATGTTGTACATCACTCTGGATAAGAGCATCTGCTCAATGCCTATAATCTAATGCAGTGGTTCCCAAACTTTCTCTGCTGGGCCCCCCTTTGGTAGATAAGAAAATTTTTGCGCCCCCCCGCCCCCCCCAGACAAAAAGAGAAAAAAAATAAACAGGACACACATACACATGGGGCAGCACGGTGGTGTAGTGGTTAGTGCTGTCGCCTCACAGCAAGAAGGTCTAGGTTCGAGCCCCGTGGCCGGCGAGGGCCTTTCTGTGCGGAGTTTGCATGTTCTCCCCGTGTCCGCGTGGGTTTCCTCCGGGTGCTCCGGTTTCCCCCACAGTCCAAAGACATGCAGATTAGGTTAACTGGTGACTCTAAGGCTACATCCACACAACAATAGCAACGAGATTTTAAAAAAAAATATCGCGTCCACATGGGCAACGGATCAGTAAAATATCAGGTACATATGGCAACGCTTGCTGAAAACGATGCAATACACATGCCACACCTTTAGGTGCGCTGTAAGACGGTCCCATCGGAGACACCACAACAATAGAAGAAGTAAGGACGCATGCGCATAAACTATTATGCGCGAGACTTCATATTAGCCACAAAGTCAGAAAAATCGTTTCGTAAAATTACATTATAATGACCAAATACAATGAAAAGTATTTTTCCAGTCTCACCTGTGAAAGATAATCCCATGTGATCTCGTTTGGACGGCAAACCTGTTGGTACAGTTAAACGCAGCACATGAATGAGGCATCTTTATTCTCCACTTTGACCTATCCAATATGGCGGCGAGGATGACATATGATTCTACGCGGAAGGCGGCGTCTTTAATGGTCCGGAATAAATTGAATGCTACACGTTGATGGATTAATTTGTTCTTCTATGCCCTTTTTGAGGAATGTATTGTAGGACTTAACAACATCTGAAGAGGTGAGATCGCTCCTTTTTTTCCCTATTTTTGCTGGCGGGATTGACTCTCACTCTCTCTCTCTCTCTCTCTCACTTTGCACCATTACACAAATATTCACAGTGAAAATATTTTGTAAGCGTGTTTCATGAACCAAGTTATAGGATTTGTTGACAACTCGCATCGAGTTCGTTACACTTCTACCCGGCGTGAAGCACATGTGGTTGTGACGTCATCGTAAACAAATCCGTTCTACTCATCCAGACGACTTCACAACGGCGCCGTTGCCAGATCTTTCCACTCTGGAACCTGTTCTCAAAAGATTTCGTTTTGGGGTACCCAAAACGCCGGTGCCGTGTGGACGCCAGGCCGAAACGATAAACAATTTTCTCAGATTCACCTGAATCCGTTGCCGTGTGGACAGGGCTTAAACTGACCGTAAGTGTGAGTGTGAATGGTTGTCTGTGTCTATGTGTCAGCCCTGTGATGACCTGGCGACTTGTCCAGGGTGTACCCCGCCTTTCTCCCGTAGTCAGCTGGGATAGGCTCCAGCTTGCCTGCGACCCTGTAGAAGGATAAAGCGGCTAGAGATAATAAGATGAGATGAGACACATACACATTTTGTTTTCAGACTCCATTGCAGTTTATTAATACAAACCTCAACCTTTTTTGAACAAATAAAAGTAAACTGCCATAAACTACAGGTTGCAATATAATTATTTTAAGTATAACTGTTTTCAAGCACCTTAACTGTGTAACAGGTTTCTTTTTTTAATATTCAACATTATCAATGCAGTTTTCAAACATTGCCTCTCTGCAAAAATGGGTTTTAAAACATGACCAACTCCCTGAGAAGAAAAAAACAAAAACCTAAAGATTTGTTGTGCAAAAATGACACCTTTAATCCTTGCATCTTTTCAGTGACTGGTGTGGGCCTGCTTCATGCTGCAGATCTTCTCAAATCTGGGTTGCAGTTTTGAGATTGCCACTCTGAGTTCATTTTCAATGTCCAGCTTTGATCTGTATTTTGTCTTGATTGAGGTCACAGCAGAAAAACCTCTCTCACATAGGTAGGATGTGGCAAAAGGAAGAAGTATAGCCAGGGCTCTCTTACCTAGCAGTGGGTAATCTTTCTCCACCCCAATCCAAAATGCAGCCAGTGTCTTTGACTGAAACTGCAACCTCATTGTTGAATCAGAGGTGACATCAATGAACTGTTCCTCCTCTGATGTGCTGGAGTCGGCAGGTGGTGTTGCACTGAAGGGGTCACGGATCCAGTCATATTCTTTGGGATCCTGCATCAGGAAATATTTCTGGAAATGGTTCTGAAGGGCAGAGATGTGTGCTTTCATGCATGGGATCACTGTGTTCTGCAGTTTGTTGTCTTCAATGAATGATTTCAGGTTCTCAAATGAGTCCACATTTCCAACCTTCACTCGCTGCAGCCACATCTCAAGTTTTCTGGTGAATGATGTGATTTTAGCTGCCAGATGTGGGAGGTGTGTATTTGTGCCCTGCAACTGCAAATTCACTTCACTGAGTTTCAGAAACATGTCACTGAGGTATGCAAGTTTCATGAGGAACTTGTTACAGTAAAATTTGTGGGCAAGATCATTGCCCTCTTCCTTCAAAAAGATGCGAATTTCATCTCGCAGTTCAAAGACCCTGGACAGCACCTTCCCACGTGACAGCCATCAGGACTCGCTGTGAAACAGAACAGCTGTGTGGTCAGAGCCCATTTCCTTGCACAGTGCCGAAAAAATCCGGGCTTTGACAGGTCGTGTTTTGATGTAGTTGACGGTGGAAATAACGTTGGTCATTACATCATTCAGCTCGGGACTCAGCTGTTTAGATGCCAGTGCTTCGCGGTGTATCATGCAGTGTGTCCACTGCACATTGGGGGAGATGTGCTTGATGAGCACTTGCAGCCCTGCCCATTTCCCAGCCATAGCCTGCGTCCCGTCAGTGCAGATCCCCACACAGTCCTCCCATTTCAGGTTGGCCTCTTTCAAGTAAGAGTCAATGATTTTAAACAGTTCTGCTGTGGCTCTGCCAGTAACTTTTTTGCAGAAAAGCAATTCCTCCCTCATGTCATCTCCATCTATGAATCTGACGTAAGTAATTAATAAACAGTCTTTGTTACTGTCAGTGGCTTCATCCATCTGAAGAGAAAAGTGGCTGTCATGCACTTTGTCATTAAGCTGCTCCTCTATGTCCTTTGACATGTCATAAACGCGCCTGCCAATGGTGTTGTTAGACAGAGGAATAGCCCTTAGTTTGCTGGCTGCAGTGTCATCAAGCATAGTTGATATCATGTCCATAGCACAGGGAAGTACTAATTCCTCCGCTATTGTGTGCGGCTTTTTACACTGTGCCACTCGGTAGGCAACTTTATATGAGGCGAGTTGAGCATTTGCCGGCATGAATGCAGCTTTAGTAAATAGGGACTGTTGAGCACGGCAGTTTACAAGTTTTTGTCTGAAAAACTCAACTGGCTTGTCTTTGTGCTCTGGATGTTTTGTCTCCAAGTGGCATCTTAGCTTGTTCGGCTTCAAGCTGTCACAAGCTAGCACTTTAAGACAGACAACACACTGCGGTCTCTCCTCATTACCCACCGTTGTACAGGTGAAGCCAAAGACAAGATATGTGTCATCATATTTTCTTGTCTTTGCCTTGGAATGAACTTGCTTTGGAAGCACATTTGGCGATGCTTCATCCTCTGATTTGCGTTTACGTGGGAGCCCCGCGCCCCCCGCCAAAAACTTCTCCATGTTATGCTAGCAGTGTAATTTATTGATTGATTGATTCATTCATGGCGGCACGGTGGTGTAGTGGTTAGCGCTGTCGCCTCACAGCAAGAAAGTCCTGGGTTCGAGCCCCGGGGCCGGCGAGGGCCTTTCTGTGTGGAGTTTGCATGTTCTCCCCGTGTCCGCGTGGGTTTCCTCCGGGTGCTCCGGTTTCCCCCACAGTCCAAAGACATGCAGGTTAGGTTAACTGGTGACTCTAAATTGACCGTAGGTGTGAATGTGAGTGTGAATGGTTGTCTGTGTCTATGTGTCAGCCCTGTGATGACCTGGCGACTTGTCCAGGGTGTACCCCGCCTTTCGCCCATAGTCAGCTGGGATAGGCTCCAGCTTGCCTGCGACCCTGTAGAAGGATAAAGCGGCTAGAGATAATGAATGAATGAATGAATGAATGAATGAATGATTAATTCATTCATTCCATCCGCGCCCCGCAATGGCTCTGCAACCCCCACTTTGGGAACCACTGATCTAATGTAATGTTAGCCAATGTAACATCAAAGATTATGAGTTTGTGATGTAATTATTTTTCCCAAAACAGTGAACTGTATTTTTAGTGTTATCAATTTCACCAACTAATGTGTCTGTTTGTTATCTACTATAAACTCCTAAAGTAGTGAGGTGATGGTTTATTTAATTTTGACAGTGTGAGCGGCTATGTTGACATGACATCATATGGTAGATGTAGGGTTGAGGACACCTTCCTGATTTTCCAAGTAGGAACTTTGAGCTGAGGGGACATTCTCTTTGTTTTTTTTTCCTCATTGGAGATTGGAACTAAGCTTTTCATTGAACACAGCATATGTTTGTTAGAGTAAGTGATGTGTGTTTGTTTGTGGAGAACAGAGGCAATTAATTGCTGGGAAAGTTAATGGGATCTTATCTGGATGGAATCTGATTATTTATATCTTCTGGGCTGTGATGTTCTGGTGGTGTCTGATATAAAAACATCTGCACAGAGAAGTGAGATCAGACAGAAGTGGAGCAGCTGTTTGTTGTTTATGCCCAAGGTAAGACTCCTTGTCAAATGAGTGATCCAGGACAGGAAAATTAATCTCATTTAATAAATAAATAAATAAATAAATAAATAAATAAATAAATCTCACAAATTCTATATTTATCCTTCATACAATAACCTTTCCATCCAAACAGAGTGGTGTGAGTTACGTAGGAAGCACGAGATCATGTTGGCACAGGATGCAATCAAGTAGAAAAAAGATGCAGGTCATAAAGTAAAGTGTTTTTAAAGTTCTAGCAAGTCCATTATATGCAGAATTTGTTACACAGTGCATTCAGTATAAAGGATTTTTCACACAGCAGGTGACAAATCACTCTCTGCTCCATCTGTTTCTCTCTGCTTCCTGAATTTAATGTTAGAATTTCTCTATTCAGCATAGGTTTTTTTATAGAGCAGGTGAAACCTGCTTGTCTCTCTTGTGTGGTAAATAAGTCGAATGGTATTTTTAAATCACTGAAATAATAATGTTTCCATAGATCATTTCAAATCATGTACTTCTGCCACACAACAGTTCAATCTATGGGCAGTTTAGAGTAGCTAGTTGACCTAACCTGCATGGGAGGAAACAGGAGCACCCTGAGGAAATTCATGCAGGAATGAGGAGAACACGCAAACTCCATACAGAAAAGCCCCGGTTGACGGGCAGGTTTAAACCCAGAACTTTCTTGCTGTGAGGTGACAGTGCTAACCATTGCACCACCGTGTGATGGCGAAATGTAAAACCATAAGTGAAATCAGAATTATAAATGAGTCACAGCTGTATCTGAGTTCACTGACAAGCTACTTATCAGACTCATCCCAGGTACCAAACTGATGTAGGCCCAACATCTATTTTGGGTCGCTATCTTGGCCCTCCCTTTACAACTTTGCCCCAAGTTTAGCCATATATTGGCCCGATTGACAAAATGACGTTGGTTCAACAATGGTGCCCAATTTAGGCCCCACTGTTTTGTAATTTTGTCCAATGTGATGATGTACCATCAGACATTTGGCCCAAGGTCACTTTGCTCATCTCATCTCATTATCTCAAGCCGCTTTATCCTTCTACAGGGTCGCAGGCAAGCTGGAGCCTATCCCAGCTGACTACGGGCGAAAGGCGGGGTACACCCTGGACAAGTCGCCAGGTCATCACAGGGCTGACACATAGACACAGACAACCATTCACACTCACATTCACACCTACGGTCAATTTAGAGTCACCAGTTAACCTAACCTGCATGTCTTTGGACTGTGGGGGAAACCGGAGCACCCAGAGGAAACCCACGCGGACACGGGGAGAACATGCAAACTCCACACAGAAAGGCCCTCGCCGGCCCTGGGGCTCGAACCCAGGACCTTCTTGCTGTGAGGCGACAGCGCTAACCACTACACCACCGTGCCGCCCCCCAGTCAGTTTGCTACCTGAGATAATTCTTAGCTTTGATAAAGAAAAATTTAGCTCGCCAAATTTAAATCTAGCAAGCTAGAAGAAGTTGAGAACTTTTTAACTCCAACTCAAGTACATGTGTCATGGTTTCTGTGGCTCAAGATAAAATGAAAGTTCCATCATGACAGTGTTATGAGTTATCGTTTCAGAAGTATGTCTTTGAGAGGAGTCACTCATCCAAGCACCACAGTAATGGTGTTAATCCTAAGTGGAGCTTGAGCATGCAGTAATGAGGTGGAGGAGTTCTTTTCCCTCTGGAGCTCTTTTTCCTCTCCTTCATCTGCACTCTCCTTACAGCGAGTTTTTTTTTTTTTTAGGGTTTTGTGCATTGATTTACATAAAGCGCCATTCTCTGCTTTGGTTTAATGTTTTTACACTTATTGAGGTCAGAGAGTGGGTCTGAGGCAGACTGGGGGGAAAGGACCTTTGGGAGGAGTAGATAGCATAAACCTCACTCTCAACTGCTTTACGGTAAACAGACTTAATGCAGGATTGTACTGTTCAGTGAATGGAGTTGCTGGCGTCTGAATACCCATAATGCAGTCAATTAAAGTGGGTGCAACTGTGCCATGATCCAGGGTTGCCAGGTCTGTATGACAAAAACAGCCCAGGATTCAGCCTGACACCAAAGCTCTAAATGTTTTCCCTTATGAATATTACCTTATAAACTGCACTGTAGGGTCCAACATCATGACTACCATTGTCCAATGTACTGAACTATTTAAAAGTATACATAATACAACTAGAAAGTATATTCTCTGAAGTTAATGCAGCAATGTTGCTGATGCAGCAGATCATTAACTCAACTATTGTATGTACTAAGTTGTTACCTAAATTAGCTGCTCATTCACTCACTTCTTCCAATTTGTCCTACGTGTGTGGGGTCACTCCCATGTGGACCCTATTAATCCACATGTCATATTCATTGGAGCATAGTTTTACACCAGATGCCCTTCCTGCCACAACTCTCCCATTTCCAGACTTGGGAAACAACCATTCACACACACATTCACACCTATGGACAATTTAGAGTAGCCAGTTAACCTAACTGCATGTCTTTGGACTGTGGGGGAAACCAGAGCACCCGGAGGAAACCCACACAGACACGGGGAGAACATGCAAACTCCACAGAGAAAGGCCCCCGGTCACTGGGCTCAAACCCAGAACATTCTTACTGTGAGGTGACAATGCTAACTACTGTACCACCGTGCCGACACTTAAATTAGCTGCTATGTTGCTTAAATTAGTTGGTAGTTGCTACGGTGTAGGAGGTGGTTGTTAGGGAGTTTCTAGGTGCTTGCTAAGGTATACAAGGTGGTTGCTAGCATGGTAACATGAACATGCTGACAGCTAACATGCTGACAGCTAGCATGCTAAAATGCTAACAGGTAGCATGGTAACATGTGAACTAGCTATTATGCTAAGGTTAACATGCCAATTACATGTTGTGTTTATTAGGCATGTGCAAGCATTCTTAATAAAGTGCCCATTGAGTTGAAGTTGATTTGTCATCAATGTCTCAAATTAGCAAATCTTTGCGAAAAGCATTATCACCTATAGGGGAATGGAGGGATGACTCAGTCAAGCCTCCAATAATTGGTGGCAATGGTGAGGAAAAAGGGATGGATGAAAGGCAAGACAAAAACAAATGTGGGCCAGACCTGATATCATGTGTGTGATGGGTGAGTTGGCCTGAGGGGCCATATGAAGTTTGGTGGATGTGTGGTGAAGTGTTACTGAGCAGAACTCCATTAATTTGAATGGGCCAAAAATGGATGCATGAAAACAAAGGGAAAGACAAGTGCAGGTCTCAGATGAGGGGATGGATATGTGGGGTGACTTGGCCTGAGGCATCATGTGAAGTTTCATGAAATTTGGTGACTCAGTGTAAAAACTAGATGGAGACTGAATAATCTGTTGCACCCAGCTGGTTATGAGTGGGGATAAGAAGCAGGCTTGAGAGAGGAGACAATTTCACAGAGGTAAGTGATCTAATGTGTGTAACATGCTGCACAATTAGACCAATTTTGCAGAATAAACAGAGACACTTTCATGGTCACAGAGTGGAAAACCCTTTGAGCCATATTTTAATGATCTGAGTGCCTGACAGAAGTGTATTTAGGGCATCTTCAAATCTACTTTTGCAAGTTTAAAGGTGGGGGGGGGGGGGGAAATGGTTGCAGCACAAGGCACATGGTTCAAAAGGGTTGTACCGTCCATCCATCCATCCATCCATCCATCCATAACCACTTATCCTTTGCAGGGTCACAGCTGGAGCTTATTTTACTTTATGTGTAATGAAAATAGAAAGTTTACCTTTTTGAATTAAATTGCAAAAAAAATAACTTTTACATGATATTCTAATTGTTTGAGATGCATTGTTTGAGATGAAGTGCTTTGAACTCTCTATCTAGGTCAAGGACTATAAGAATACCATCAGTCAAAAACTCTGTTTGGGAGGTAATATTGCAAGAAAAGCACAAAGATATTGCTATCTTCATAATGCGCTCTTAAAATAACAGAGAAATGCTGTGCCACTGACTTCAGAACAGGTTTTTATTGGTCAGTCGCCCAATTGTTTTCTGATGCCTCAAGAAGGCATACGCCTGACCACACCTCATTTTAAGACCAACATGCCCATGGGCACTCAGATAGGCACAAGTGCATTTGCTATTTAAACAACATGGGTGCTGGATGGGAAAATGATAACTGTGTAGGTCTCAAGTGATCAAAGACACTTGATGCTTGGTGCCGCTTTACACTGGGTGTAAGATAGGGCCCTTTGTGTTTGTGCCTTTCATGAATTAAAACAGTCTTGGTTTTATCTTACTTTTATGAGCAATTTTGGGAAATCTCCTTCACCAACCCAATAGGTAACAGTCAAATACTGACATAGACTCCTTGCAAAGGATGAAAGTCAAGGATAATGTTTGCCTTTTTTTTTTAATGGAATAAATCACTGACACCACAAACCTTTGTGACAATCAGGTTTGTGAATAACTACCTGTGAGAGTTGTATGAGATATGTAAAGTTAATATTTCCCCCGCTAAAGCTGAAAATAGTATCAGGTGCTAACTAGGATGCATGATTGAACGAATCCCCTATTAGAAGGCAAACAAAATCTTCCATTTTCATACGGACATGATACACACTAAGAAACAAAATTGTGATGTTAGCAGCATATTGAGGTTTTTCACCTGACGTCACAGGGTCACGTGACGCCCCGGTGTCCGCCATTTTGAAGGTCAAGCTACATACTAACGCTGCAGACAGAGAGGGAGAACCAGCTTGAAAAAAAAAACGTGTTACAGACACCGGATCCAGTGTAAATAGCTGCCGGAGCGCACTCCGGCTTGCTCCCCCTCAAATTAAGCAACGCGCTCCGGCTTGCTCCCCCTCAAATTAAGCAGTGCGCTCTGGCTTGCTCCCGGAGTGCTCCGGCCGAGGTTCCGGAGCGCGCTCCGGCTTGCTCCCCCTCAAATTAAGCAGCGCGCGCTGCTTAATTTGAGGGGGAGCAAGCCGGAGCGCGCTCCGGCAGCTATTTACACTGGATCCGGTGTAAATAGCTGCCAGATCATAATTACAGTAAACTAGTAAATACAGTAAAGGAAAAACTTGAGACTGAAAGGTTTTAACAGTCATCCAAATGACTGAACGTAAACATTGCTACAGTAACATACTAGCTATGTTGTTGACATTAGCTAGTGCTAACAGCTAGCTGCTAGTACACTGCTACAACACAGACACCGACCCTAATAATACAGTTCTTGGTCATTGCCTGGTAACAGCAAATTTATAACGGGCCATGTCTCAACAGACTAAGAAGTTATTTCAATGACATTTAATAACATGTTGTTTATCCTGAGGACCGAAAGTAAATGAAAATGTGAACAAACCTTAGCTGTAATAAGATGGCGACCACCGGCTCCAGGGACGACCCTCTGATGTAGGCATGTTACCCAGCCTGACACAAAATATTTGTAGGCATCCAAACTCTTATACGCTTTCAGATCAATACCTGTGTATGGCGATGGGTTTTTAATGACATGGGTATACAGATCATGTGGGCCGAAGTCAGGTAAAGACGAGGGCTTCGTGTACTTCCGTACATCAGTGAACAATCCTGGTGGAAGCAGGTAAACGTCGTTCTCTAAGCCTGCTAACCTCAATTTTTGCAAATACCTCTCCCTCTGCTTGCCCTGTAAATGCCCTACGTCGCTGGATAGTGAAGGTGTTTTCTGCATCTCGCTCCTCTTTCTTTTATGTTTTTCGTTTGTCGCCTTCCTCGCATTCAAACTGATTCGAGCCGTGACGTCCAAAATGGCAGCCTCACATGACTTGGTCACCTGGGTGAAAAACCTCAATTGACTTGCAAAGCACAACAGCAGGATCCCAGACATGGTGTTTCTCCAGTTCTTTTCCCTGTACATTTTCAACAGAGGTGGACAAAGTACCCAACTAAATTACTAAAGTCAAAGTACAGATCCCACTGGCCAAATGTTACTCCGATACAAGTGAAAGTTGTCCAGTCAAATTTTTACTTAAGTTAAAGTACTGAAGTACTTGCTTTTAAAAATACTTAAGTATTAAAAGTACATTTTCTGTCAATGCATTGTTGTTGTATTATTGCCACAACGCTTACAAAACCTAATGCTGTTACCAAAGACAGAAATGTGAATTCACAAAATGAACACATGCTGTGCCATCATGGTGGTTTAACATTAAGGCCATGTACACACGTAGCCGGGTATTTTTAAAACCGAACATTTCCCCCCTCCCTCTGTTTATAAAAATGTTTTATCCACACCACCTCGTTTTCGAAAAAAATCCCTTCCACACATAACCGAACATCTGCATTTTCAATCACATTCATAAGCATTCCAAACCTGTAGATGGCATTATTTCCCCAAATCCTACCCCCTTATCACATCAGCAGTAGTTGGGCTTCTAAAATTAAACATGTAAATAGCACCTGCACAATAATTAACGCTTTCAAGGCACTACTCCGATCCATTACTCTTTGTCCATGCTTAATCTGGCTTCTGCAGTAAATAAAGGTCGCACGTTTGACGTCAGGGCAGATTTGTTGTTATTTTTTTGGCGCAGATTGTGACGTTCTAAAACGCAAAACTCCGGTTATCTCTGTCTACACGAAAAGGCATACACGGAGTTTTCAAAAATCTTCACTTTGCCTGGAGTTTTTTTTAATATTCGTTTTTGATGTGTTTTCATGTGGATGACAGGCCAAAACGTAGAAAAATATCTTCGATTTAGCAGATACCCGGCTACGTGTGGACGGGGTCTAAGCTAGCTAGTCAGCAAAGCTCCACCAGACATGCTAGCAAACTCTTTTCAAACTCAAAATCATATTGGGTAGCTAACATTACTAGAAAAGAAAGATTTCTAAATTCTGTTTATTTGGCAAGATTATGCGAAAACATATTTCTGAAAGCACTTCAGATAAGTTAACGTTATTCATGTTAGCATAACTATTTTTACATGCTAACTAACAGTGTCCAAGTTAACTAGCTATGTGTCAACATTAGCTGTGGACAAGGTGATGGCAACTTGGTGGGCAAATCCATAGAAAGTCATTTGACTAACCAGACTGCAGAGCTACGTTTGCAATGTTATCGCTAGCTCTAAAAGCACAGACAACTTTGTTGCAAGCTTTCTCTTGGAATAAAATGTTTATATACCTCAATATGCTTCCACAGGTTAGACGGTGAATTTTTGTAGGCCGTGATGTGGTTCCTTTTCGGCAAACAAAGCAAACATTTAAAACGAAACGAATCTTGAGTCCTTTTAGAAAACTGAAACATTGGGTTCATGGGCCATGAGTGCGTGCATTCCCCAGAAGAACCGCCTCCTTCCATTCTGCCATCAACTGATCGTGTTCAAATAACACTGCTGAGAAATAATTGAACTTGATTTTATACAGTCTATGGATGTGACATGATACTAGTGATTACTGATAGGCTCTCAGTGTCACCTGCAAAAAAAAAAAAAATCACGTTTTAGAAAAGAAAAAACATCCACTTTCAAAGTTGTGTCATAGTAATGAGTAACGAGGACCCTGATAGAAATGTAGTGGAGTGAAAAGTACGATATTTGCCTTTCAAATGTAGTGAAGTTAAAGTCATAAGTTTCAAAAAAAAAAACAATACTCAAGTAAAGTACAGATACTCAAAAAGTGCACTTAAGTACAGTACTCAAGTAAATGTACTTCGTTACTGTCCACCTCTGATTTTCAAGAAAGATGTGACACACAGCTGCAATCGTGACTTTTTCAGCTGCACAATTTTAGGTAGCTTTACCATAGAAGCACTTCCTGGAAGCTGCTAAGCCCTTGTCAACAGATCCCTGAATGTCAGGAATGTTAAGAGCCATCATTTCTAAAAACAGGTATTCACATGGTTAAAAAAAAATCTCTTTAGAATGCATTCAAAGTGAAACATATGACTCCAGGGATACTCCAAGAAAATAAAGGCTTAATAGGATTCATGAGAAAGTTAATTTCATGCAGGAAGATGTGCTGCGGCTCAATATAGAAAGGTACGTTTAATGTAGCCACTAGAAGACCTGAGGGAAATATCTCTGTGAAATATGAACCAAAAGCTATCATTGTTCCATTTTACGTAAACCCTACCTGACATTACAAACTGGGAGATTAGTGACATCAAAATCTCTGGACAGAAAATCTGTATTTTATTTTAAAATGGCCACTGGTTCTTGAATAAAGGATGAGTAAAGGTTTTGAATATGATTAGTTTGTTACAGAACATGCTTAAATACAATCTGTCAATCCAATCGTGCAATACAGACTTCAATAATAATAATAATAATAATAATAATAATAATGGTGGTTGTTGTACCCCATTTTCTTATGATTTTATATATATATATATATATATATATATATATATATATATATATATATATATATATATATATAAAATTAAAATCCATAAAATTCTGTTTTTGTTCATGCCATGTGGTCACTAGTTAGACTTAAGCATGTGGAGTTAAGACACAAAATGGTGGAAAGTGTCAACTCTGTTGTCGTCGATTCTGTTAATGTATTGCCCAGTTTAATGATAACAGAGTTGACGATGAATTTTTTTTTTTTTCTGTCAACACTTGAAATGTACCTGCAATTATAGAATGGGCCATATATATATATATATATATATATATATATATATATATATATATATATATATATATATATATATCACAGACAGGCAAGCTGGAGCCTATCCCAGCTGACTATGGGCGAAAGGCGGGGTACACCCTGGACAAGTCGCCAGGTCATCACAGGGATATACAGGTGCTGGTCATATAATTAGAATATCATGAAAAAGTTGATTTATTTCAGTAATTCCATTCAAAAAGTGAAACTTGTATAATGTATACATTCATTCCACACAGACTGATATATTTCAAGTGTTTATTGCTTTTAATTTTGATGATTATAACTGACAACTAATGAAAACCCCAAATTCAGTATCTCAGAAAATTAGAATATTGTGAAAAGGTTCAATATTGAAGACACCTGGTGCCACACTCTAATCAGCTAATTAACTCAAAACACCTGCAAAGGCCTTTAAATGGTCTCTCAGTCTAGTTCTGTAGGCTACACAGTCATGGGGAAGACTGCTGACTCGACAGTTGTCCAAAAGACGACCATTGACACCTTGCACAAGGAGGGCAAGACACAAAAGGTCATTGCTAAAGAGGCTGGCTGTTCACAGAGCTCTGTGTCCAAGCACATTAATAGAGAGGCGAAGGGAAGGAAAAGATGTGGTAGAAAAAAGTGTACAAGCAATAGGGATAACCGCACCCTGGAGAGGATTGTGAAACAAAACCCATTCAAAAATGTGGGGGAGAGTCACAAAGAGTAGACTGCAGCTGAAGTCAGTGCTTCAAGAACTACCACGCACAGACGTATGCAAGACATGGGTTTCAGCTGTTGCATTCCTTGTGTCAAGCCACTCTTGAACAAGAGACAGCATCAGAAGCATCTCACCTGGGCTAAAGACAAAAAGGACTGGACTGCTGCTGAGTGGTCCAAAGTTATGTTCTTTGATGAAAGTAAATTTTGCATTTCCTTTGGAAATCAAGGTCCCAGAGTCTGGAGGAAGAGAGGAGAGGCACAGAATCCACATTGCTTGAGGTCCAGTGTAAAGTTTCCACAGTCAGTGATGGTTTGGGGTGCCATGTCATCTGCTGGTGTTGATCCACTGTGTTTTCTGAGGTCCAAGGTCAACGCAGCCGTCTACCAGGAAGTTTTAGAGCACTTCATGCTTCCTGCTGCTGACCAACTTTATGAAGATGCAGATTTCATTTTCCAACAGGACTTGGCACCTGCACACAGTGCCAAAGCTACCAGTACCTGGTTTAAGGACCATGGTATCCCTGTTCTTAATTGGCCAGCAAACTCTCCTGACCTTAACCCCATAGAAAATATATGGGGTATTGTGAAGAGGAAGATGCGATACGCCAGACCCAGCAATGCAGAAGAGCTGAAGGCCACTATCAGAGCAACCTGGGCTCTCATAACACCTGAGCAGTGCCACAGACTGATCGACTCCATGCCACACCGCATTGCTGCAGTAATTCAAGCAAAAGGAGCCCCAACTAAGTATTGAGTGCTGTACATGCTCATACTTTTCATGTTCATACTTTTCAGTTGGCCAACATTTCTAAAAATCCTTTTTTTGTATTGGTCTTAAGTAATATTCTAATTTTCTGAGATACTGAATTTGGGATTTTCATTAGTTGTCAGTTATAATCATCAAAATTAAAAGAAATAAACATTTGAAATTTATCAGTCTGTGTGTAATGAATGAATATAATATGCAAGTTTCACTTTTTGAATGGAATTACTGAAATAAATCAACTTTTTCATGATATTCTAATTATATGACCAGCACCACCTGTGTGTGTGTGTGTGTATGTATATATATATATATATATATATATATATATATATATACTGTTGATGCTAATAATGTTGCATTATAATAACAATGGTGTAACCATGATAAATATATCCTTTTATCCTGAATATTTTAATGGTTTTATTTATTTATTTCAATTGTTTTTTTCTGAGTAAAGGAGATTTGGGGGTCTCATAAGAGTAAAGCTCTTTTTGCAGTGTTTTTATAGGATTTATTTCTTTCCTTTCTCCCTTTCTTTCGTTGCCTCTGTACCATAACATAATGAATGGTGAACTCTTCTGCTGTTATACAAGCAAATACCCCCCTCCCACACACACACAAGACGCAGTCTCTGCATCTCCATATGTCTTATGACAAGACATGAACTGGTCTATTGCTGTGGACGTCCTCTGCGTATCTAGAAGATACATAATGTGCATCATGTCTGGAATAGTAATGAACTGTTTGTGTGAAGTGTTTACATTCTGAGGAGACTTATGGTTTATGTCCTTGAAGTAGGGTCAGTTTATTCTTTTTTTTTTTGTTCTTTGCTCATTTAGTGATCAAATAAACAAATATTTACAGAGATGGGGCGGGAAGGTGGTGTAGTGGTTAGCGCTGTCGCCTCACAGCAAGAAGGTCCGGGTTCGAGCCCCGTGGCCAGCGAGGGTCTTTCTGTGTGGAGTTTGCATGTTCTCCCCGTGTCCGCGTGGGTTTCCTCCGGGTGCTCCGGTTTCCCTCACAGTCCAAAGATATGCAGGTTAGGCTAACTGGTGATTCTCAATTGACCGTAGATGTGAGTGTGAATGGTTATCTGTGTCTATGTGTCAGCCCTGTGATGACCTGGCGACTTGTCCAGGGTGTATCCTGCCTTTCGCCCGTAGTCAGCTGGGATAGACTCCAGCTTGCCTGCGACCCTGTAGAACAGGATAAAGCGGCTAGAGATGATGAGATGAGATAGATACCCTTATCAAAAAGAAGTATACTTCAAGTTAATTTTATTAAGTATACTTAAGTAAAGTTAAAGTATATTTCCTGAAGTATACTTTTGTGTACCAAGTATACTGATATCCATGTACTTACAGTATACTTGTAAGTAAACTAATCTAATACTTCTTGGGATTAAATTGGCCCACTTTTAGTTTATAAAAAGTATACTTTAAGTCTCAGAGAAGTAAACTTTGAGTATATAACTAGTATTTTTTTTATTTTCTACTGTAAGTATACCACAAGTAAACTTATATACTAATGGTTTATTAGTTCTATACTTGTAGTCCACTCTTTAGTTTACAAAAGCATACTTCATTACTGGAAATATACTATGAGTTTACTTGTTTTATACTTCTAGTCTACTTTTTAGTTTATAAAATTATACTTTGTAGTATACTGGAAATATACTATTGGTTTACTCATTACACACTTCTAGTCCACTTTTAAGTTTATAAAAGTATACTTTATAGCATATTGGAAATATACTATTAGTTATTGGTTATATACATCGAGTCCACTTTTTAGTATTGAAGTATACTGCAATTACCCTTCTAGGTATACTATTAGTTTTCTTGCCCGAACCCTTACCTCATGCACACGACCAATAGACAACTTAAGTGTTTTGTACCTTAAGTTACAATGAAGTTATAAAGTTAAGAATTCAAAAAATATCAACAGATACTCAGGATTAAGAACATATTAATTTTCTTTAAAAATCAAAATTTACTACAGGGCAAATACACTTAAACATCTCATCTCATTATCTCTAGCCGCTTTATCCTGTTCTACAGGGTCGCAGGCAAGCTGGAGCCTATCCCAGCTGACTACGGGCGAAAGGCGGGGTACACCCTGGACAAGTCGCCAGGTCATCACAGGGCCGACACACAGACAACCATTCACACTCACGTTCACACCTACGGTCAATTTAGAGTCACCAGTTAACCTAACCTGCATGTCTTTGGACTGTGGGGGAAACCGGAGCACCCAGAGGAAACCCACGCAGACACGGGGAGAACATGCAAACTCCACACAGAAAGGCCCTCGCTGGCCACGGGGCTCGAACCCGGACCTTCTTGCTGTGAGGCGACAGCGCTAACCACTACACCACCGTGCCACCCCACACTTAAACATAAGGCACAAATATTTTTAATACTTTATTACACTTCTGTTAAGTATCTCTTGATCAAAAGTTTAAGTTTAATATACTTTGACTTTTCTATATACTTTTCAGTATAAGCCAAGGATACTTATGTATAACTTTATGAAGTATATCTCTGATAAGTAAATAAAAAGTAAACTGAAAGCATACTCTCTTATTTTTAGTTTAAAAGAAGTATACTAGAAGCACACTTGAATAAACTCCTTTTTTGTAAGGATAGATAGATAGATAGATAGATAGATAGATAGATAGATAGATAGATAGATAGATAGATAGAGAGGGGAAAATACCAAGTAAATACTGTAGACCAGGTAAATAGTTTCTCGTTGCAATCAGGTTTTTGCTGCTCATCAGTCCCTTCATCAGAGGTCAAGCTCTTTTTCCTCTCATATGTTCTGCTCATGTCAAAGGTCTCTCATGGTGAAAGACCTTTACTTCTTCCTCTAATTATCCCCATATCATTTCAAGCATATTATTTATAGACCCTCCTAATCACACTGTCTTTGGCGAAGCAGAAAGTAGAGCCATCTTTAATGTTTTCTGATGTTTACTAAAGAAATCTTTTTCATGTTGTCAGATACTCATTCATATTGTTGTAATCCACTCAATATTCAGGCAATATTTAAAGACTTCTTCACAAATTCTGCCTGTCTTCTCCTTTTGTAAACATTAGTAAACAGCCCCCATGTGATCATCGACTACAGACACTGATCGAAGTGTTGCATCAGAGACTGGAAAGAGAGAAAGGGAAAACAATGAGTGCAGAAACATTTAGACATGTAGAAACAGTCATTTTCTACACTTTCTTTAGAGTTATTGAGAGAAACAGACACAGGTGTATCTCTGTCGGGGTCCTTTCCATGTTGTCAGACACTTATAATAACATTATGAGTCTGTCACTGGTGAAAACACACAGTTTACTTTGATACAGCTGATTTCCCCACAGAATTACATACATTGTATGGCTGTTTTGCAGTTCCCAGTTATAGAGTTCTAACTCAATACTGGACCGATTTCAACTGTTTTTGTCGAGTAAATATTTGGACCAAAACAAATGAGAAAATACAAACACAAGGGCCCTCATTTATCAACCTAACATAGAAACCAGTGCAGATTCTAGTGCATAAAACATCATAATACAGAGTTCACATGTGATTCATGAAACGTTCGTATCTCGCCAATCACATCATAAGAATAATCAGGCATCGATAAATGTTTTTGCTGAAAACCATCTGTAGTATGTTGAGCAGGTGGGTGGAGCACAGAAGTACGGCAGGCCAGAACTGAGTTTACCAAAACACTTTATTTTCAGCTTTTCAGCTTCAAATACTCCTCCCAGTCACACAGACACGCGCACACACACATCAGTTGCCTGGTTGGGGAGAGAGCTCCCTTCCTCTGCTCTCTCTGTCTCTCCTTATATAGGGCGCGGTCACTGGGGAAGACACACAAACACAGATTAACCAACATCAGGTGCAGTGATTCTGCCACTAACCTTCCCTGACTCCGCCCTCCGGTCACAGACCGATGCTTGCCCATGCCCCCGCTGCCACACCATCATTATTTAAATAATCACACCCCTAAATATTCTCAGTTTTACACCATGGAGATTCATAATACAGCCAAGAAGAGAAACTATTTGAAATTATTTCTGCTTGGCAGCCTGAAAAGTAGCATCATAGGACATCAGAAAAATGCAGTACGGAAAGAAATCACTTCTACAGTTTTTGCTTTTTTGTATTTTGGGGGGTTTTGTTTTCAAGTAATTTTTATTTCATCCTCAGTTGGTTCAGCAACATGCTCCGCCATTTTGTTTTTCTCGACTCATGGTATATGAGCCAATAGCCTAGTAGTAGAGTAGCCAATCAGAGCATGCGACTGCTCATATCCAGTGAATGTGGATAGAACAAATTTAAATATTCAAACATCAGCTGGAGTTTGTTGTCAACAGCAACAATGTTGACTGTAGAAGTGATTTCTTTCCGTACTGCATTTTTCTGATGTCCTATGATGCTACTTTTCAGGCTGCCAAGCAGAAATAATTTCAAATAGTTTCAAATAATTTCAAACACAGATTAACCAACATCAGGTGCAGTGATTCTGCCACTTACCTTCCCTGACTCCGCCCTCCGGTCACAGACCGACGCTTGCCCACGCCCCCGCTGCCACACCATCATTATTTAAATAATCACACCCCTAAATATTCTCAGTTTTACACCATGGAGATTCATAATACAGCAAAGAAGAGAAACTATTTGAAATTATTTCTGCTTGGCAGCCTGAAAAGTAGCATCATAGGACAACAGAAAAATGCAGTACGGAAAGAAATCACTTCTACAGTCAACATTGTTGCTGTTGACAACAAACTCCAGCTGATGTTTGAATATTTAAATTTGTTCTATCCACATTCACTGGATATGAGCAGTCGCATGCTCTGATTGGCTACTCTACTACTAGGCTATTGGCTCATATACCATGAGTCGAGAAAAACAAAATGGCGGAGCGTGTTGCTGAACCAACTGAGGATGAAAAAAAAATTACTTGAAAACAAAACCCCCAAAAATACAAAAAAGCAAAAAAAAAAAAAAAAAGATGGAATGAAAGTATTTGATGGTAAGAACATATCGTTTTTCTTTTTTCAAGAATTATTATTATAGCATTTTGCAAGTTTGTTTACATGCTAAGCGGAAATGATTTTGTCTGTTTTTTATAAAGTTTTTATTTATCAGATTTGCAAAAAATATAAAAATGCTCTGTTTCTCAAACTCCAGTGAATGTGGATAGAATAAAACAGTTATTCCACTCAATCTTGTCGTACATGACTTATAGCCAACTTAGCAATAGATGATTTGCAACCACATGATCAAAATGTGCTACGTCATGAGCGTCCGCCATGATGGTGGCTATACAAAGAAACTAGGATGGCAGCCGCTGAAAGCGCGTCTGAAAACAATGCTGAATTTTCAGTATTACTACGATTTGAACAGTCGAGCAAAGATTCGATACAAAGAGAAGATAGATATGTGTGGTTTTGACCCATATTATTTAAAAAAGTCAGACTTTTCTGTAGATAAGATGTTTCAACTGACCATCGAGTACGAATACAGATCATTTCGTCCAAAGCCTTTTTCATAAGCACTATCAATTATTTTATATTTCAGGTATTTGTTTGTTTGAAAAAAGGAGGAATTCTCAATGTAATTTGACTGAAGCAAAACACATTTTTGTACAGAAAATCAGTGCCATAGTAAGTGTGCTTCGACACTAAAAAGCGTACTAAGGGGGGGTAATCATATCAGCCCACACCACTTGCTGACCCTGGGATGAGTTAACTCCCTTGCCATTGCAGGCTGCTCGCTTGCATGTTTATGTTTCCGGCTGGATCATATTAAATCTTCAGGCACAGAGCAGCGCTCTCGCAGGGGCTTCGTTCACGAATCCCGGGCTGAGGCGCAGTCTTACCGACCCAAGACCATGCTCTTTCCAAGGGGGAGGCTTAGAGGGAGGCTCCTGTAAAATTTGTCTTTGCTGTGAGCTCTGTTAGCCAAGTTATTAATTTTTAAAGCCGGCTGGATCATGCTAAATCTTCAGGCGTGGAGCAGCACTCTCACGGGGCTTTTGTTCGTGAACACCAGAATACCTGAAATATAAAATAATTGATAGTGCATACGAAAAAGGCTTTGGACGAAATGTCTTAATTATTGGATGAAATGGTCATTGGACGAAGTGTCCTGATCCCCTCATCTCCTCTCTGTACTAAGCCTCAGAGTTTCCTCGCCCTCTTTCCGAATCATGGACGGAATTCTAAAAAAATCAGAACATGCCATGGTCACAAGTACTGTTGTGACCATAACCATATACAGCACAAAGATATGGCATAGCTAAAAGAACGCTTAAAGCAGTGGAAAAACAAAGAGAGTTGCGCACATGTGACTATGTTTTGTATGGAATGTCACTTCACCCTGCATTTGTATATCCACCAACATGGCCGACATCCGGGTTTCTATCTTGCTTTGACATCACTTGCAAGTCAAGGATACGTGCCTCATCAGCTATCAGCTCAGGTCTGACTTGATTTCATGGAATAATTGTTAAATATCCGTCATATGTATCACATTCATAAGGTATATAATGGTAGGCTAATATAATATCTTATATCATAAGTATTTACAAGTAGGTGAAGAAAAAATGGTCAGATCTCAAACACGCTACACAGTTGTGGAGTTTCGTTATTTCCTCATTTTAAAGATGTTTCAGATCAGTCAGAGCCAAACACCAGTGGTGTTCATCCTTTAGCTAGATAAAATGCCCTGGAGCCACCCCACAGAGTCAAGCAACCGTGAGCTGTGAGAGAAAGTGTGTGTCCTCCACCCCCATGCTGGCACACCACTACCCGGGTGCTTTGGGAGATGAAAGTGACTTAATAGCCACTCATTACTCTCCAAACAAAAACATCCCTGCGCTCCCGAAACACCCTTTCATGCCTTACAGAAATGTCTTCTAACAGAGCCAAGTGTGCCATTGCTGAGATCTGATGACTGCCACATCACTTGTTTAAATAGGTGACTGAATAAGCATCAAACCTATCACAGTACAAATCAGTTAGCCTACCCATAGCTTTTAATAGCTTAATTTTATTCTTAATTATGTCACCAGTACCAGAGCATAATAAGTAGGCTATCTCAAAATGTAAGAGAAATTCATCTTGTACCAAAAGAAAAAAAAAAAAGTTAACCCTGTTAATTATAAACAATTTAAAAATCCATATTTAGGCGAGGTGGCACGGTGGTGTAGTGGTTAGCGCTGTCGCCTCACAGCAAGAAGGTCCGAGTTCGAGCCCCGTGGCCGGTGAGGGCCTTTCTGTGCGGAGTTTGCATGTTCTCCCCGTGTCCGCGTGGGTTTCCTCCGGGTGCTCTGGTTTCCCCCACAGTCCAAAGACATGCAGGTTAGGTTAACTGGTGACTCTAAATTGACCGTAGGCGTGAGTGTGAATGGTTGTCTGTGTCTATATGGCTACGTTTACATTACGTCGAATCAGCGGATCATCAGATTAACGTTCTTAAAACGATTCGCATTTACACTAAAACCGTTAGCCGTGCACACAGCAACACCAACACACGGATACGCTCGGCTCCGCAGGCATCCTGCACTCCAAATCACTCCGCCCTGAACAGCGAGTGCCCTCTGGAGGGTGCGCACTCCGGCCCTGCGCAGCTCACAGAGCGCGCGAGTGAAGTGCACAAGCCACGATTCGGGACTGAGCCACTGTGTGTGTGATCCCAGTGCATATCACTTACTGCTTGCAAGTGGAAGGATGGCAAGCCTAAAGACAATCATAACTACACAATGGGCAGTATTTGCATCAGTATTTTCATACTTTTATACTCTTTAATGAAAGGTGATACAAGGCGGAAGTCCGCGCCGTTTTTCAGCAGTCGCGTCACATGACCAACGCCAGCGAATCAGGAAGGTGGATGTCACAGTGACGTTGTCCAATGAGGACGCCAGCTAGAGCTCAGCACAGCGTATTCGCGTATCTCAATGTTTACACAGCACCGGACCAGATACGATCTAGATTGAATACGTGGACGCTGGCGGATTCCCGTTTCCCGGCTTTTCCAGGTGGTTTAATGTAAACGGACAGTGCATCCGCGAAGAAAACGAGACAGATACGGTCTAATATAAACGTAGCCTATGTGTCAGCCCTGTGATGACCTGGCGACTTGTCCAGGGTGTACCCCGCCTTTCGCCCGTAGTCAGCTGGGATAGGCTCCAGCTTGCCTGCGACCCTGTAGGACAGGATAAAGCGGCTAGAGATAATGAGATGAGATACTTAGGTGATGTTCAGGATATATGATGATGTACATAGTCAATGCATTTCTTTACAAAATATATGATTTTGTCATACGATACATATTTTTAAGTGATGAATACATGGCTGCATATGTTTCAGTGTCAGTCAGAATATATGGCCTAATAACAATTCTCCACTCAGCCAGATTTATTGTGCTGCACCATACATCTGCGCTGACTGAAAAACCTGTGGACATGAATTGAGACTTGACGTGAGATTTGATCGTAGCCTTGCTCACGTCCACATGAATAAATGCTGAGCTTTGTGTGGAAATGACCATATGCCCAGTTTTCTTTCAAACATTTGTTTCATAAATGAGCGCTTTGACTGTTTGTGCATTCTGTGAGTGACAACCCAGCGAGCCATTGTATCATGTACATAGGGTTGCATGCCCTCTTTTCTTAACCGAGTCACTATTTTCCCTCAGTCATCAATGCAGCAGTCCAAACTTATTGTTTATAGAGCCTTCCAGTCACACACTCCCCTAAAAGGAAAGACATAGGGGAGGAAGAACACCCATTGTTCCCCTTTCCAAGTAAATGTGTGCAAGGAAACCTGCAGCACTACAAACTTAAATGTATTGCTTTGGCAAGAAGGTAATTTGGTCATTTCTCTCTGTAATCAATCAGGGTTGATTCTGTTGGCAAGCTTTTCTTTTAATCTTAAGCACTGTATTTTTTTTTTTTGTAATGTGCACCAATTTCAGATCTATACATCACTCCTACCTATTTTGAATGCTTTCATCCATCCATTATCCATAACCACTGATCCTGTACAGGGTCGCAGGCAAGTTGGAGCCTATCCCGGCTGACTATGGGCGAGAGGTGGGGTACACCCTGGACAAGTCGCCAGGTCATCGCAGGGCTGACACATAGAGACAAACAACCGTTCACACTCACATTCACACCTGCGGTCAATTTAGAGCCACCAGTTAACCTAACCTGCATGTCTTTGGACTGTGGGGGAAACCGGAGCACCCGGAGGAAACCCACGCAGACATGTGAAGAACATGCAAACTCCATACAGAAAGGCCCCCGTCGGTCACTGGGCTCGAACCCAGAACCTTCTTGCTGTTAGGCAACAGTCCTAACCACTACACCACCATACTGCCCCTTGAACGCTTTTAGTACATGGCAAATAAATTTTACGCTCTGTCACAAAACTCCTATGGGCAATTGAAAACATTATAGAGTTTCATTCTATCCCCAAAACCCAAAGCAAAATCCCAGAACAGTCAGCAGAGCAAAATTTTGGGCCGCAAGTAAGTGATTATGATCAACAGTGAGGTTTTTAAAGTACACAAACAATATATTTTAATGTCTGATTTTCTAACTAAATCTTTTGCCCCCTTTAATGTAAAGAAAAATTAAAAGTTAAGTATGGTTTGGGGATTATTTGATCATAAATGTGACTTCTTGCATTTGGGATTAGCTTGGGATGAAAGGAAGGAAGGAAGGTGTATTTAGCTGAATTCATGTTTACCAGGGAAGACAGTGACTCACAGGCATAGTTTTAAAATGCATCTTGATACTGTAGAGCCAAGCATCAAAACAGCAGCACACACAAACCTGCATAAGTTCCAGGAGAAATATCGTGTTTGTGTTGTTTTAAAAAGCTCATGTGGTTTGAACAGAATATAAATGTGACTTATTGCATCCTTCCTGTTCATTAATCCAAAAACATACATACACCGATAGAGTTCAGAACTGTTTTATAACTTCTAATGGAGAAATGTTTTACTGTTACAGTTAGAAATAAGTGGTTTCTGTAAGGAATAAAACACAACAGGGCATGCTATTACACAAAAATAATCAAAGATGTGGTGGTATGAAGGAAATGTGAAGCAGAGTTAATGATTTGATTTGGAATGATTTATTGTCGCATTACAGTTTATACAGGATTAAAAAATATAATAAGCAAGTGGAAAGCTTATATTGCAGAGCTCCAACAACAAAGGAGTCAACTTAATAAGAATAAGTAGAAGTATGGGGAAAATAAGATACAAAAGTAAAGTCCAAAATAAAATATAGAGGGATGAGGAATGTCGTGTGCATAATAACGAAAAGTGAATAAATTGTAGAAATGGGTGGCACGGTGGTGTAGTGGTTAGCGCTGTCGCCTCACAGCAAGAAGGTCCAGGTTCGAGCCCTGTGGCTGGCGAGGGCCTTTCTGTGTGGAGTTTGCATGTTCTCCCCGTGTCCGCGTGGGTTTCCTCCGGGTGCTCCGGTTTCCCCCACAGTCCAAAGACATGCAGGTTAGGTTAACTGGTGACTCTAAATTGACCGTAGGTGTGAATGTGAGTGTGAATGGTTGTCTGTGTCTATGGCCCAATCCCAATTCTAATTTCTACCCCTCCCCCTCCCCCTTCCCCTTGGCCCTTCCCCTTGAAACTGAGCTACAAGGGATAGGCCTTGAAATTCAACCCCTACGTATTGGGATAGCCCTTCAACGATCACATACGTCATCGCGTACCTCCGTCAGCGTTTACGTTAGCAAAACGCGACCAAATGCGTCATTGGCTGCGACCAGCCGCTACAGTCAGGGCCAGAGATCTCTGCTGGCAGGGTGTGATTTGTTAACTAACACCACTGAATGGGATATCTTTGGCGCTTCGTGCACCACATCCGACAGAATGAGGTGTCAGAACACTCATGTAAACAATAAAAGCGAGAATAACAGAACAAAACGTACGCAGTCAAGCAACCGAAAACAATACTCACTCCCAAAGCTTTTTAGCAGCAGCTTGGATTTCAGAAATCGCTGCTCATTCTCAGCTCGAAAGCGAATCAAGCGGCGTGTTTCCTCTGGATAACAACTTAAAACACATAAATAATGGAGAAAATACATTTATGACAATCTTTCGCCGCGGGAACCGCCATCTTTCTGAAATCCGCATGAAATCTCGCTGAAATCCGCATGGCATTGTGGGAAATCACTCAAACCCCTTCGTTCGGAGTCAGCTCCAGGAAAATCTCCATTTGGAGGGGTACAGAAGCCCTACCCCTTCCCCTACCCCTCCGCGTTAACTGGGATTGGGATACCCCTACCCCTTCACGTGAACGCGCAAAATGGAGGGTTGGTCCAAGGGGTGAAATGGGATTCGGCTTATGTGTCAGCCCTGTGATGCCCTGGCGATTTGTCCAGGGTGTACCCCGCCTCTCGCCCATAGTCAGCTGGGATAGGCTCCAGCTTGCCTGCGACCCTGTAGAACAGGATAAAGCAGCTAGAGATAATGAGATAATGAATTGTAGAAATGTACATTGAACTGGAAAGTATAGTATAATAGTTATGGTAATAGCAGTGAATATATAAAGGATATTACACAGTGGCACAAAGATATGAACTTTATCTTCAAGTGGTGTGTATATTCATGACTGAGTGAAGTGAACAAGTGAAAATATTTTCAACATGGGAAGATAATTCATATCTTCGCACCACCATGTAATGTTCTTTATATTATATGGACACATTCACAAAAAAAATGCGCAAGCTAATCAAAATTTTAATTTTGAACCGGTTCACCATTTTGACAACATACATCCAGTCAGCAGGAAAACACTGGCAGTGACGTCATCGGAGTGAAATATCGGGAATTGTTATACATACAGGACAGTTTTTCCATGGAATAAAAACAAGTTCTATTCCCTTCCAGCAGGTTTCATTCATTTGGTTTGATAGCATGCAATATTGTTAGCATATCGCTTATCCTATGTGTATTACGTCACTCTACCCAATGGAAAATGAGCTAAATGAGTTAAATATGGTTTACAATATTGCATGGTTGTCAGGACAACATGACATCACATGTCAAAGCTGATGGGAATATCCAATGAAAGAGATTTCTGCTGCACATGCCCAGAAGCATTTCTTTGTTCGCTGGCAGCATCTGCAGTAAACTGCTGCAGTGAACTGAAAATGCCATATGATACGTATTACATGTAAAACTTCTGTGTTAGCGAGCGACTGTGACAATTTGTAAACAAACATGGCTGCCAGGTTTGTTCCATCGAATGTGTATGTATAATAATAATATTGGCTGGCTTTTCCTTGTGGTATATCAGATATATTCCTTTCAGCTAGCATGAGACTCAACTTGTCTTTGAGTCATTCAGTATCATGCTAGCTGAATGGAATATATCTGATATACCACTCAACACCAGCCAATATTATTTAAATATGTCGCTCAGATCTGTGATGTATTTCGTATGAAAAATGTGACTTTTTCAACACAAGAAAGTAAACTTCATATCTCCAAGCTAACATACGATTTTCTTTTTTATTATATAGACACATTCACAAACAAAAAGTACCCAAATTTATCAAAACAATTAACTGATTTCCTCATGAATGACATATAGAGATTTATGTCACAGTCTTGGTTCTCCATGTCCCGGATGGAGCTCGTATGAAAATACAAGTGGTGTATTTCCCAGTAAAACGCTTGTGTCCATATAATATATACAGTATGAATATAAAAGTATTATAAGCAGTTGAAACTAGAAAACAACACAGAACACAAACATAATAAGAAGACAAAGCCATTATTTGTCACATGCACACTCAAGCACACAGTGAAATTCATCCTCTGCGTTTAACCCATCTGAAGCAGTGAACACATGCACACAGACCCAGAGCAATGGGCAGCCATACTACAGTGCCCAGGGAGCAGTTGGGGTTTAGGTACCTTGCTCAAGGGCACTTCAGCCCAAGGCCGCCCCATGTTAACCTAACCGTATGTCTTTGAACTGTGGGGGAAACCAGAACACCTGGAGGAAACCCACACAGACACGGGGAGAACATGCAAACTCCACACAGAAAGGCCCCCATCAGCTACTGGGCTCAAACCCAGAACCTTCTTGCTGTGAGGCAACAGTGCTAACCACTACACCACCGTGCCACCGTAAAATGATATAAATTGCATGCTAAGACTTCAGGAAATCATACATACACAAACTCATCGAAGACAGAACAGAGAAAAGCTGAGTACAATCTGAATATGTCATGCTCCGCCATGGCCATCCACTCCGGAGATTACAGATCTCCCATGTCAGCACCGATCCGGATTCTGGGACAGGAATTCCATCCTGCCTGCTTCCCCGTTCAGCGAGTGCTCACCTGAATTCACTTCCTGGTTTTCACCACTGCATATATAAACACCGTTCTCAGACTCTGACTTTGCCAGAACGTCTCATTTGTTACTCTAGCCATTTCTGTGCCTCTTATGCTTTTCATAGTTTTTCTCTCTAGCGTATTTTTCTGGTTCATGTTTTTTTGCACTCGTGTTTTTTCTTGTTCATGTTTTTTTTTTTGCACTAGCGTTTTTTGTCCTTGTCCCAGACCCGCCCCAGCTTCACCTCCTCTCCACCTCCCGCCTCGTCCGTCGAACCCATGCAGGTAGACCGGGTACGGGTGTCAGTGGAGGAACGACAGTGCCGGCGGTGCACAGGGGCCTACTTCAACTGTGGTCAGCAAGGACACATCTGCCAAGCCTGCCTGCTAAAAGGACGAGCCCACCAGTGAATTGAGGGGCCCTGGTGTGCAACGCTAGGAACCAGCCTCCTGATGATCGATTATTACTCCCTGTCATCATCATCCACGACAACCAGCATCACCATCTCCAGGCCCTCGTTGACTCAGGGACGGAGAGGAACCTGATCTGCTCCACCACCGCCAAGCATCTGGGAATCCCGCTACTCACCCTCAAGGTCCCTCTCACTGTCCTGACACTCAATGGCACCAGCTTGACCACCATCACCCACCTTACCGCCCTGCTCACCTTGAGGATTTCCGGCAACCACTCAAAAACCATCCAATTACACATCATGAATGACCCCCACGTACCCATCATCCTAGGATTACCTTGGTTAACGCAGCACAACCCCCACCTAAACTAGGCCAACAACACCATCCTAGGCTGGAGCCATTCCTGCCTAGCTTCCTGCCTGAACTCTGCTCTGTCTCCCGCCAAACCACCGCAGCCTTCAGCCAGCGAGTTTCCCGACCTCTCTCACGTGCCTCCGGAATACCTGGACTTAAAACTCATTTTCAGCAAGACCCGAGCAGTGTCCCTCCTTCCTCACAGACCCTATGACTGTGGAATCGACCTCCTGCCCGGGATGGCGCCACCCAAAGGGCGACTCTACTCTCTCCCGTTGAAAGGCAAGCCATGGAGAAGTACACCTCCAAGTCTCTGTCAGCTGGGATCATCTGCCCTTCCTCCTCCCCAGCAGGGGCAGGATTCTTCTTCTTGGAGAAGAAAGACAAGTCGCTCCGCCCCTGCATTGACTATTGAGGTCTCAACGCCATCACGGTCAAGAACCGCTACCCACTACTGCTCATGACCACGGCCTTTGAACTACTCCAGTAAGCCAAGATATTTACCAAGTTGGATTTATGCAATGCCTACCATCTCGTCAGGATCAGGGAGGGGGACGAGTGGAAGATGGCCTTTAACACCACCACTGGCCACTACGAGTACCTCGTGGTCCCTTTCGGCCTGACCAATGCACCCACAGTCTTCCAGGCACTCGTCAACAACGTCATAAGGGACTTCCTAAACATCTTCATGTACCTGGATGACATCCTGATCTTCTCTCGCTCCCTGGAGGAACATCGGGGTCACATCCAGCAGGTCCTCCAGCGCCTGCTAGAGAATAAGCTGTTTGTCAAGGCAGAAAAGATTGAATTCCACCAAAGCTCTGTCTCGTTTCTGGGGTTCATCATCTCCCTGGCTAGGTTCCAGATGGAACCCCTCAAGCTTGAGGCAGTCACTGACTGGCCCACCCCATCCTTGCAACAAGAGCTCCAGCATTTCCTGGGGTTTGCCAATTTCTACAGATGCTTCAGCCACGACTTCAGCATGGTGGCCAGACCTCTCATGGCGTTGACCTCGATCAGGACCCCGTTCAAGTGGGGGGAGGAAGCAGAGAAATCCTTCTCCATGCTCAAGCACAAGTTCACCACAGCACCCATTCTCACCATACCCGATCCGGCCAAACATTTAATCATGGAGGTCGACACTTCCGAGTCAGGGGTCGGAGCCATTCTCTTCCAGAGGGCCAGTGATGACAAGGTCCACCCCTGCTCCTTCTTCTCTCACCGGCTGTCCCCTGCGAAACAAAACTATGACATCAGTGACAGAGAGCTGTTGGCTGTCAAGCTAACTTTGGAGGAGTGGAGGCACTGGCTCAAGGGGTCGGATCTCCCCTTCCTTGTCTGGACCAACCACATAAACCTAGAATACCTCAAGTCTGCCAAACATCTTAATTCACGGCAAGCCCGATGGCCTCTCTTCTTCTCCCGGTTCCGATTCACGCTCTCCTACCGCCCAGGCTCCAAGAACAGCAAACCCGATGTCCTGTCCAGGATATTCTCTTCCTGCCAGGAGGAGTCTAGAATGCCTGAAACCATTCTCCCTTCCTGCTGTCTGGTGGAGGCCGCCCTACTTGAGGTAGAGACATTAGTGCAGAAGGCCCTGGAGCAGGACCCCGGAGAAGGTAACTCTAGCAACATACCACTTAACCATCTGTTTGTTCCCTGTTCTGTGCGAACCCAGGTACTGCAGTGGGGTCATGGCTCCAAGTTGGCTTGTCACCTGGGAGCTGCTCGAACCCTGGCACTTATCCAACAGTGCTTCTGATGGCCATCCATCAAGGAAGACATCCAGGAGTTTGTGGCAGCCTGCGACACATGTGCCCAGAACAAGACAGACAATCGACCCCCTGCCAGCTTGCTAAGACCCCTCCCGACTCCTCATCGACCCTGGTCTCACATCGCCCTGGACTTCGTCACAGGACTCCCCAACTCAGGTGGCAACACATGCATCCTCACAGTTATTGACCGTTTCTCCAAGACAGTCCATTTCATCCCTCTGCCCAAGCTTCCCCCAGCTAAAGAAACCACCGAGTTACTCATCCTTCACATTTTCCCCCTATACGGACTCCCCACTGACATCGTCTCTGACCGGGGTCCTCAGTTCACTGCACAGTTCTGGAGGGCCTTCTGCAAACTCACTGGGGACTCCTGTAGTCTCTCCTCAGGTTTCCATCCTCAAATCAATGGCCAGGCGGAACGGGCAAACCAAGATTTGGAGGTGGCACTCAGGTGCATGGCGTCCAGGGATGCCGGTTCTTGGAGTAAGTACTTACCTTGGGTCGAGTACGCTCACAACACTCTCCCTTCATCTGCCACAGGTCTCTCGCCCTTCCAGTGCTCCCTAGGTTACCAACCACCACTCTTCCCCAACCAAGAGGAGGAGGTCGCCACACCCTCAGCCCAGACCTTCATATGCCGCTGCAGGAGGATGTGGGCATTGGCCCGGAGAAGACTTATTCGTTCCGCCCTAGCATCCAAGAGGCAGGCCGACAAATGCCGCTCTAAGGCACCCACCTACAGGGTGGGGCAGCGAGTCATGCTCTCCACGCACCATCTGCCACTCAGAACCGTCTCCCACAAGCTGGCCCCCAGATACCTAGGACCCTTCCTCATCAGCAAAGTAATCAATCCATGTTCCGTCAGACTGGCATTTCCACTCACCATGCGACATATTCACCCCACTTCCCACGTGTCACAGCTTAAACCTCTGGTCTTCAGTTCTTTGCACTAGCGTTTTTTCTTGTTCATTTTTTTTTTGCACTAGTGTTTTTTGTCCTTGCCTGCCTCGTTTTTTTGTCAAGTTTTTTGTCTCTTTTTACCTGGACTATTTTGCTATTTGTTTTTTCATCCTGTTTATTTACCTTTTTGCCACGCCCTTTCTCTGGATTAAATCACCTTATTTATTGGATTACTGTCTGTGTTCTGCTTCTGGATCCAAATCTCACCACACCTCCACCACCCATAACAGAATTTGCACCAATCTCAAGATACAAATCAAAATAAAGGCACATGACACTGTAAACAAAGAAACACAGAAAGAGAATCAACACAAAACATGAACAGCATGTGCCACACTGGGGAGTGAGCCATGTGCAGAAACAGGGAATTTGTGACAAATGTAGTACAATGTGTTTCCCACATCAGATACTTACAGCTTTCCCTCTTCGTCTTACAAAGCAGTAACAATGGAGATGCCTTCAAAAAAGCAGAATAAATAGTGTCTCAAATTACACTTCACCATAACAACAATATGGCATGTCTGCCATACAAGTTTTTGTATAAGTTAATGCTATAGAAACAGTACAATATTAGAACAAGCTGGAATTCCTGTCAGAACTGTTTTTATAGATCTCAATCATCACCTTATGAACAATCAGATTCACCAGTTCAACAGCATTGTGGTATAAAGGAGCAAATTTTCTCATCACTGACTCAGTAATTTACTGAAAACATACTGATAATGAGAAGGGCACTAGGTCGAGTGCATACCTCCACCAAACTACATATTAGAATAGCCAGAAAAAAATCCTGGCTCCGCATACACATCTGGATTTGTATCAAAATCTATGTTACATTACAGACACTCTTATCTGGAGCAGTTGGGGGTTAAGTACCTTGCTCAAGGGCACTGCAGCCATACCTACTGTTCCAAGGAATCAAACCAGCAATGTTTTGGGCCCAAAGCTGCTTCTCTAACTACTGAGCCATGGCTTCCCCCAGCTAAGCTAATCAATTGTTCCTTGACCCATGGATCACCTTTCCTCAAACTTTCTTCAAAATCTGTTCACTACTTTTTGAGTTATGTTGGGAACAGACAAGAAAAAAATTCCTGGATCCACAATCTATATTACTTTAATGACATTTAGCAGATGCTTTTATCTAGAGCAGCCTGGGGAGCAGTTAAGGGTTAGAGGCTTTGTTCAAGGGCACTTCAACCATTCGTGCTGGTTAAGAGAATCAAACCAGCAACCTTTTGGCCCCAAAACTGCTTTTCTAACCATTAAGCCATGGCTTTCCCTAGCTAATCTAAGCAATTATTCCTTGGCCCATGACTCACCTTCCCTAAAACTTTTTTTTTTTTTTCAAAATCTGTTCACTCCTATTTGAGTTATGTTGGGAACAGACAAACTCCTGGCTCTGCATACTTATCTAGCTCCTGGATCCACATACTGTACATATCTAGATTTGTATCACAGTATAATCCATTGTTTATTGGCCAATTACCCCCCTTTCCTCAAACTTTCATCAAAATCCGTTCACTGCTTTTTGAGTTACATTGGGAACAGACAAACAAACAGAGGTGAAAACATAACCTTCTTCAACATACTGTAGTTGGTGGAGGTAATGACTATACCATTGTTTAAACCCATAGCTTACTGTATAAAGTGTAATTCTTTTTCACCCAAGTGTTTAGTGATGTGGACTCAGACTCAGTGGTCAATTACTGAGTACCATAAACTTGAAAAACGCCTTACAGCAACAGAGCCATCCTTCACTTAATTGGCCCCTTTCTAGGACACACACCATCAGTAGCTGATGAACCTGGCTGACAGTAAATGGAGGTCCTGATTGTATCATCAATCACCCAGCCTACATTTTTTGTGCTGATGGTCTGCCTAGGCAGACAATGAAAAGTGTTATTTTAGCAAGAAGGACCATGATAATGGGATTCATGGAGTGTGACATACTCTACCAATCTGGTGACAGGGCAAAGTGTGCTTTTCCTACACACACAAAACACAGAAAAAGGTGTACATTTAATCTGAATCGGCTGATAGCATATTTATGAGGTAAACATAAAGTCAGTGACCAGCTTAGTAGATAAACTTGTGAACACTATATTTAAAAAGGTCTGTTCAATAGTTATATGATGCAGGTAGGATGATAATACACTACATAGCCATAAAGTTTGGAGATACCTGACCATCAGACTCATATGTGCTTGTTGACCATTCCAAACCAAACTTGGTTCTCCCTTTGTGGCTATAACAGCCTTTACTCTGTAGGTAAGGCCCGATTTCCACTAGATTTTGGAGCATGGCTGTGGGGATTTGTGCTCATTCAACCACAAGAGAATTACTAAAGTCAGAACCTGATGTTGGGTCAGGAGGCCTGAAGTGCACTTGTTCATCCCAAAGGTGTTCAGTGGGGTTGAAGTTAGGAAGCTCGAAAGGACACTCACGTTCTTCGACTCCAACCTTGGCAAAGCATGAATCTCACTTTGTGCACAGGGGCATTCTCATCCTGGAACAGGTTTGGACTACTGCAGGTCTCTTAATTCCAGTGATGAAGTTCCAGCATACAAAGATGTTCTGGACGATTGTGTACTTTCAGCATTGTGGCAACATACAGTGGGGTCCAAAACTCTGAAACCACCACTGAAAATGTTTCTATTTTGCCTTCTTTTCTAAAGTCCCATGCTCTGTTCCAATTTTCATTACAAACTACACTCACCGGCCACGTTATTAAGTACACCCATACACCTGCTGCTTTATGCAGTTATCTAATCAGCCGATCCCTTGACAGCAGCACAATGCATAAAATCATGCCTTGTGTCCAAAATCGCTCCCTACTCACTATATAGTGCACTATATAGTGAGGACACCATTTTGTAGTGCTGTCCGAAACCTTAGTGAGGATTATTTACACCCCATATAGTGCACTCAAAGTATCCCACAATGCATCATGAAAAGTAGTGTACAACAATGGTCACTAACCAAAGCAATATATCCCATCATACATTGCGGTCGCGCTGAAAGAAATCAAATTAAACGTCTCAAATTTGATTTAATAAAAGGCAGCAGCAAAAAAGAAAGTATTCAGCCTTGATTTAAAAAAAAACTGAAAGATGCAGGTACTTTGTATTGATTAATGTGGGAAATACACACAGTATAATATGTATTTATCTCAAAAATACATGCATGTATTTATTATTTTGAAAACCCACCAGCCGACTGATCTGGCACGTTTTAATTGTGCGATAGTAATGATGTAAATGCCAGCATGACGGACAATTGTCCGAAAGCGTTTTTTCATTTTACCAATGAGCTCACTATATAGACCTCTATATAGTAATTCCCTATATAGGGAGTAGTGAATGAGTGAGCGATTTCAGACACAGGGATGCAGATACAAATCAAGAGCTTCAGTTCATGTTCACTTCAAACATCAGAATGGGAAAAATTTTTATCTCTGATCTCTGTGACTTTCACTGTGGCATGGGTGTTGGTGCCAGATGGACTGGTTTGAGTATTTCAGAAACTGCTGATATCCTGGGGTTTTCACACACAACAGTCTCTAGAGTTTGCACAGAATGGTGGGAAAAACAAATAAACACTAAGTGGGCGACAGTTCTGTGGGTGGAAACAAACGCCTTGTTGATAAGAGAGATCAAAGGAAAATGATCAGGGATGGGTTTCCCTAAAGCATCGTAGCACAAAGATCATCGTTAAATGGTACAGTGAGCATCACAATGAACACCCTCTCACCTAGTTAAGATGCTCTTAGTATTAAGGCCCTGTCCACACGGCAATGGATTCAGGTGAATCTGATAAAATTGTTTATCATTTCGGCCTGGCGTCCACACGGCACCTGCATTTTGGATGCCCCAAAACGATATTTTTTGAGAACGGGTTCCAGAGTGAAAAAATCTGGCAATGGCGCCGTTGCGAAGTCGTCTGGATGAGTAGAACGGATTTGTTTACGATGACGTCACAATCACATGACTAGAACAAGCAGCACTCTCGCCGTTTTGTATGAACCACTGCATTGCATTCACTTTTGTATACAGCTTTTCTTTTAAATAAACAAGTAACTGAACCATTTCTTGAATTTCTTTTTTTTATTGGATAAGACTGCTTTTCAAAATGTTCACACACAATATAAAAAGTTATATAAATTATATAAAAATGCTTTTCAAAATGTTCACACACAATAAGAAAATTAAGTTATATAAAACTATGCACACTAATAAAACTAATTTGTACACACAGAAGGCACGATTTCCTCGCGTAGTCGCAGCCATCTTCTTCTTGTTGTTGTGTGTTTGTTCCTGTGAGTACTTCACGCCGGGTAGAAGAAGAGGTTTATGCGCATGCGTCCTACTTCTTCTATTGTTCTGGTGTCTCCAATGGGACCGTCTTACAGCGCACGTAGAGGTGTGGCATGTGTATTGCATTGTTTTCAGCAAGTGTTGCGTTGCCATATGTACCTGATATTTTACTGATCCGTTGCCCATGTGGACACGATATTTTTTTAATAAAATCTCGTTGCCGTTGTCGTGTGGATGTAGCCTAAGAGGCTTTTGGGAAATCTACCCCAGATTGGTTCGAGCTGCCAAGAAGGATATAGCAACTCATAGCAACTCTTTACAACTGTGGTGAGCAGAAAAGCATCTCAGCATGCAACAGCAGAAGACCGCATTGGGTTCCAATCCTGCAGCCAAGAACAGGAACCTTAGAATCAAGAATAAGTTTCTGTTAAAGTGGCTGGTGAGTGTACATTTAAATAGGGATCTAGAATTAGTTCTGAATTTTGCATATTAAATATACAAGATATTGAACATTAAGTTTCTTTGTTTTAAATGTTTCAAAATTCAAAAAGGCGGCATGGTGATGTAGTGGTTAGCACTGTCGCCTCACAGCAAGAAGGTCCAGGTTTGAGCCCCGTGGCCAGCGAGGGCCTTTCTGTGCGGAGTTTGCATGTTCTCCCTGTGTCCACGTGGGTTTCCTCCGGGTGCTCCGGTTTCCCCCACAGTCCAAAGACATGCAGGTTCGGTTAATTGGTGGCTCTAAATTGACCGTAGATGTGAGTATGAATGGTTGGTTGTCTCTATGTGTCAGCCCTGTGATGACCTGGCGACTTGTCCAGGGTGTATTCTGCCTCTTGTCCATAGTCAGCTGGGATAGGCTCCAGCTTGCCTGCGACCCTGTAGGACAGGATAAGCGGCTACAGATAATGGATGAAGGGTTTCACTGTATGGGTGTGAGAGAGAGATCTCATCTCATTATCTCTAGCCGCTTTATCCTGTTCTACAGGGTCGCAGGCAAGCTGGAGCCTATCCCAGCTGACTACAGGCGAAAGGCGGGGTACACCCTGGACAAGTCACCAGGTCATCACAGGGCTGACACATAGACACAGACAACCATTCACACTCACATTCACACCTACGGTCAATTTAGAGTCTGGGTGTGAGAGTTGGGAAGCAAAATCATTATCTTTACTTGTGGTATCTAGCTTTAAAAATATGTTACTCTGTATTTATGCACATATTACACATTATGAAAGCAATTAGTCTAGAGTTTTTTTACTTAAATATACTTCAAAGTACTTCATAGAGCTTTATGTGAACACTAATGGGTTGAATTGATTGTGCATGGTGACAACGTTATGAATCATATCAGACAGTTAAGAGGCAATACAGATCTTCAGAAATGGCTTCCTCTTTATAAAGTCAACTAAAAGTGCTCTTTGTGTTCCAGCAAAGTCATTTGAGAAAAATCATTGAGCTGAGCTACTGAGTCAGCCGCCGCTATTGAACTCAAGCTCTTGAGCTCTTTTTTTTTTTTCCAAGCATTTAACAGGCCATCAGACTGAGAGGAATGTTGTGTCTGGACTCATGCTAAGAGTAAGCACACTTAATTTTTTTTATTTTTATTTTATTTTTTGGTTGAATGAGTAAATGAGGTGATGTTAATTCATTATGAAAAGAAATATAGTGTACATTGACGTGGCTTTTGATTTTTTTTCCCTAACCACCTGATTTCTTTCATATAGGTTATTCTGCTTTACCAGGTCACTTATCATAGTACTAGTGTGTTATCTTTTGTTCTGTTTCATATGCAACAGAGCATCTGAATATTTTCCTTTAGTATATTCCAGTGACTGTAGGGGCCCTGTGATGGCCTGGCGACTTGTCCAGGGTGTACCCCGCCTTTCGCCCGTAGTCCGCTGGGATAGGCTCCAGCTTGCCTGCGACCCTGCAGAACAGGATAAAGTGGCTAGAGATAATGAGATGAGTGACTGTAGGGTTTGGTTTGCAGCATGCCATTTTTCAATGATAATTTAACTTTGTATGTTTTAATGAATATTTGCAACCTAAAATGCAAATAATAATATAATAATAAGAATCCTTCCATCCATCCATTATCTGTAGCCGCTTATCCTGTTCTACAGGGTCACAGGCAAGCTGGAGCCTATCCCAGCTGACTATGGGTGAGAGGCAGGGTACACCCTGGACAAGTCACCAGGTCATCACAGGGCTGACTAATAATAATAATAATAATAATAATTTTGAAAGGAGTCTCTCATGTCAGCACATTTCAGCAGAGGTAAAGCTTCATTTTATTAACTTCAAGAGAGAGAGAAAAAGAGAGGCTGGTGAGGGAATGACTGTTTATAGCTGCTATAATGTCAGTGATATCAGGAACTTGGTTCATGAATATTTCACTGAACTAAATGTAAGTATAAATGGTTGAAAAATTGGAAAATTGCTATCGTAGAAGAGGAATAAAACACTTCTGGACATACTGTGATTAAAAATAAACAGCTTTGCAATTGTTACATATCACAACACATTATAGTTCTCTCTTGATCATATGTATCTAATGTATAATATGTAACAAAATAACCTGTAATATGACTGGTGTTAGACAAAAAGTCTCATCTTGTAAAATATTCCATCGACAGATGCTTATTTTTCCTGTGGAAGAAACAGCTGTAAGTTCTCTGCTGGTGTTCTTGCTCAGACCTGTGTGTGAATTCACACTTTTTTTCTACCTCTGGAGATCAAATTATTCATCCATGCAGCATATTCTTCCACAGCTTTTGCAGTAACAGGGAAAAATAACATAGTCAAAAATACAGTCTGACCTATACCATCAAATTAACCTGATCTCATGTAAATGTACAGTGTCTTGCAAAAGTATTCATCCCCCTTGGTTGTTGTCCTGTTTTATTGCATTACAAGCTGGAATTAAAATAGATGGGGGGGGGGGGGGGGGGGGTTGGCACCATTTGATTTACACAACATGCTTACCACTTTAAAGGTGCTTTTTTTGTGACACAAACAGTAATTAAAGCAAGACTGCCTTTCAATTTCATAAAATCGGTGTAATTTAGTTCCTTCTGAAATTTGGTCATTGTGATATATGTTTATTTCTGTAATATCTCATCTCATTATCTCTAGCTGCTTTATCCTGTTCTACAGGGTCGCAGGCAAGCTGGAGCCTATCCCAGCTGACTACGGGCGAAAGGCGGGGTACACCCTGGACAAGTCGCCAGGTCATCACAGGGCTGACACATAGACACAGACAACCATTCACACTCACACCTACGGTCAATTTAGAGTCACCAGTTAACCTAACCTGCATGTCTTTGGACTGTGGGGGAAACCGGAGCACCCAGAGGAAACCCACGCAGACACGGGGAGAACATGCAAACTCCGCACAGAAAGGCCCTCGCCGGCCACAGGGCTCGAACCCGGACCTTCTTGCTGTGAGGCGACAATGCTAACCACTACACCACCGTGCCGCCCTATTTCTGTAATATCTCACAAAATATCAGGCCATTCTATGGCTAGTAAGGTATTTAATTTGAGGGGATTCTCGAGCAAATAATGTGCATGAAATCACTTGCTTCACGCAGTCAAGCAGACAGAGGAAGTCCATGTGCGCATGCACAGGTTTACCTTCCTCTTCTTTTTCTTCTTCTTTTGGGTTTTACAGCAGCTGGCATCCAGTGTTGCATTACTGCCATCTATAGGTTTACCTTGACCGTGCACTGACAGTTACATCATTCTGTCACTAAACAAACAGCTGATCACATCGAGGTGCTCGCTGACCACCAATATTTATTAGTTTGGTGCTGCATTTACTTTCCTTTGCAAGATAACATTTTTTCTTCTCACTTTCCATTACTGTAATTGGTCTTTCGCATTTCATTCACACACTCGCATCCTCCATTTTTCTCTCCTGTTTAAAATTTGTATCCCACAATGCCTTGCATGAACGAGGAAAGCCCATCATGTGAGGCATGATGTACAGTAGTATCTTGAATTTGGTCATGGTGAAGCAGGCAAAAACAGCAGAGAATTTAGGGCCATGTGGCCCTAAATTCATTAATTGTTCTATTTAAAAAAAAAAAAAGCTAATAAAATTGGAAGTCTGTGATTCAAATTCAGTAGATTTCAATCCACTAAACAAAAATAATTGGGTGTCAGGGAAAATTCTTTTTATGACCTACACTTGAAAAATCTGAAAGGCAGTCTTCCTTTAAGATGAAAAAGAAATCTGGAGTGTGCATAGGTATTCACCCCCAAAGTCAATACTTTGTAGAGCCACCTTTTGCTGCAATTACAGCTGCAAGTCTCTTGGGGTATTTCTCTATAAGCTTAGCATGTCTAGCCACTGGGATTTTTGCCCATTTCTCAAAGCAAAACTGCTACAACTCCTTCAAGTTAGATGGGTTGCGTTGGTGTACAGCAATCTTCAAGTTATGCAACAGATTCTCAATTGGATTGAGGTCTGGGCTTTGACTAGGCCATTCCAAGACATTTAAATGTTTCCTTTTAAACCACTCCAGTGTAGCTTTAGCAGTGTGTTTAGGGTCATTTTCCTGCTGGAACGTGAACCTTCATCCCAGTCTCAAACCTCTGGCCAACTCAAGCAGGTTTTCCTCCAGAATTGCCCTGTATTAATGGGACTTTTCCACTACCCTTTTTCAGCTCACTTCAGCTCACTTCAGCCCAACACGGCTCGTGTTTTGACTACCTCAGAGCAGCACGACTGAGCTCACTTCAGCCTTACTCAGCACCCAAAACTTGCACGGTTTTGGAGTGGGGCTGAAGTGAGCTCAACCGAGCTGAGTGGGGCTAGGGGCGTGAGGAGACACTCCCCTGTGCACTGATTGGTGAGGAGGAGTGTCCTCACATGCCCACACACGCCCCGCGAGCACACTGGGATCTGTAAACCATACTGTAAACACCGTAAACCCAGAAGAAGAAGAATTATGACAAAGAAGAAGAAGATCAGAAAACTAGAAGATGGAAGACCAACCCAAGTGAGGAAAGGCCAGCCAGTTTATTGTTTACTATCCGGGTTGTGAGACTACCGCTTAAAAGGTCACTGATGTCACTGTTTGCGCCGCCTAACGACATCACGTGACGTCCACCCACTTTCGCTAACTCCACCCAATGTGTCCACCTACTTCCAGCCAGCACGGTTCAGCACAGTTGTAGTCGAAATGCAACCCCAACAGCCCCACTCAGCTCGACTCAGCCCAACTCAGCACCACACGGCTCAGCCCAACTCAGCCGCGTTGGTAGTGGAAAAGCCCCATTAGTGTCATCCATCTTTCCTTCAGTCCTGACTAGCTTTCCTGTCCTTGCAGATGAAATACATCCCCACAGCATGATGCTGCCACCACCATGCTTCACTGTAGGAATGGTGTTCTCAGGGTGCTGTGAAGTGTTGGGTTTGCGCTATACTTGGCATTTCCCATGATGGCCAAAAAGTTCAATTTTAGTCTCATCTGACCAGAGAATCTTCTTCCATGTGTTTGGGGAGTCTGCCACATGCTGTTGGGCAAACTCCAAATGTGATTTTTTAAGCAATTACTTTTTTCTGGCCACTCTTCCATAAACCCCCACTCTGTGGAGTGTACAGCTTAAAGTGGTCCTATGGACAGATACTCCCATCTCCACTGTGGCTCTTTGCAGCTCCTTCAGTGTTATCTTTGGTGTCTTTGTTGCATCTCTGATTAATGCCCTCCTTGCCCAGTCTGTGAGTTTTGGTGGATGGCCTTCTCTTGTCAGGTTTGTAGTGGTGCCATATTCTTTCCATTTTGTTATAATGGATTTAATGGTGCTCCCTGGGATATTCAAAGTTTGGGATATTTTTTATAACCCGACCCTGAGCTATACTTCTCCATAACTTTGTCTCTGACCTGTTTGGAGGCTCCTTGGTTTTCATGTTGCTTGCTACACAGTGTTGCAGAGCCAGGGTCCTTCCAAAACAGGTTAATTTATACAGACACCATGTGACAGATCATGTGACATTTTGATTGCACACAGGTGGATCTTACTCAACTAATTATGTGACCTATGAAGTGAATTGGTTGGACCAGCTCTTATTTAGGGGTTTCATACAAAAGGGGGTGAATACCTGTGCACACTCCAGATTTCTTTTTTTTTCATCTCATCTCATCTCATTATCTCTAGCCGCTTTATCCTTCTACAGGGTCGCAGGCAAGCTGGAGCCTATCCCAGCTGACTACGGGCGAAAGGCGGGGTACACCCTGGACAAGTCGCCAGGTCATCACAGGGCTGACACATAGACACAGACAACCATTCACACTCACATTCACACCTACGGTCAATTTAGAGTCACCAGTTAACCTAACCTGCATGTCTTTGGACTGTGGGGGAAACCGGAGCACCCGGAGGAAACCCACGTGGACACGAGGAGAACATGCAAACTCCGCACAGAAAGGCCCTCGCCGGCCCTGGGGCTCGAACCCAGGACCTTCTTGCTGTGAGGCGACAGCGCTAACCACTACACCACCGTGCCGCCCTTTTTTTTCATCTTAAAATAAAAAATAAAAAACGTGCACCTTTAAAGTTGTAGGCATGTTGTGTAAATCAGATGGTGCTACCCCCCCCCCCAAAAAAAAAATCCATTTTAATTCCAGCTTGTAATGTGACAAAACAGGACAAACACCAAGGGGGATGAATACTTTGGCAAGACACTGTAGCAAGCAAGAATTTAATTGAAGGAATGATGAAGCCAGGTTTAGAGGATAGAGGAAGCCATGGCCTCATGGTTAGAGAAGCAGCTTTGGGCCCAGAAGGTCAATGGTTCCATTTCCTGGACTAGCAGGAATGGCTGAAGTTGTCTTGAGCAAGGTCCCTAACCCCCAACTGCTCCCTAGGCTGCTCTGGGTATGTTGTATGTCACTCTGGATAAGAATGTCTGCTAAATGCCTTAATGTAATGTAAAGTTTGTTATTGTGAAAGCATTATACACTAGAACTGGAGTGTTTGATGTTTAAGGTGATTCCCAGCTGACTACAGCATCTACAGAAGATAATACTGAAAGTGTGGAATTGTACTAATCTATCATTAATTTATCCAAAAATTTCTGACTAATTGTGAATTATGGCTTGAAATTTTTCTTTAAAAAGTACATTACATGTAATCACACCAGCCTTTTGAAGTTTGGTATAAAGACTATGCCTGCAGGTTTCTCCAGATGAAACCACATTTACGCACTTGTCACTACATTTTCTGGGGGGGTTTACTCACACCCACTACCTCCCCATCTCCTCTCAGTTATCTGGCCATCAATCTTCTTGTCTTTAGACATGTCATTTCACTAAAATGGTTTTGTTTCTTACCCTGTTGTCTTTGACAAAAATTGAGTTTTTCTGCCAATAAAATATATATTACACAGAAAGATATTTTTACGGAAGAGCGATAGTGCCACTAAGAAATAGATATATATTTTTTTAATTTATGAGAAAGAAACTCAGAATTTTCGAGATTAAAGTCAAAAATTTCGAGAAACAATCTCAAAACTTTTGAGAAAAAAAGTCAAAAATTTCGAGAAAAAAGTCAAAATTTTCAAGAAAAAAGTCAAAAGTTTTGAGAAAAAAAGTCAAAAACTGAGAAAAAAGTAAAAATTTGAGAAAAAAGTCAGAAGTTTTGAGAAAATAAACTCGAAATTTTTGAGAAAAAAGTAAAAAATTTAGGCTACCAGGAAGTACCAGGTCATTCAGAGCTGATGGAGACTTAGTCTGTGTGGCAGCAGGGGCGTGGTCAAGCACCGGTCTGTGACAGGAGGGCGGAGTCAGGGAAGGTAAGTGGCAGAATCACTACACCTGATGTCAATTAACCTGTGTTTGTGTGTGTCTTCCCAATGACCGCGCCCTACTTAAAAGGGAACAGAGGGCAATATATAGAGTAAATATAACAATAAAACACACATTAATGAACCTTATTCAAGACTTACAAACGTTTTTTGTTCTAAGGTTGGAAAGTTATAGTGTTTTGAAAGTAGCTCGAGCAAACTATTTCCGCAGTTTGAACAGCCCGCCATGATATTAATTTTATCCAATCAGAATGCACGTTCATTTTCTCTGCGTAACACTCATGACGTATGTATGTGCCCAGTTGTGTTGGCTCATTGAGGTTGGGAATAGCACGTGTGAAATACCTGTTTCTGCCTCTTGCGACGATTTCGCAAGTCCACGGGTGGCGCCTATCTCATTGCAGCAAATAAATTCTGCTGGACTCGTGAGCAACTCCAAGTTACTTTTTCCGCACGAGCACCACGCCGTGTCACCTGCACGCATACGCTCTGCCCCACGCTCGCCATGCCCATGGTCAGCATCAGTCTCATCCTCGCCGTCATCCGAGCTTTCTTCTCTTCTTTCTTCATCACCGGAGTCGAGAGTACCTCTCCTAGGTTCAAACTGGTACCCTTCTAAGCCATAGCCTGCTTGCAGTGTGTCTTGCGGGATCTCTTCGTATGATTCGACAGAGCTGTCGCTTTCACTTGATGCGCCCGACGCCATGATTACACGCTTCTCTCCTAGTGCAGTGGGTAGGGCTGATGTCACGGTCTTTTAAAAATGGCGACTCTTGTGCCGTTTAGCGTACCGACTATTATATTTACAATTACCAAAATATTTCGTTGTTTTCTAGTATATAAATTTGATAGAATACTTAAGAATACGTTACTTTGTCACATCAGCAACTGTATATATTATATTTGGTACCCCTTTAAAGAGGGAGAGCAGAGAGCAGAGGAGCTCATCCCCGAACCAGACCCCGGTTGTGTGTGTGTGTCTGTGTTAGTCACTGGATGTTTCACTGAAAAGTGTGGCAATAAAAGCCGTGTTTGCGAACCTGATATCTGTCCTGCCGTCCTCTGTGCTCCACGGCTTTTATTGCCACACTTTTCAGTGAAACATCCAGTGACTAACACAGACACACACACAACCGGCGTCTGGTTCGGGGATGAGCTCCTCTGCTCTCCCTCTTTAAGTAGGGCGCGGTCACTGGGAAGACACACACAAACACAGGTTAATTGACATCAGGTGTAGTGATTCTGCCACTTACCTTCCCTGACTCCGCCCTCCTGTCACAGACCGGCGCTTGACCACGCCCCCGCTGCCACAGTCTGCTACTACTGTGTTTAGTGCTGCTGAAATGGACGACTTAATCAAATGTTATTTTGGGATTGGGTTTTGCTTGTTATGTAGTGGTTCTGTGTTAGTCTCTAGCAAACAGAAAGCCGCTGCCTAGAAGTATTTGAATCTACGTGAATCACATCACCAACCGACTTCCTGTACCCCGGTTGTCACAACTCTGAATTCCATGGCTCTGGTCTCAGCCATTCATGTCTACCGGCCGCGAGTGAGTGTCACTTCCGTATGGAAGCCCGCCTTCTACAGATTTCTGACTTTTTTTTTCTCGAAAATTTCGACTTTTTTTCTCAAAAATTTCGACTTTTTTTCTCGAAAATTCTGAGTTTTTTTCTCAGAAGTTTCCAAATAAAATATAAAACCCTGGCCCTATTGCTCTGCCGTATATTTTAACCAAACAACATGGATTTTTTTTATGGACCTTTTGAAAGCTTTATTAATGGTTTCTTTCTAAACTTACCTTGACTGTCTGCCTGCAAAGATGATACTGGGTAAGAAGCCAGGATAATGTACACAGAGGAAAATGCAATCAGTCTGCCTTGAGATGTCTAAAGCAGGGGTTCTCAAGATCCCCAATTATTTTGGCTCATCTATTCTCATCTCATCTCATCTCATTATCTCTAGCCGCTTTATCCTGTTCTACAGGGCCGCAGGCAAGCTGGAGCCTATCCCAGCTGACTACGGGCGAAAGGCGGGGTACACCCTGGACAAGTCGCCAGGTCATCACAGGGCTGACACATAGACACGGACAACCATTCACACTCACATTCACACCTACGGTCAATTTAGAGTCACCAGTTAACCTAACCTGCATGTCTTTGGACTGTGGGGGAAACCGGAGCACCTGGAGGAAACCCACGCGGACACGGGGAGAACATGCAAACTCCGCACAGAAAGGCCCTCGCCAGCCACGGGGCTCGAACCCGGACCTTCTTGCTGTGAGGCAACAGCGCTAACCACTACACCACCGTGCCGCCCCTCATCTATTCTATTAGAATCTAATAATCTATTGTAAAGTGTATTAATAAAATGCAGCATCACGACCTGTTACAGATGGGAGCCCAGAAATTAAATAAATGCAATAAAAAAAATTTTTGTGGCTACTGCCTCACAGAGGCGAACCAAGCCAGTATTTATTTATTCTGTGCATACTCTCTGTCTGTGTGTGTGTGTGTGTGTGTGTGTGTGTGTGTGTGTGTGCACGCGCACGCGCACATGCGGGTTAAATGCAGAGGAGGCATGTGACAAAAATAAAGGCTTGTTCTGCTTAATATACCCACAAATGTATTTATTCCACTTGAAAAGTGTACGGCAAACCAGCTACCAGATTTGGGACATGATGACATCCTGAACTACAGTATAGTATTTGGCTTCAAACTTGAAAAAAAATTCGCGGCCCACTAGATGGCGCTTCATGGCCCACAAGTGGTTGAGAAACACTGTTCTACAACATTGCTAATTAAGTGTGATTTCCTCACACACTGATGTCAGGCGTTGATTATGGTTTTTTTTTGTTTTGTGAGATATATATATATATATATATATATATATATATATATATATAAGGACGGCACAGTGATGTAGTGGTTAGCACTGTCGCCTCACAGCAAGAAGGTTCTGGGTTTGAGCCCAGTGGCCGATGGGGGCCTTTCTGTGTGGAGTTTGCATGTTCTTCCCTTGTCTGTGTGGGTTTCCTCCGGGTGCTCCGGTTTCCCCACAGTCCAAAGACATGCAGGTTAGGCTAATTGGTGGCTCTAAATTGACCGTAGGTGTGAATGGTTGTGTGTCTCTATGTGTCAGCCCTGCAATAACCTAGCGACTTGTCCAGGGTGTACCCCGCCTCTCACCCATAGTCAGCCGGGATAGGCTCCAGCTTGCCTGCGGCCCTGTAGAACAGGATAAGCAGCTACAGATAATGGATCGATATATATATATATATATATATATATATATATATATATATATATATATATATATATATAGTTACCTACCATTTGCACATAAATCTAATCAGTTCAGCCATCAGATCATTATCATAACAGAGAACAGTGCTTACACACTCCACAGATGATAGCAGACAAAGTTTTCAAATGTCTAAATGAACTAAAAGAAAAAGACACTAGTAATATGAAATTTAGCCAGTAGAACAGAACAGAACAGAACTGGCCAAATTAATGTATGATTAATTCCTCTCCAATATAAGCATGAACAGTAATCAGTCAAGTGAAAAGACTGCATGAGGTTTGTTTTCTAAAGCTGTGAGTGACTTTCTGCTCCAGGGTTTGCTCACCCTTGTATTACCTTCTTTCGGTTATGCTGTCATAGAAAAACCTGCTAGGATTTTTACACACTTTAAACCACTTTCTGATAAGAACATGCCTAATAATCTGTTCTCACACCACGACATGCCCTCCTGCTGCCTGATGTTACGCTGGTGCCTGATGCTAATACACTTCTACTGCTGTGGCTCCTCTCGCCCTCTGGACTTGCCTGATTCATCTTAATGCTCTACTTCTGCTCAGAGCATCTGCATTTGTGGCTCACTGTTTACTGTTGTAGACAGTCCTATATGGATACACTGAAGATTGCACTTCCGAAAAATAGTTAATGCCCATTATTCAGGGATAATCTCACCTGGATTTTGTAGATTTTTAATATGTATTTCTGCTATAATCATAAATAATGTCCTGTTTGTCTTCATAGTGCACAGTAGTAGAATGGAATGATTTATATTCTCAGTAGCAGGTGTCACCCAGAAGAAGATGGGTTCCCTTTTGAGTTCTGGTTCGTCTCAAACCTGGTCTTTTTCTCATGTTCAGCTGTTTGGTTTTGGATTCCTGTTCCTGAGAGATAAGATGAGTATCTTCTGCTGGTATCTTCTTTTGTTGTAACCCATCTACCACAAGCTTCAATCCAGTGTTGTAGTCGAGTCACTAAACCTCAAGTCCAAGTCCAGTCTCGAGGCCCTAGTGTTCAAGTCTGAGTCAAGTCCAAGTCATTAAAAAAATTTCGATTCGAGTCGACTATTCATCCAAGGCCCTGTCCACACGGCAACGGATTCAGGTAACTCCGATACAATTGCTTATCGTTTAGGCCTGGCATCCACACGGCACCGGCGTTTTGGGTGCCCAAAACGCAATCTTTTTGAGAACGGGTTCCAGAGTGGAAAGATCTGGCAACATTGCCGTTGTGAAGTCGTCTGGATGAGTAGAACGGATTTGTTTACAATGACGTCACAACCACATGACTGTGAGTGCTTCACGCCGGGTAGAAGTGTAACGAATTCCTGGTGTAACGAATATCACCAGGATATCACCAGGAAAAAGCCTTACAGAGCACTAGTGAGAGTGAAACACGAGCTTGGATATTATTATTATTATTATTATTATTATTATTATTATTATTATTATGTTCAGTGTTAGTTCACAGTAGTAATGCAAGAAGCAGAATAGTGACAGAAATAGTGAAGCAAAAACATGCAATTGTACAAACACTGCAGCTCTACAGCAAAATATTCATTTATGAAATGGTCTGATTCTTAACACCAGTAGTGCCAATGATCTTCTCATTGCAATGTGATGCGAGTTGTCAACAAATCCTATAACTTGGTTCATGAAATGCGCTTACAAAATATTTTCACTGTGAATATTTATTGTGTAATGGTGCAAAGTGAGAGAGAGAGAGAGAGAGAGAGAGAGAGAGAGAGAGAGTCAATCCCGCCAGCAAAAATAGGGGAAAAAAGGAGCGATCTCACCTCTTCAGATGTTGGTTTAAGTCCTACAATACATTCCTCAAAAAGGGCGTAGAAGAACAAATTAATCCATCAACGTGTAGCATTCAATTTATTCTGGACCATTAAAGACGCCGCCTTCCGCGTAGAATCATACGTCATCCTCGCCGCCATATTGGATAGGTCAAAGCGGAGAATAAAGATTAGCTGCGTTTAACTGTACCAACAGAATTGCCGTCCAAACGAGATCACATGGGATTACCTTTCACAGGTGAGACTGGAAAAATACTTTTCATTGTATTTGGTCATTATAATGTAATTTTACGAACAGATTTTCCTGACTTTGTGGCTAATATGAAGTCTCGTGCATAATAGTTTATGCGCATGCGTCCTTACTTCTTCTATTGTTCTGGTGTCTCCGAAGGGACCATCTTACAGCGCCCCTAGAGGTGTGGCATGTGTATTGCATTGTTTTCAGCAAGCGTTGCGTTGCCATATGGACCTGATATTTTACTGATCATTGCCCATTTGGACGCGATATATTTTTAAATAACATCTCGTTGCCGTTGTCGTGTGGATGTAGCCCAAGTCAAGTCCGAGTCGAGTCCGAGAACAAGATTCCAACCTCACCATTTAACAGCGGCTGTTTTAGCGCCATTAACATTAGTCTGTTCCTGAACATGACATATGAACAAGTGAATTTGCATTCTCTTTGTCAGGGAGTGCAAAGTATTCTGTCAGAGATGGTTGGGAGATGGATGTAAATGCAGAAGGTGTGTTTATTAATACAAGTGAAGACAGATAAACAATCTAGGCGTGGGTTTCCCGAAAGCCTCTTAAGGCCAAGAGCGTCTTTAATTACCCCCTAAGATCCATCGTCAAGCTAACATGGTTTTCCCGAGCAACATTGGAGCCCAAGTAGTCCTTTAATTTGCTCGGAATTTACGAGGGACCCAGACCACTCGTTCAAAACAAAAGAACGACTCGCTCACAGTCGAGTACAGAGAATATGCATGCGCCTCCGAAGAACTCTCACAGTCAATGGGGGAAACTGGTGTTGAAACTGCTGCCAGTGTTAAATAATTTTTCTTGTACATTGTAAGTACATCGAATTAATCATGAAATAAATATACGAAAAACATTGTGGTTATATTTCAATATGGTCTGGAATCACATATGGATATTGGAATGTCACATTGATATCACCACATTTTAAAAATTTAACTCCATTAGGTGAGTGATTATTTCATTGCTAAGATATTGCTAAGATAAGAAATTTAATGTCACAAAGTCTCATTCATCTCATTATCTCTAGCTGCTTTATCCTTCTACAGGGTCACAGGCAAGCTGGAGCCTATCCCAGCTGACTACAGGAGAAAGGCGGGGTACACCCTGGACAAGTCGCCAGGTCATCACAGGGCTGACACATAGACACAGACAACCATTCACACTCACATTCACACCTACGGTCAATTTAGGCCCTGTCCACACGGCAACGGATTCAGGTGACTCCGATACAATTGCTTATCGTTTAGGCCTGGCGTCCACACGGCACCGGCGTTTTGGGTGCCCAAAATGCAATCTTTTTGAGAACAGGTTCCAGAGTGGAAAGATCTGGCAATGTTGCTGTTGTGAAGTCGTCTGGATGAGTAGAACGGATTTGTTTACGATGACGTCACAACCACATGACTGTGAGTGCTTCACGCCGGGTAGAAGTGTAACGAACTCGATGCGAGTTGTCAACAAATCCTATAACTTGGTTCATGAAACGCGCTTACAAAATATTTTCACTGTGAATATTTATTGTGTAATGGTGCAAAGTGAGAGAGAGAGAGACTCTGCCCTTAGGGCAGAGTCAATCCCGCCAGCAAAAATAGGGAAAAAAAGGAGCGATCTCACCTCTTCAGATGTTGGTTTAAGTCCTACAATACATTCCTCAAAAAGGGCGTAGAAGAGCAAATTAATCCATCAACGTGTAGCATTCAATTTATTCCGGACCATTAAAGACACCGCCTTCCGCGTAGAATCATACGTCATCCTCGCCGCCATATTGGATAGGTCAAAGCGGAGAATAAAGATTCATGTGCTGCGTTTAACTGTACCAACAGGTTTACCGTCCAAACGAGATCACATGGGATTACCTTTCACAGGTGAGAAACAACAAATTAATCCATCAACGTGTAGCATTCAATTTATTCCGGACCATTATAGACACCGCCTTCCGCGTAGAATCATACGTCATCCTCGCCGCCATATTGGATAGGTCAAAGCGGAGAATAAAGATTCATGTGCTGCGTTTAACTGTACCAACAGGTTTACCGTCCAAACGAGATCACATGGGATTACCTTTCACAGGTGAGAAACAACAAATTAATCCATCAACGTGTAGTATTCAATTTATTCCGGACCATTAAAGACGCCGCCTTCCGCGTAGAATCATACGTCATCCTCGCCGCCATATTGGATAGGTCAAAGCGGAGAATAAAGATTAGCTGCGTTTAACTGTGCCAACAGGTTTGCCGTCCAAACAAGATCACATGGGATTACCTTTCACAGGTGAGACTGGAAAAATACTTTTCATTGTATTTGGTCATTATAATGTAATTTTACGAACAGATTTTCCTGACTTTGTGGCTAATATGAAGTCTCGCGCATAATAGTTTATGCGCATGCGTCCTTACTTCTTCTATTGTTCTGGTGTCTCCGAAGGGACCGTCTTACAGCGCCCCTAGAGGTGTGGAATGTGTATTGCATCGTTTTCAGCAAGCGTTGCGTTGCCATATGGACCTGATATTTTACTAATCGTTGCCCATTCGGACGCGATATATTTTTAAATAACATCTCGTTGCCGTTGTCGTGTGGATGTAGCCTTAGAGTCACCAGTTAACCTAACCTGCATGTCTTTGGACTGTGGGGGAAACCGGAGCACCCGGAGGAAACCCACACGGACACGGGGAGAACATGCAAACTCCACACAGAAAGGCCCTCGCCGGCCATGGGGCTCGAACCCGGACCTTCTTGCTGTGAGGCGACAGCACTGCGGAAAAACTAGTTCATGCTTTCGTTACCTCCAGCTTGGATTATTGTAATGCCTTATTGTCTGGATGTTCCAATAAGTGCATAAACAAGCTCCAGTTAGTTCAAAATGCAGCAGCGAGAGTCCTTACTAGAACTAGAAAATATGACCACATCACCCCTGTCTTATCCACACTGCATTGGCTCCCAATCAAATTTCGTATTGATTATAAAGTACTACTATTCACCTTTAGTCCTGGGTTCGAACCCCGGGTCCGGCGAGGGCCTTTCTGTGTGGAGTTTGCATGTTCTCCCCGTGTCCGCGTGGGTTTCCTCCGGGTGCTCCGGTTTCCCCCACAGTCCAAAGACATGCAGGTTAGGTTAACTGGTGACTCTAAATTGACCGTAGGTGTGAATGTGAGTGTGAATGGTTGTCTGTGTCTATGTGTCAGCCCTGTGATGACCTGGCGACTTGTCCAGGGTGTACCCCGCCTTTCGCCCATAGTCAGCTGGGATAGGCTCCAGCTTGCCTGCGACCCTGTAGAAGGATAAAGCGGCTAGAGATAATGAGATGAGATGAGACTATTCACCTTTAAAGCACTGAATGGTCTTGCACCACAGTACCTGAGTGAACTTCTGCTCCTCTATGACCCACCATGCCTACTTAGATCAAAAGGTGCAGGCTATCTGCTGGTACCTCATATAGTGAAGGCTACATCAGGGGTCGGAGCCTTTTTTTACAAAGCCCCACAGTTATGGAACAGCCTTCCAAGTAGTGTTCGGGAATCAGACACAGTCTCAGCGTTTAAGTCTAGGCTGAAATCATCTGTTTAGTCAAGCCTTTTGTTAATGGTGTTTATGAGGTAAAGGTGTAGATCTGGAGGGTCCTCAGACATAGAGTGTTTTGGTAAACTGGGATGTATGGATGCTGTCAGTCCCCACTCGCTTGCTCACTCAAATTTGTTGACGGTGTAGTGGCTGGCTGCTTTTTGTCCTGGGGCTTCCTCATGCCTGAATTACCTTCTGGCTCTCCCCTTTTAGTTATGTGGTCATAGTTAGTTGCCAGAGTCCCTGCTTGTACTCAGTGCAATATGGATACTGTTCCTACTTATTCAGGCGACATTGGGCATACCTAACAACCCGTGTTTTCTCTCTCTCCCCCTCCCCCCCCAATCTGTCCCTCTGAGTTACATGTCGGTCCTGGGATCAAGATGCTGACCTCTTCTGCTCCTCGGACCTGCTTGATCCAACCTGATGCCCTGTGTCTGGTTGGAGTCTCATTGCACCACTCCTGTGTAGGACGGCCCCATGAGGACAGTTGAAAGTCACGCTTGGAGGATGCTCTGGACTCTTACAGTAATGCTTTTATGGCTGAGGACTACAGTTGACTTGCTAACTTTAGGACTGTAGTTGTCATGAACAGTTTTGCACTCAAGTTTCCATCAATGAAGCGTTTATAACATCAACAAAACTGACTTCATGTTAAAACTGTTAATGTTATAGTCATGTTGTCTGTTGTTGCCCAAATGAGGATGGGTTCCCTTTTGAGTCTGGTTCCTCTCGAGGTTTCTTCCTCATGTCGTCTGAGGGAGTTTTTCCTTGCCACCATCGCCACAGGCTTGATCACTGGGGATAGATTAGGGATAAAATTAGCTCATGTTTTAAGTCGTTCAAATTCTGTAAAGCTGCTTTGCGACAATGTTTATTGTTAAAATCGCTATACAAATCAACTTGACTTGACGTGACTTTCATTTAGTGTCATAAATGAGACAAATTTCTGCACCTCTAACATTGTGTGTGTGTGTGTGTGTGTGTGTGTGTGTGTGTGAGAGAGAGAGAGAGCATGTGTGCATGTGCGAGAGAGAGGTTTTGATGTGTGCATACCTTATATATATACACAAAACCCCGATTCCAAAAAAGTTGGGACAAAGTACAAATTGTAAATAAAAACGGAATGCAATGATGTGGAAGTTTCAAAATGCCATATTTTATTCAGAATAGAACATAGATGACATATCAAATGTTTAAACTGAGAAAATGTATCATTTAAAGAGAAAAATTAGGTGATTTTAAATTTCATGACAACAACACATCTCAAAAAAGTTGGGACAAGGCCATGTTTACCACTGTGAGACATCCCCTTTTCTCTTTACAACAGTCTGTAAACGTCTGGGGACTGAGGAGACAAGTTGCTCAAGTTTAGGGATAGGAATGTTAACCCATTCTTGTCTAATGTAGGATTCTAGTTGCTCAACTGTCTTAGGTCTTTTTTGTCGTATCTTCCGTTTTATGATGCGCCAAATGTTTTGTATGGGTGAAAGATCTGGACTGCAGGCTGGCCAGTTCAGTACCCGGACCCTTCTTCTACGTAGCCATGATGCTGTAATTGATGCAGTATGTGGTTTGGCATTGTCATGTTGGAAAATGCAAGGTCTTCCCTGAAAGAGATGTCGTCTGGATGGGAGCATATGTTGCTCTAGAACCTGGATATACCTTTCAGCATTGATGGTGTCTTTCCAGATGTGTAAGCTGCCCATGCCACACGCACTAATGCAACCCCATACGATCAGAGATGCAGGCTTCTGAACTGAGCGCTGATAACAACTTGGGTCGTCCTTCTCCTCTTTAGTCCGAATGACACGGCGTCCCTGATTTCCATAAAGAACTTCAAATTTTGATTCGTCTGACCACAGAACAGTTTTCCACTTTGCCACAGTCCATTTCAAATGAGCCTTGGCCCAGAGAAGACGTCTGCGCTTCTGGATCATGTTTAGATACGGCTTCTTCTTTGAACTATAGAGTTTTAGCTGGCAACGGCGGATGGCACGGTGAATTGTGTTCACAGATAATGTTCTCTGGAAATATTCCTGAGCCCATTTTGTGATTTCCAATACAGAAGCATGCCTGTATGTGATGCAGTGCCGTCTAAGGGCCCGAAGATCACGGGCACCCAGTATGGTTTTCTGGCCTTGACCCTTACGCACAGAGATTCTTCCAGATTCTCTGAATCTTTTGATGATATTATGCACTGTAGATGATATGTTCAAACTCCTTGCAATTTTACACTGTCGAACTCCTTTCTGACATTGCTCCACTATTTGTTGGTGCAGAATTAGGGGGATTGGTGATCCTCTTCCCATCTTAAATTCTGAGAGCCGCTGCCACTCCAAGATGCTCTTTTTATGCCCAGTCATGTTAATGACCTATTGACAATTGACCTAATGAGTTGCAATTTGGTCCTCCAGCTGTTCCTTTTTTGTACATTTAACCTTTCCAGCCTCTTAGGCTACATCCACATGACAACGGCAATGAGATGTTATTTTAAAAAATATCACGTCCAAATGGGCAATGATCAGTAAAATATCAGGTCCATATGGCAATGCAACGCTTGCTGAAAACGATGCAATACACATGCCACACCTCTAGGGGTGCTGTAAGACGGTCCCTTCGGAGACACCAGAACAATAGAAGAAGTAAGGACGCATGCGCATAAACTATTATGCGCGAGACTTCATATTAGCCACAAAGTCAGAAAAATCTGTTCGTAAAATTACATTATAATGACCAAATACAATGAAAAGTATTTTTCCAGTCTCACCTGTGAAAGGTAATCCCATGTGATCTCGTTTGGACGGTAAACCTGTTGGTACAGTTAAACGCAGCACATGAATGAGGCATCTTTATTCTCCACTTTGACCCATCCAATATGGTGGCGAGGATGACGTATGATTCTACGCGGAAGGCGGTGTCTTTAATGGTCCGGAATAAATTGAATGCTACACGTTGATGGATTAATTTGTTCTTCTACGCCCTTTTTGAGGAATGTATTGTAGGACTTAAACCAACATCTGAAGAGGTGAGATTGCTCCTTTTTTCCCCTATTTTTGCTGGTGGGATTGACTCTGCCCTAAGGGCTATTCTCTCTCTCTCTCTCTCTCTCTCCCTCACTTTGCACCATTACACAATAAATATCCACAGTGAAAATATTTTGTAAGTGTGTTTCATGAACCAAGTTATAGGATTTGTTGACAACTCGCATCGAGTTCGTTACACTTCTACCCGGCGTGAAGCACTGACAGTCATGTGGTTGTGACGTCATCGTAAACAAATCCGTTCTACTCATCCAGACAACTTCGCAACGGCGCCGTTGCCAGATCTTTCCACTCTGAAACCCGTTCTCAAAAGATTGCGTTTTGGGGCACCCAAAACGCCGGTGCCGTGTGGACGCCAGGCCGAAACGATAAACAATTGTATCGGATTCACCTGAATCCGTTGCCGTGTGGACAGGGCCTTCGTGCCCCTGTCCCAACTTTTTTGAGATGTGTTGCTGTCATGAAATTTCAAATGAGCCAATATTTGGCATGAAATTTCAAAATGTCTCACTTTCGATATTTGATATGTTGTCTATGTTCTATTGTGAATACAATATCAGTTTTTGAGATTTGTAAATTATTGCATTCCGTTTTTACTTACAATTTGTACTTTGTCCCAACTTTTTTGGAATCGGGGTTTTGTGTATATATATATATATATATATATATATATATATATATATATATATATATATATATATATGAAGAGCCCTTTTCAAAAATGCTATAAATCCATTTTAACTGTTTTGAGAAAAATGACTTTTTTTTCACAGATCCAAAAATTCCAAAAAAATGTTTGGTAAACCAAACACATTTCTCACAACTAATAACTTCTGAACAACAACAACAAAAAGAAACCCCTAACACAAACTCGTGTTTTCTTTGATTGACTATGACAATATAACCAAACACTGGAAAGTTCTACACTGACCCTGACAGTGGAAATTTTTACTCTGACTCTTCATCACTCTGCTGTGCAGAAGAATGAATCTGATGTACAAGAAGTGGGGCAGATATTTTGTGAAACTACAATCTACAAGAGGTTAACTGTATGGCCATAGCAATACTCACACAATACTTTAAGGAAGGTTGCCTTGCAAATGGGAACTTTGTCTGGATGGCCATCACAGAGAAGCCTGTACTTCACTGAGACATTCCTGTCTTTTCTTTTCTCTTCATTATCCACTTTTTTCCGATGACGTTTAACAGTTGTTATCGTCAGCAGATGAAGCAAAGCCCTGTCCTGGTCAGTTTTGACAGGCTTGTCATAAAATTTGTGAAAATTTATGGCCAAATCTTCAGGAGTCAGCTTGTCTGTATGGCATAGCTGTGCGTTACAAGCTGCAGTGTGTGTACAGGCTACTGCTGGAAACAGTCCACCACCAGAATGGTGAATTGTCTTATTTTTTTCCCTTTTATGGTTTTCTGTGTTTAATCTACGCTTTCTACCACCTGGTGAGAGCATCACCTGCTCGTCAGAGCCATCGAAAATATTCATTTTGTATGTGAAATTAAAGTTTGAAGTCCAAAAATCCACGCCGAAATTGCTAAAGCATGGGTTGGATTACCATGTTGGATATCGATTAGCACACTGAATGGTTGAGACGAGCTATTGTGGTTTGTGGAAAAACGGGAATGGCACTTATTGCGATATGAAATTAAACTATGATTAGGAGCGTTAAATATATGGGGGTTTATCGTGATTTGGTAAAAGACAAAGACGGAAGAACAAATGAGAATCGGATCTTGATATGTTGGCACTGCTAAGTCTTTTTTTTTTTTTCAAAATCTGGCATGGGTGGCACGGTGGTGTAGTGGTTAGTGCTGTCGCCTCACAGCAAGAAGGTCCTGGGTTCGAGCCCCGTGGCCAACAAGGGCCTTTCTATGCAGAGTTTGCATGTTCTTCCTGTGTCCATGTGGGTTTCCTCCGGGTGCTCCGGTTTCCCCCATAGTCCAAAGACATGCAGGTTAGGTTAACTGGTGACTCTAAATTGACCGTAGGTGTGAATGTGAGTGTGAATGGTTGTCTGTGTCTATGTGTCAGCCCTGTGATGACCTGGCGACTTGTCCAGGGTGTACCCCGCCTTTCGCCTGTAGTCAGCTGGGATAGGCTCCAGCTTGCCTGCGACCCTGTAGAACAGGATAAAGCGGCTAGAGATAATGAGATGAGATATTAGTGATACATTAAACAGTTTAGACTTGCTCAAACAACTTCTTACTCAAAAATTCAGGTACACCTTCAAATGCTATGTCACATCAGCACCGGAGTTCCAAGTCATGGAGTTCACAGATTACAGATCTTTCTCACTAATACTAATACTAATCACACACATCTGGACTCCTTACACAATCATGCTGACTACAATGACGCACACACAATAACACAGCTCAGTGTGAACTATGAAGGAACAATAGTCTTGATTGATATTCTGGTTCTTGAACTTCCTGCCTTCTTGTTTCTTAGCTCCACCAGACAGCAACATTTATTCATAAGTCATGCTCAAAATGCAACTTTTTTGAAATATAATTAAACATACAGTAAATAAGAAAAACATAAATAGACGAGACTTAATGACCTGGCGACTTGTCCAGGGTGTACCCCGCCTTTCGCCCGTAGTCAGCTGGGATAGGCTCCAGCTTGCCTGCAACCCTGTAGATCAGGATAAAGCGGCTAGAGATAAGGAGATGAGAATGAGATGAGACGAGACTTATAATGCCAATCCAATAGCATTGATCTAGCTGTTCAGCAGTGCTAAGCTAAATGTTCAGCGTTTAGCCTCGTCATAGCCCCGTTCATGTTTTAGTGCAGACTGCTGACATGTTGATTGAAATAGCAAACAGAAAGCAATAAAAAAAGGTAGACAGTTTGAAATGGCAAACAAGGAAATCAAAATGCCATTACTTACAGCGCCCTTCATGATTATTGGCACCCCTTGTAAAGATTAATAAAAAGGGTTAGGAAAAAAAATCACCTTTTGGTAAAGTTGCTTCATTTCACATTGAAAAAAAAATTTGAAAAATCCAAACATTCATTGAAATAAACATATTCAGAGAAGAACAAGTCTCTCAGGGCGGCACGGTGGTGTAGTGGTTAGCGCTGTCGCCTCACAGCAAGAAGGTCCTGGGTTCGAGCCCCGTGGCCGGCGAGGGCCTTTCTGTGTGGAGTTTGCATGTTCTCCCCGTGTCCGCGTGGGTTTCCTCCGGGTGCTCCGGTTTCCCCCACAGTCCAAAGACATGCAGGTTAGGTTAACTGGTGACTCTAAATTGACCGTAGGTGTGAATGTGAGTGTGAATGGTTGTCTGTGTCTATGTGTCAGCCCTGTGATGACCTGGCGACTTGTCCAGGGTGTACCCCGCCTTTCGCCCGTAGTCAGCTGGGATAGGCTCCAGCTTGCCTGCGACCCTGTAGAACAGGATAAAGCGGCTAGAGATAATGAGATGAGATGAGACAAGTCTCTCATCAAGAAATAATTATTTTCAACAAAAACGCGCCACTATTATCACCACCTCTGGAAATTGAAGTGAATACAATGTAACTGAAGCATGTTTCCCATTTAAATTGTACATTTTTGAGTTAATTGGCATGTGTAAGAACTTTTGAGCTGTAATCCATGACTTCCTGATTAACTGGGGAACAAATATGAGGTGACACAGAGGCCAAATTCCCTTCGTGATCCATCAACATGGGAAAGATAAGAGAACACACAAACCAAATGAGGGAGAAGTGTGTTGACCTTCATAAGTCAGGGAATGGTTATTTAAAAAAAAAAAGCTACTCGCCTGAAAATGTCCATTTCCCATTAGGGTAATAATAAAAAAGTTTGTAACTGGAACAGACACTGGAACAGTTACAAACTTGCCTGGAAGAGGATTCAATTTATTTTCCCCACACATACAGTGAGGAGGATTGTAAGAGAGGCAAAAAAAAAAAAGGGAAAAAGAGGCAAAAATAATAATCTCATCTCATCTCATTATCTCTAGCCGCTTTATCCTTCTACAGGGTCGCAGGCAAGCTGGAGCCTATCCCAGCTGACTACGGGCGAAAGGCGGGGTACACCCTGGACAAGTCGCCAGGTCATCACAGGGCCGACACATAGACACAGACAACCATTCACACTCACATTCACACCTACGGTCAATTTAGAGTCACCAGTTAACCTAACCTGCATGTCTTTGGACTGTGGGGGAAACCGGAGCACCCGGAGGAAACCCACGCGGACACGGGGAGAACATGCAAACTCCGCACAGAAAGGCCCTCGCCGGCCACGGGGCTCGAACCCGGACTTTCTTGCTGTGAGGCGACAGCGCTAACCACTACACCACCGTGCCGCCATAATAATAATAATTCACAGGGATCACTGTTGGTAAATTCCAAGAAAAAGTTAAATCTTTGGGTTTCCAAGTCTCCAAAACCACCATCATGTTAAGAGATTATTTGGAAGGTACACCGGGAAAAAAAAAATCCTTTTCTGTCAGTTAACCACAAATGTAAGCACCTGAAGTTTGCGAAACACTACTAGAACTTTGACTGGAACCGTGTTTTCTGGTCTGATGTAACAAAAATGCAGCTTTTTGGCAATCTGTGATGTTTTTTGGCTGTTTTTCCTCCAAAGGCCCTGGAAACCTTATCAGGGTTCATGGCATCGTGGACTCCATGAAATACCGGTACCAGGACATTTTAAATCAAAGTCTGGCTCCTCTGCCAGGAAACGAAAATTGGGTCATCATTGGATCTTCTAACAGGACAATGATCTGAAGCATATGTCCAAATCAACACAAAAATGGTTCGTTGAGCACAGAATCAACCTTCTGCCCTGGCCATCTCAGTCCTCTGACCTGAATTCCTGTGAAAACCTGTGGGCTGAGCTGAAGAGGAGAGAGCACAAGAGAGGATCTAGGACCCTGGATGATCTGGAGAGATTGTGTAAAGAGGAACGGTCTCAGATGCCCTGCTCTGTATCTCCAACATTATAAAATGTTACAGGAGACTCAGTGCTGTTTCACTGGCAAAAGGGAGGTTGTACAAAGTATTAAATGCAGGACTGCCAAGAAAAAGTGGCACGTGTTTTTGTTGAAAATAATAATTTCTTGTTGAGGGATTTGCTTTTCTCTGAATAAATTCATTTCAATTACAGTTATTTCATGGTTTTTTTTTGTTGTTTTTTTCAGTGTGAGATGAAACTATTTTACCAAAAGGTGGATTTTTTTTCTAACCCTTTTTACTAATTTTTACAAGGGGTAAATCATGGAGGACATATGATTATTACAATAATCATGGAGGACACTGTACATCTCAATCCAGATAGCCAACTCTATTTGTCTCAAGAAACAAGAGTCAGAGACTTAATGGTGGCTGTGAACTTGAGTTGAGCTCAAAAAAAGACAGCGTTGAGAACTGTCCAATCATATTATACTAAGTAACTTTAAAAACGCACATTGATAAAACTTGCTGAATTCGTGCTGAGTTTATCTCAAGAAGAAAATAAATATATCACAATGGAAAAATAACTTCGTTCCGCCCGAATAAGTTCCAAATCTGTGCTCAAATCAGAATTTAAGGGAGTTGTACTCAATAACGTACAATATGACTCGGGTAGTCAATGACATGGACAGGCTTTAATTTTCAAACAAATTTTGCATACACTGTACACACACAATCTTGCCTATAAATACCCGGGGGAAATGATGGGAAAATTGTCATTATTGAAGATGCACTGTAAAAAATGTCCGTAGAATTAACAGTGAATTTATGTAAAATCATGACATAAAATAACTGTAAATACAAAAACAATGAAGCAGTGTGTAATTTACATCAATATACTGTAAAACTCCTAACCAAATACCACTGTTAATTTAACAGTAAGAATATGTTGAATTGATCATATTTTTTTGTAGAATTTACAAATTGTTGTAGTTTAAACACAGACAAACTGTAATACTAAAACAGAATGTGATAGTTAAAATTACATCATTGCCCTGTTAAAAAAATTTAAAAATGCCCACCGTCGTGGCTCAGTCGACTAAGGCGTCATACCATGAATCCGGGGACCCGGGTTCGATTCCGACCTGAGGTCATTTCCCGATCTCTCCCCGTCTCTCTCTCCAGCTCATTTCCCGTCTCTGCACTGTCCTATCCAATAAAGGTGAAAAAAGCCCCAAAAAAATTCTAAAAAATATATATATCTGTCTAGTAGATCATTGCTTGTAACCATCATTTTGAATCATTGTTTATTGTACAATGAATATCCGTAAAATTAACAGTTATGTACTGATTATTGTACATTGAATACCTGTAAAATTGAACATTTTCAAACTGTTGTTTTTACAAGTGTTGATATACCTTACCGTAAAGCCATATACACTGTCACTGTATTTTTTACGGTGAAAAAATGGCAACCACAGCTGCCAGTTTTTCACTGTAAATTTGACAAGATTTTTTTTTACAGTGTGCCACGCCTAAGCCAAAATCAACGTGAACAGGCCATCGGGATGTTGCGTGCCGGAAGTACACAGACAGAGGTCGCCCGGCACTTCGGTGTTCATCATTCGACCATTTCCCGTTTGAGTCAGCGTTACAGACAGACAGGGAGCACCAGAGATCGTCCACGCCCTGGTCAGCCTCGAGTCACGACGCCAGTTCAGGATCAGCACATCAGGCTAGCTCACCTCCGTGACAGATTCCTGACACCCTCAGTCACTGCTGCTGAGACCCCTGGACGACACAGACCCAGAATCTCCAGCATGACGGTCCGAACATGGACCAACTGTCACTTTGAATTTTTTTATTGTGAATTAATTCTTGAGTTTGACAATAAATGTCCTTTATCGATGTTTCAAGATGTGTGTGCATTACATACAATATCATAAATTTCAAATATATGCATGGATCTAAAGTGATATCGTGTTGAATTCCATTGTGCGTTTTTAAAGTTACTTAGTATAGATTTTTTTTAATCAAATAAAACCACTATTTTATTTTATTTTATTTTAGTGGTTCCACAGAAATAAGTGTGCCATCCTGAAATTGAAAGAATAGAATTGATCTGTAATGGCTGCAGGTGGGTGCCTGTGAACTTGAAATCAGAGTCAAGAATTGTCTAATCACATTAGAGATTAGAGTCATGTTCTCCTCGTGCCTTCATGAGTTGACTCCGAGTGCTCCGGTTTCCTCCGACAGTCATGACCTAAGACATGAAGTTGAGTTCAACTGACTACTCTAAATTGCCAGTAAGTGTGAATGTGAGTATGAATGGCTGTCTATCCCTCCGAGTTAGCCCTGTGATAGAATGGAGACCTGTCTGTGGTGTACCCTGAATCTCACCCGAAGTCAGCGGGAATTGGCTCCAGCTTCCCTTGCGACTCTGATGGTTAAGAGGTACAGATAATGGATGGGTGGATGTTTAAGAAGACTTTCTCAATATTTGGAAGTGGTGGGCACCCCTGTGCCTGTAATGGAAATTTCCAATAAACACTTCAGAACGTTTAACAGTTGTCTTTTCAGTCATTTATTATAGTAGATCATATAAAGATATATAAAATAGGAAAGGAAAGAGAAGAATAGAAGAAGACACCACTTCTGATGATGCCGAGAGTACGCGCACTCTGAGTTGTGTTTTAGGAATGTTATCTATTATACTCTGAAAGCTCACTGCTTGTGTCTTCACGTGATTGGCTCAAGATTTTCTATGAAGCTTTGTTAAAGCGTGCACCTGGCGTGCGGGCGGATGCGTAGTTATGAGAACTCAGGCACCCTGCTTATCACCACCGAGATCAGGAAAGGTGGTTACATCATGAGAAGATGCAAGCTAGGATGAACTCAAGCACCCTGCTCATTACCACCAAGGCCACAGAAAAGCGATTACAACATTGGAAAAAAACATTCAGTATATTAGGCCACTTGAGCTCAACACACAGAAACACAGAGAATAGGAATGTTCATCCATTAAAATTCCCTCACATGCCCTAAACCACTACTGGTCGCCATACTCCAAAGCATTTTTCCTGTCTGTAGAACTTCTGCTCGCCTGATTTTTGAAACAAAAATGTCCAGCGTGACCTCGTATTTCTTATATACACAGACTTTAATTTAATAACGCACTAAGGTAGCATTAAGGTCGCTATTGCGTCATTAATAGATTTGCCATGCTAGAAAACAATATTCCTCCATTCAAGTGTGAATAATTTTTCATTAAACATAGTAGGAGTCATTTTGGACTCATTTTCTATGACTGCATCTTGCAGTATGGAACACTGATGAAGGTAGACTCATTTTTGGAAAAGTCTAAACACCTAATCCTGTTAACTTGAAGCAGGGAACCCAGACTGGGTAATTCTCCCTGAACTCAGCCAGCTTAACTGGGGCTTTCACAGTCTGTTTACCTCTTCGTTGGAGCTATCTGTGCTTAGTGTAGTGGAGACACAACTGTCAAATACAGATGATACTGTATCTGTGCAATAATGTGGAAAAAGGCGACACACACATTTTTCTGTTACTTAAAAGTTTTTTTCTTCTTCTTTTTCTGCTTTCTGTCTCTTAGAGCCCAATGATACAATGCTTTCTGTCTCTTAGAGCCCAATGGTACCTCTCCCTGGGCCTCACCTTTACAGGATACTTAGCTATTTACCATAAGAGGTTAAAGGAGAACTGAAGGCAAATTTTTTATTATCAAAACTCTATTTATCTCATTGTATTAAATATAGGAATGCATTTTTGATAGCTATTTTGTCACTGCTATAGCAAGTTCTGAGTGTTTGAAATATGCTCTGTAATATATCAGTCCATATGTCAAAGCAATGGCCGTAAACGAGATTCGTTGAGACCTGTGCGAGACATCGTAGGACGGAAGTAAAACGTAATATGGCAATGTTGTCAAAAGATGCGTGTGCTCTCTTTCGAACGCCGATGTAATCAAACCGGAAGTTTTGTTTGTTTTGATAGCAATCAGGAAAGTTTGAAAAAAGTCGGCAGTAATCGTCATTTAAACTCGTTTTTGTGCAATATTTCGTTTGGAAAGCAGTTTTCAAAATGGCAGCACTGAAACGTGGCTGACACTTCACGTTTCAAAGTCTTGCACAAGTCTCATGAAGATCGCGCAGATAAGTGACGCCTGCCGTGGACCAAACTAACTAAATTCAACATGGCTAAAAGCCAAATAGGCTGATAAGTATATTTAATTGCAATTAGTTGCCAATATGACTCACGATATAAGGTTACTAAAACCGAAAACGTAATTGAATAACACGTTAATTAAGAAATAAAGCAAGTTTAAAAATGACTTCAGTTCTCCTTTAAGAGTCTGGGTGTCACGGTGGTGTAGTGGTTAGCACTGTCACCTCACAGCAAGAAGGTTCCGAGATCAAGCCCAGTGGCTGATGGGGGCCTTTCTGTGCAGAGTTTGCATGTTCTCCCCGTGTCTGTGTGGGTTTCCTCTGGGTGCTCCAGTTTCTCCCACAGTCCAAAGACATGCAGGTTAGGCTAATTAGCGGCTCTAAATTGACCATAGGTGTGAATGTGAGTGTGAATGGTTGTTTGTCTCTATGTGTCAGCCCTGTGATGACCTGTCAACTTGTCCAGGGTGTACCCCGCCTCTTGCCCATAAGCAGCTGGGATAGGCTCCGGCTTGCCTGCGACCCTGCACAGGATAAGCAATTACGGATAATGGATGGATGAATATTATTCTGATTTCCAAACAGAGGCGTATGCATCCTGCTGTTTTTTCAGGGATATCAGGGTGTCTCAGTGTAGTATGGCATTGCATTTGCTTGATGCTGGAAATAAGAAATGGGACCAATACTGTTTATACATACCAGAATGTTAGAGAAAACATCAGCCTGGTCTACAGGCAGAACTGTCTCTCTCTGCATTTTACATCAGTTTCCACTACTGGCAAGTGGGTTTGACGTTGCATGATATGAACGTAGTTATCTCCCCCACTTTATTTGATCATGGGCATCTGCAAGAGTGAGGCCACTCAATCTCAAGTCCTCACATACTGTAGCACTTCTCCCTATGTTTTACAGAGCCTGCCCTAGTTCTTGCGCCCATCCACCTGGAAAACTTGATATCCCATTTATCCAGGCATCGCTTTTCTTGGCATGGCCAAACCAACGTAGGCACCTACATCTTAGAGCAGTTTCAAGGTCCTCAATCTTTAGCCTCACACACAGGTCACAGGAACTAACATCATCCTCAGGTTTCACGCCACACATCCACCTCAGCATCACTCATTCATTCCTCACCAGCCGTGCCATGTCGGTTTTCTTCAGCAACCAACACTCATTGGTATAGAGCATAGCACCCCTGATGCAGTTGTTATATACCCGCCCATGGGTACAGAGTGACAAGTTCAGCACAGTATGGGCAAGAGCTCCCTGAATTTGTCCCATGCAGCTCTCACTCTAGTGATAGTAGCAGCTTCGCAGCCACTACCCGCACAAAGAGTGTCCCCGAGGTAACAAAAGGTGTCCACCACACCCAGTCTGTTCTCACTGATCATCACATGGTCACGGGGCCTGCCATCAATGGGGCAGGCCATGCTAATATGTCTGCTACATCTGAAGGAAGGATCAGGAGTCAGCCTACCACAGATGTTACTGCACCTCTTATAGATCCAGTGGGCACAGGCATTGCAGAAGATGAAATTACTGCCAAACTCTTTCCTACACACACCACACAAATGCATGCTCAAGTTCCTCAACGAGTCTAGGTTGGGACCCGATATCATGATGTTGTTTTTGCCCATGTTTACATGAAGGCCTTTCAACTCCAAACCAGCATTCCAAACGTGCAATTTCTCCAGAAGTCCATCCAGTGACTCTGATGATATAACCAAGTCATCTGCATACAAAATTTCAGGCCAGTAATAATTATTTTCTGGTATCTACTGAAAAAGGTCTTTCATTTTAGTCTGGAAAATAAGGTTTTAACCATATACCAAGATGAAATAGAAATCTGAAATCTAAACTTGAATGATTAAGGGTTGGTTATACTGATAGTAGCTATCAATCAAAAAGTCTGAAGAAATATATTTTCCTGTGTTTCAGTCCATCAAACAAAAATCACGTTATGATCAATAAAACAGGACAACAATGCTGGTTTGCTGCAGTCACCACCCTGAAGTCAGTTGATTGTTTTTTTATGTCCCTAAGTGTTTTATTCCTCCAACCTCACATAACCAATCTTTACAACTGTGGTGAAAAGTGTAGGTGCAATTGGTAATTAAGTGATCAATCTCATTGAATCAGTCTCTTTAATAATTAATAAATCAGTCTCATTAAATACCATTAAATCAGTGCTTAATAATAAATTACCAAACAGCTAAATTATGGTATATTCCAAATTATTATGATCACTTACCATATTACATAACTCATATGCACCTTGGAATTCTTTGAGGTTGGGTACTTCAGAAATATCGGAACAACAGATAAACACAGTTTCAATAATAATTGAATTTATTATAACAAAGATAAAAATGAACAATGTCAGCAGATATATACATATGATATGGTATGTGTGTGTTTTTGCGTGTGTGTGAGAGGCCTTATGGCCTAAGCAGAAGGCTAGCGTGGGAAGCTAGCTAGGTATGTTTGTGTGTGTCCACGTGGTGTAGGGGTCGTGACCACGTGTTTCTAAGTAGAACAAAAGAGTTAGCTTTGGTAGCTAACTAAGATATGTTTGTGAGGCCTGTGTGTGTGGCCTGAATAAAAGAGTTAGCATGGATTGCTAGCTAAGGTGTGTTTGTGTGTGGCCTGTGGCCTAAGCAAAAAGGTTAGCCTAGCTTGCTAACGAGACAAAAGAATTAGCCTTGTGTGTGTGGCTAGCTAAGGGGTGTTTGTGAGGCCTGTGGCCACGTGTTTCTAAGTAAAACAAGAGAGCTAGCTTTGATTGCTAATTAGACAAAAAATTAGCTGTATATGGCTAGCTAAGACCCAAAGATCCTACCTCGTGGAGTTAAGACAAAAGGTGTGTATGAGAGTGTGGAGGAGGGCCGCCACGTGTTCCCTTGAGACAATACACTTAGCCCTGGATGCTAATGGGACAAAAGAATTAGCCGTAGGCTAATTTCACTAGCTTATAACAGTACTAAATCCACTGAAATCTTGATGCGGTCAAATACGTGTAATAATGAAATTAAAGTGTTAGACAGGAATAGAGAGAGAGCATGCAAAGCCTATCTATTAAACAATTGAGAGATTAAAACAAAACAATAATTAATTCAATACCCTGAGGGTCGGCAGTATACACATTTAAACCATTCCTGAGTTTAAATTCACACTTCTTCATAAAGCTAATTCCTAAGACTAGTTTTATGCCCAAAATTTGCCAGTCTTACTTCAGTATCTCATCTCTACATGAGATTATGAGAAGATGTTCCAAGACTTTTGGAGTTTCACCATTGTGGAGCACATGAGTCGATTCTGTGGAAAGCAAAGGATTTCTTGGTCTGACGCGTGGTCGCTCGTGATGAAGAGAGTCTCTGATCAGAATAATGTGCACAGCTTTTTAATTAGAAGGATCCGGTCGCTTCTAAACTTTAAATGAACTGTTCCGGGCTGCAGTTCGTAACGTTACTATAATAGACAAACAAAACCAGTTGTAACTCTATCTGAGTTTAAAATCGCGTGATTCTGGATTTTTACCGTGGCCAAAGGTAAGTAAAAGAAAAGCGCGAAACTCTGATTCTTGCAAGAAAGAAGAAAAGACGTCTTTATATGGTTTGCTTGTGCAGGGTATCTCTTTGTGTCCAGATGGCTTGACATCCAAGACGAGAGAGACAGAAGCGTTGTTCCGTTACTTATGCCTTCAGGGAGGAAGTGACGTCATGGAGGACATGACGTAGGTGATCCCGCCCAGGCGTGACGTAGGTCAACGCCAAAGTTGGCTGATGGGAAATGTAGTTCTTAAAGGGACTGTGTTGTAGTTCTTAGACGGACTGTACCTACAAAAGCATCTCAAAACATGAGGTAAACAGAATAAAACAGCAGAAGGCCGCATCAGGTTTCACTCTTGTCAACCTTGTTATTTACAAATTGTACTATGTTCCAACTTTTTTGGAATCGGGGTTGTGTGTATATGAGAGAGTACTATGCAAAAGTGTCAGACACCTTATTTTTTTTTTATCCAAACTTTGTTAAAAGGGAAGTGAGGGAAATTTTTTTTATTACCAAAATTCTGTTTATCTCATTTTATTAAATCTAGGAATGCATTTCTGACAGCTATTTTGTCACTGCTATAGCAAGTTATGAGTGTTTGAAATATGCTCTGTAATATATCAGTCCATATGTCAAAGCAATGGCCGTAAACGAGATTCACTGAGACCTGTGCAAGACTTCGTAGGATGGAAGTAAAACGTACAGCGGAAATCAAAGTGACCAACATCTGACGACTTTGTCAAGACTCCTTCGGATGATGACGTAATCAAGCCGGAAGTTTTCCCTGTGACCGAAATCACTCCCTACTCACTATATAGGGCACTATATAGTGGGGACGCCATTTTGTAGTGCTGTCCAAAACTTTAGTGAGGATTATGTGGGAAATGCGCTCAGTATAATATGTATTTATCACAAAAATACATGCATGTATTTATTATTTTGAAAACCCACCAGCCGACTGATCTGGCACTTTTTAAATGTGCGACAGTAATGTCGTAAATACCAGCGCGATGGACGAGTCCTTATCCTGTCGTTTTTCCAACTCTTCTCTACTCCACGTTGATTCGAAGTCGTATGGAATAATCTCCGTCACGTACCGTATGCTATGGAGGCGGATGTATGCGCAGAAGTATACAGTTTAATAAAGTGCAGAATATATATACAGTGAGACAATACAGTATATATACACAGGCAAACAATCCAAAACAGCAGGCTCGATCAAAAATGAGAATACAGGCAAAAGCGTCAGTCGAGGTGCAAACAGTGCATCAAAGGCTAAGTGAGGACAAGAATGAGAAACAGGCACAAGGATCGTGAAACAGGAAATCAAGACAACGGGTAGAAAGGCTCGGTAATGTGTACATGCGTATCGTAATATTTCGCGATGCAAATGCATCAGCAGTCCTTAAATAGGCAAACACATAGTTCCTTAATTGAGCTCAGGTTGGCCTTGTTCACGGCATGCTGGAGTCCACTCGGTGCATGTGCTGGAGTCCACTCGGCGCATGTGCAGCCTGAGGCACACCTTCAGGTGCATGTGCCACATCACGCAGGATGACACTCCATCACTGATGAAGCTGGCAAATCTCGAAATTAATCTAAATTGGAATGATATGGCGATCTGGCCGCTGTGTAAACAGTTTTCAAAATGGCAGCCCTGACACTTCACGTTTGAAGTCTCGCACAAGTCTCGTGAAAATCACACAGATAAGTGACACCTGCCATGGACCATATGAACTACATTCAACATGGCTAAAAACCAAAAAGGCTGATAAGTGTTATATCATATGCCAATACGAGTCACAATACTAGAAAAGCACTCGGAGAGCGCAGACCTCCGCCAAGAATCCTTTAAAAAAATCTGGGATCCAGAAGGTGATCCGGATCACCGCCAAAAATTAATGGATTGTTACTTGTGCCGTCACACCTCTGGAAAAAATTTCAGAGCAATCCGTTCATTACTTTTTCCATAATGTTGCTAACAGACAAACCAACAAACAAACAAACAAACCAACGCTACCGAAAACATAACCTCCTTGGCGGAGGTAATAAGGTTAATAAAACCAAAAACATAATTGAATAATGCGTTAATTAAGAAATAAAGCAAGTTTAAAGATGACTTCAATAACCTTTCATTTTTTTTTTATTTTATGACTTCTACATTATCGAGTCAGTACAAAAACATTTTAGAGTCCAACCATTCGTTTTCCAGCACAAAATTAAATGTTACAGAAAAAAATGTTTGTATCTGAGCAGCATATTACATAAGCGAGCACTTTTCAGATTAAAAAAGAAAACATAATGAATGTTTTGGTGCAAAATGAAGAAGCGAGTGTGACAAAGTGTCCAGAAGAACTGTGGCTGGTTCTGCAAGATGCTCAGTAAAACCTACAGCTCATTTCCTTATAAAGCTGCATTCACTGTACCTGAGACTACTATTTTTTTTTAAAGCAAAGGGTCGCCTCACACCAAATATTGACTTTGCTTCATTTATTATGGCTTACTGCTGTTTATAGTATTTTTTTTTTAGATTGAAACACTTAATTTTATTATTTTTTACATGTGCATCAGACTTTTGCACAGGTACTGTGTGTGTGTGTGTGTGTGTATATATATATATATATATATATATATATATATATATATATATATATATAATAAAAAACATGCTATTTGGTTATACACTTATCTTGCCATGAATTTTTTTGTGCCATTCCAACCCTTTTGTATTTGGTTTATGAGAGAAAAAAAAGACAGAAAAAGGAAGATAGGAAATGTGTCAGAGAGAGAAAGAGAGAGCATAAAAACAGCAGGCCTGAATGATGATTTATTGAATTGTATTGGGAATTACAACATAAGCTCTATGCTGAAGAAATATTCAGCCTCTACTTTATCCAAACTTATTCTGTACAAGTCTTTTCTCCCTAACCAGATTTCTGGCTATGATTGGTACTTTCAGTCACCAACGTAGCCAAGAGCTGTCAATTTTACAGAAAGTCTGTCTACAGGAGCCAGTCTGGATGTGACAAATTAATAAATAATTAATAATTTGTCCATCACTTTATCATACTTTATAACAAAATGGGATTGAATGAACCTTTTTTTAATACAATGACAATTTTCATTTGTGTTTGCCATGTCAAAAGTTCAGGTTTGAATCCTTTAGCACAGGGGTTCTCAACCTTTTCTGCTTTGAGGCCCAGCTATTCATACTTGTCCTAAGTTGGGGCCCATTAAAAAAGATCCCCAATTATTTTGGCTCACCTATTCTATTAGAATCTAATAATCTATTGTAAAGTATATTAATGGGATGCAATATCACTCCCAGTTACCAATGGGAACCCAGGAATGAAATAAATGCAATAAAAACAAACTGTTTTTAATTGTAGGTATTGTATTTAAAACTGTATGGATGAGCCAGAAGCCAAACCATGCATGCAGGGCATTCTCAGTCAAAAGGGATTAATGATCCAAAAGTGGAGTCTGGTCCATGAACACAAGAACTTATTGCCCTGTTTGTGTTCAGCAAACAAGCAAGTTATTAAAACCAAGAAGTACACTCAAAAGAAGTGGATATAGAAACCACTCAATGGGATTAATTCCTTACACACTAACAAAGAAGGATTTTTCCTACAAGTTGGAAAATTATCCATCCATTGAGTTCCCCGACATCTCAAACTACCTGGTGCTACAGATATTGTTCTACACAGACACACAGATGAAAACCTGGAAGAGCATGGAGGTGTACAACTTTTTATATTTGGCTGGGTTAAAGACCTGGGGATCAGGACACTACAAGATAGACGTTGGTAGACGGATCTAAGTGCAGGAAGAGTGTTTATTAGCAGGTATGATATTTACAAAAGCGAAACAGAAAGCAGAATGTTTAAACAGTGTTATAAATATGGCTAGAAACAAACGTGACAGTGATAATGATAATACTTCACAAAGCCTCTGTGAAAACATCTTCCATGTCCGTGCGTTGTGATTTGCGCTCAAATCAGTATCAGTTGTTTCCCATAACGACTGGGTCCCAAGTGCATGCACAACGCGCTCCGTGAGCGTGTGCGGCCACTTGAGCTGCGGCCAGGTTCAAGAGTGCAAAGGCGTGACCGACTGTGTGACTACAACTTTTAGCTCACATGTATATCGCCACCAAAATGCCTCATTTTCATCGATAATCTATCACAAAGCATCACGAGCTGTAGTGTGACCGTAGCTTAATGAGGTGGATGTGATGTCGGATGCAACCCAGCAATTGTACCCTACTATGAGTAAAAAATTAACTTCAACTTGAAAAAAAATTCATGGCCCAGTAGATGGCATTTTGCAACCCACTAATGGGCCATGGCCCAGTGGTTGAGAAACACTGCTTTAGAAGATGCTTGACCTTTTACTCTATATACTGTATGTTTGTTTTTAAATATATTCAAAGTGTAGTCTTCATTTCAGAAAAAAAGCTCAGTCAGTGTGATTAATGACTTCAGCAAATGAGACAATAATTAGATTTTGGCAGAAGAAGTCAATCAATACACAAGGAATCAGGTAATCAGATAGCAAGACAACTTCTGATCATTTTAACTCAGTCAAAATTCAGATTTCTTTCAGAACCATTGCGGAAAAGTAGTGAAGCTATTTATTTAATTTTATTTAATTTTCAAGTTGCAAGGTGGTAGCAATATAAGTAATTAAACTATTTTCTTTGTCAAGAGTGCAATAATGAGGACTCCCTAAAGTGAATGACGCATGAAATGGAATGACGAATGACAGGTAGTAAATTTGAACAATAAATGGTCCCTTGTCATTCAGATTCTTACAAATGGAATAACGATTGAAATCTTTAGTTTTAGACCTCCCTAGGATAAGATAAGTGGGTGCTTGGTGGGATATCAGCTTTTACAAATGGAATGACAGGGTTTCTATATGTATTGACTTACTTTGAGCTAATGTTGTCAGTGATATCACCTTTTACAAATGGAATGATAAGGTTTCTAGGTGGAATGACATACTTTGAGGCAATGTTGTCAGTGATATCAAATTAACAAATGGAATGACATTGTTTCTAGGGTTAGGGTTAGGGTTAGGTTATAGGTGATATCACTGATAACATTGCCTCAAAGTATGTCATTCCACCTAAAAACATTGTCATTCCTTTGTAAAAGGGGATATCACTGATAACATTAGCTTAAAGTATGTCATTCCACCTGGAAACACTGTCATTCCATTTGTAAAAGGTGATATCACTGATAACATAACCTAAAAGTATGTCATTCCACTTAGAAACAATGTCATTCCATTTCATGAGCTGAAAGCATGTCATTCCACCTACATTTCAATCGTTATTCCATTTATAAGAATCTGAATGACAAGGGACCATTTATTGTTCAAATCACTAGCTGTCATTCGTCATTCCATTTCATGCGTCATTCACTTTAGGGAGTCCCCAATAATGTTAATAAGCTTTAAATTGCTTGCTTCATTTCTAGACTGTGTACATTAAGAAATAATATACATAATTTAAAACTTACACAGATCTGCTTCTTAACTATTTAAAATTAAATGTCTGTTTAAAGTATGCTAATAACTGCTAATACTTACCCAATTACAACCCAAAATCAGAAAAAGCTGGGACAGTATGTTGAAATTGAAATTAAAACTGAAAACAATGATTTGTAAATAATCTTTGACCTGTACTGCACTCAAAACAATACTATAGATCATTATTTGATGTTTCACCTCATGAATTTTATTCTTGTTTTTGGTTTGGTTTTGTTTTGTTTTGATGAACATTTATTTCAATTTTGATTTTTGCAACACATTTCAAAAAAAGTTGGGCTAGTAAAGTATTTACCACTTTATAATGTTGCCATTCCTTCTGACAACACTTAAAAGATGTTTCGCGACTGAAGACACTCAGTGCTAAAGCGTTTCAGATGTTATTTTATCCCATTCTTCCTGCAAACCGATCCTAAGGTATGCAACAGTACTGAAGACAGAGAGGACAGGCACCCCCTTCTTCCACAGCCATGCCTTTGTAATGTGTGCAGAATGTGGTTTTGCAATGTCTTGTTGAAATATCTCTGGGAATTATGTCGGCTTGAAAGGCAGCATATGTTGCTCCAAAGTCTCAACAGACATTTCTGCATCAATGCTCCATCACAGAAGCATAAGTTACCTTTGCCAGGAGCACTAACACAACCCCATACCATGACAGACCCTGCCTTTTGGACTTGTTGGCTTTTGGACGAACACTGTAAAAAAAGTAAGACATGTCTTGGATAATTACATGAAACACCAGGGTATTTAAATAATACTTCAGTGTCTTCTAGGAAGACATGGGTGTATATGGAGGATGCAAGAAAACATGCATGTCTATTACAAAGACACCGGCGTCTATCAGTAGACATAAGACATGTCTTCCAGGCATTGCTAAATACCGAAGATATGTCTTCTAAGTGTTACATTTAGGGGTATTTGAATAAGACATGTCTAAGCCCTTTTTATTTACAGTGAACAGTCTAGATGTGGGCGGCACGGTGGTGTAGTGGTTAGCACTGTCGCCTCACAGCAAGAAGATCCAGGTTCGAGCCCCATGGTCAGCGAGGGCCTTTCTGTGTGGAGTTTGCATGTTCTCCCCGTGTCCGCGTGGGTTTCCTCCGGGTGCTCCGATTTACCCCACAGTCCAAAGACATGCAGGTTAGGTTAACTGGTGACTCTAAATTGATCGTAGGTGTGAATGTGAGTGTGAATGGTTGTCTTTGTCTATGTGTCAGCCCTGTGATGACCTGGCGACTTGTCCAGGGTGTACCCCACCTTTCGCCCGTAGTCAGCTGGGATAGGCTCCAGCTTGCCTGTGACCCTGTAGAACAGGATAAAGCGGCTAGAGATAATGAGATGAGATGAGATGAGATGAGATGAGATGAGATGAGATGAGATGAGTCTAGATGTTCTTTTTCATCTTTGGTCCAGAGAACATGACATCAATTTCATCAAAAAAAGACCTGGAATACTGATTCGTCTGACCACAATACACATTTCCGCTGTGTGATGGTCCACCCCAGATGCCTCTGAACCCAGAAAAGTTGATGCCGCTTCTGGATGGAGTTAACATAAGGCTTCCTTTTTGCACAGTAAAGTTTTAACTGGCATTTGTAGATGTAATTCCATATTGTAATGCTTGACAAACATTTGCCAAAGTAATCCCAAGCCCATGTGGTTATATCAGCTATAGATGAATGACGGTTCTTAATGCAGTGCCATCTGAGGGATCGGAGAGCACGTGTTCAGCTTAGGCTTGAGCCCTTGCCCTTTACACATCTGAAATTCCTCCAGATTCCTTGAATTGTTGAAGAAGGTGAAATATCCAAATCCCTTCCTATCTTTGTTTTTAAAAGATTTCAATAATTTTCTCATGTATTTGTTGACAAACTGGAAATCATTGGCCCATCTTTGCTCTTCACAGACTAGGCCTTTCCTGGATCCTGATTTTGTACCAAATCATGATTACAATCACTTGTTGACGTCACCTGTTTCAAATCACAGCATTATTTAATTGTTTCACCTCATTACTAGCCTTAAATTGCTCCGTTTCAACTTTTTTTTTAATATGTTGCAGGCCTGAATGGCAGGAATTGATTTATATTAACAAATGAAATGAAGTAACCAAGACAAAACAAATGATATGAAATGTCTTGGGCTCCTACTGTCTGCAATGAAATACAAGTCAAAATAAATTTAGAAATGACTGATTTCTTTTTTTTCAGTTTATTTGCATTTTCCATCCTGTCCCAACTTTTTCTGATTTGGAGTTATAGTACACTCTTGCATGTGTCATGCACTATTATCACAACTTCTTTATAAGAATACATTTTCATAGTTCTATTAATGCGTAATGATGAAATTTTGTTTGAGAAATGTAATTTAGGACAAAAAAAAGAATTGCATCAGTTTTTCATCACCACTCAAAAGATTATGACTCACAATTAATTGTGGATTCAGACTTTTAGTTCCTAAAAAATACTTGCTTAATTAATTGCTTCCTTGAAATGTTAGTTAGTTGAAGAAAATTTCTGCACATCATTTCATAAAGAATCAGATCCCCCCCCCCCCCTTTCTTAAACCCTATGCCATTAGGCTTATATATAAAAACCATGTTATATATGTGTCATGAAAGATGTTACACACTGTCATGAATTTAAATCCAGTGATATACAGTACTAATTCAGTGGTTTTCCTTTATTCTTATTAATTAAAAGACACATCATGTCTTAAAGTAATGATGGATGTCATTTATTTTTAGTTAATTGAGCAGTTCTCGATATAATATGGATTACTACAGTTGTAGAATAGGGCTATTTACTCTATTTTTATTATTTACTATTTACTGTTTGATCTCAAATGCATTAAGAAGGCAAGAAATTGCGTTAATTACCTTTTGATGAGGCACCTGTTAACTGAAAAGCATTCCAGGTGACAACCTCATGAAGCTGGTTAAGATAATGCCAATAGTGTACAAAGCATCATCAAAGTAAACAGTGGTTACTTTGAAGAATCTAAAATACGAAACATATTTTGTTTTGTTTTAACACTTTTTTGTTCACCACATAATTCCATATATTTTTCATAGTTCCATGTGTTATTTCATAGTTTTGATGTCTTCAGTATTGTTCTAAAATGTAGAAATTTGTCAAAATACAGAAACGACCTATGAATAAGTAGGAGTGTCCAAACTTTTGACTGGTACTGAGACAGTGTCATGTTGGCATTATTGGTGCTTTCCATAATCATCAAATAATGTTTGATATTTTATGTCACAAGGTAATTTTTGCATATAGTCAGTGCCTGCTTGTCAATATGCCCCCCAAAATGCACCAAAAAACATGAGAGAGAGAGGGAGAGAGAGAGAGAGAGAGGGATATTACACTATTGGATGAAGATATAAAGTTTATCTTCGAAGAAGTGGTGAATGTATATGTGAGTGAGCAAAGCGAATGAGTGAAATATTTTCAATACGAGAAGATAAACTTCATATCTTCATGCCACCATGTACTGTTCTTTATATTATATGGACACATCCACAAAAGAAAAATATGCAAGTTATTCAAAAGAATTTTAATCTTGAACTCGTTCGCCATTTTGACAGCGTGCATCAAGTCAGTGGGAAAACACTGGGAGTGACGACATTGGAATGAAATATCAGGAATTATTATACATACGGGCCACTTTTTCCATGGAATAAAAACATGCATTCTATTCCCTTCCAGCGGGTTTATTGATGCCATGCAATATTGTTATCATATCGCTTATCCTCCATGTATTACGCCACTCTCCCCAATGGAGAATGAGCATGCAATATTGTTATCATAGTGCACGTTGTCAAGACAACATGACATCACACGCGAAGATCCAATGACAAAACTTTTCTGTTGCGCATGCGCACAATCATTTCTTTGTCAGATGGGAGAGAGAGAAGACGGGGTTAATTCAGTACTCGGTTTAAGCACTAAATAAATAAACTGAAAACTCAAACTAAGAACATGCTGAAAGGCTACCAAAACTTCATTATATATATTATTCATGCATATTACCAAGAGAAAAACACATCAATTGACATCAAAAGAGACGCGTCAGAGACGTAAAACTTCCACGCTTGCAAGTGACTATGACAGCTCGTACACAAACATGGCCACAAGGTTTGCTTCATTAAAAGTGGAAGATTTAAAGAGAAAGATGTGTTGAACACCCAAAAGGCTCCCAAAACTTCACTGGATATTCTTCACACATATTTACAAGAGAAAAACATACCAACAGACACCGAAAAACTGGAAAAGAGAGCAATAGCGGAAATATTATCAAAGTTCTAGTTGGAGGTGAGGAAAAGTGACGGAGACTTTTACAAGAGGACCTCACTCATGGACTTCACTCAGCAAAGCCCTTTTGTTTTGAACAACTGCAATATAACAATTAACTCTGACCAAAAGTAACTGTGAACTTGAACTGTCAACCTGGATATAGCTTGTACTGTATATAAGTTGGGTTGTTGTTCAGGCTTTTTGGACTTGCACCATTTTTATTGTTAGAACTTTGACTTTGTACAGTACATTGGATTGACAGAACATTGAATTACATTCGATCAGAATCAGCATTCAATATTGGTAAGTTACCACCATGTTCATCACTTTTTGTAAAACCTATAATTGTTCCACTGAATGTGTACAGTGGTGCTTGAAAGTTTGTGAACCCTTTAGAATTTTCTATATTTCTGCATAAATAGGACCTAAAACATCATCAGATTTTCACACAAGTCCTAAAAGTAGATAAAGAGAACCCGGTTAAACAAAGGAGACAAAAATATTATACTTGGTCATTTATTTATTGAGGAAAATGATCCAATATTACATATCTGAGAGTGGCAAAAGTATGTGAACCTCTAGGATTAGCAGTTAATTTGAAGGTGAAATTAGAGTTAGGTGTTTCCAATTAATGGGATGGCAATCAGGTGTGACTGGGCACCCTGTTTTATTTAAAGAACAGGGATCTATCAAAGTCTGATCTTCACAACACATGTTTGTGGAAGTGTATCATGGCACGAACAAAGGAGATTTCTGAGGACCTCAGAAAAGGCATTGCTGTTGCTCATCAGACTGGAAAAGGTTACAGAACTATCTCTAAAGAGTTTGGACTCCACCAATCCACAGTCAGACAGATTGTGTACAAATGGAGGAAATTCAACACCATTGTTACCCTCCCCAGGAGTGGTCGACCAACAAAGATCACTCCAAGAGCAAGGCGTGTAATAGACGGCAAGGTCACTAAGGACCCCAGGGTAACTTCTAAGCAACTGAAGGCCTCTCTCACATTGGCTAATGTTAATGTTCATGAGTCCACCATCAGGAGAACACTGAACAACAATGGTGTGCATGGCAGGGTTGCAAGGAGAAAGCCACTGCTCTCCAAAAAGAACACTGCTGCTCGTCTGCAGTTTGCTAAAGATCACGTGGACAAGCCAGAAGGCTATTGGAAAAATGTTTTTTGGACGGATGAGACCAAAATAGAACTTTTTGGTTTAAATGAGAAGAGTTATGTTTGGAGAAGGAAAAGACTGCATTCCAGCATAAGAACCTTATCTCAACTGTGAAACATGGTGGTGGTAGTATTATGGTTTGGGCCTGTTTTGCTGCATCTGGGCCAGGACGGCTTGCCATCATTGATGGAACAATGAATTCTGAATTATACCAGCAAATTCTAAAGGAAAATGTCAGGACATCTGTCCATGAACTGAATCTCAAGAGAAGGTGGGTCATGCAGCAAAACAACGACCCTAAGCACACAAGTCATTCTACCAAAGAATGGTTAAAGAAGAATAAAGTTAATGTTTTGGAATGGCCAAGTTAAAGTCCTGACCTTAATCCAATGGAAATGTTGTGGAAGGACCTGAAGCGAGCAGTTCATGTGAGGAAACCCACCAACATCCCAGAGTTGAAGCTGTTCTGTACGGAGGAATGGGCTAAAATTCCTCCAAGCCGGTGTGCAGGACTGATCAACAGTTACCGGAAATGTTTACTTGCAGTCATTGCTGCACAAGGGGGTCACACCAGATACTGAAAGCAAAGGTTCACATACTTTTGCCACTCACAGATATGTAATATTGGATCATTTTCCTCAATAAATAAATGACCAAGTATAATATTTTTGTCTCATTTGTTTAACTGGGTTCTCTTTATCTACTTTTAGGACTTGTGTGAAAATCTGATGATGTTTTAGGTCCTATTTATGCAGAAATATAGAAAATTCTAAAGGGTTCACAAACTTTCAAGCACCACTGTATATTTTAATAATAATATTGGCTGGCTTTTTTCGTGGTATATCAGATATATTCCATTCAGCTAGCATGATACTGAACAAGTCAAAGACGAGTAGCTGAATGATATGAAGTTTATCTTCTTGTGTTGAAAAACTCGTATTTTTCATATGAAATACATCATGGATCTGAGTGACATAGTTAAATAATATTGGCTGGCTTTTTCGTGGTATATCAGATATATTCCATTCAGCTAGCATGATACTGAACAAGTCGAAGACGAGTAGCTGAATGGAATATATCTGATATACCACTCAAAGCCAGCCAATATTATTTAACTATGTCACTCAGATTCGTGATGTATTTCATATGAAAAATATGAATTTTTTTAACACAAGAAGAGAAACTTCATATCTTCAAGCCAACATGTGATATTCTTTTTATTATACAGACACATTCACAAACAAAAATGTACCCAAATTTATCAAAACAATTCATTGATTTCCTCACAAGTGACATGTATTTAGGTCCCAGATGTCACTCGTATGAAAAATATGAGTGGTGTATTTCCCAGTAAAACACTCTGTGGCAGCGGGGGCGTGGTCAAGCGTCGGTCTGTGAATGGAGGGCGGAGTCAGGGAAGGTAAGTGGCAGAATCACTGCACCTGACAGGAATTAACTTGTGTTTGTGTGTCTTCCCCAGTGACTAGGCCCTATAAGAGGAGAGGGAGAGCAGAGGAAGGGAGCTACTCCCCAACCTGGATACTTGTGTGCGTGCATGTGTGTATGTGTAGTTAAGGCTGAAAAGCTAAAATAAACGGGTTTTTGAGAACTCAGTTCTGGCCTGCCGTGCTTCTGTGCTCCACCCACCTAGAACACTTGCTACAGTGGTGCCGAAACCTGGGGCGGAGCGCAGGAGAGAACAGCCCCATGGAGTCCTCCCCCTTCAAGGACCTGATCCATGCCCTCGCCATGGCCCAACAGAGCCAGCACCAGGCGCTGGTCACACTCTGGGAAGAACAGGAGCAAAGGTTCGAAGCCCTGGTGCTGGCGCAGCAGGAAGATCGCCAGGCGTTCCAGCACCTACTCGCGTTGGCGGGGTCCACCACCTCCACAGCCACGGGCCCTTCCCACCTCACCCTAATGAAGGTGGGCCCGCACGATGACCCCGAGGCCTTCCTCGCTCTCTTTGAGCAGGCAGCAGAGGCGTGGGGTTGGCTGGTGGAACAGTGCGTGGCGCACTTTCTCCCCCTGCTCACAGGCAAGGCGCAGCTGGCTGCGCTACAGCTCCCCGCTGACAGCTGGCTGGTCTACGCGGACCTCCGCAGGGCTGTCCTCCAGCGCATGGGTCGCACTCCGGAGCAGCAGCGGCAGCACTTCTGCGCGCTGTGCCTGGAGGAGGTCAGCCGGCCATTCGCGTTTGGCCAGCAACTCCGGGACGCCTGACACCGGTGGCTGAGGGCCGACAACCGCGACGCCGAGGAGATCATCGATCTGGTGGCGCTGGAGCAGTTCTTTGCTCGACTTCCAGAAGGAACCGCGGAGTGGGTCCAGTGCCATCGCCCGGCGTCGCTGGATCAGGCCATTGAGCTGGCGGAGGACCATATGGTGGCCGTTCCAATGGCAGGACAGCGTGTCTCCCCTTCTCCGCTCCCCTCTCTCTCTCTCTCGCCCCATTCCCCCACTGTGGAGGTGGGGACCGGCTCCACCCCAGCTGGCCCGCCGCACCCGTGGTGTCCTACCATTTCCTACTTCCGTGTCTGTGTCTTCCCCCCCTCAGGTGAGTGATATCCGGAACACCAGTGCAGAGAGAGAGCCTGGGCCGGTGTGCTGGCGCTGCGGGGAGCCAGGGCACCTCCAGCATCAGTGCTCGGCGATGGAGGTGGGCGCGGTGGTCCGGATCCCCAACACGCCAGGAACCACCCTCAATCAGGCCGGAGCGTATCGCATACCGGTGAGTATCCAAGGGGATACATATCAGGCTTTGGTGGGCTCCGGCTGCAATCAGACCTCAATCCACCAAAGCCTGGTGCAAAACGAGGCATTGGGGAGAGCACAATTGGTGAAGGTGTTGTGTGTGCACGGGGATGTTCACAACTACCCTTTGGGGTCGGTTCGGTTCTGTGTGGACTATAGAAAAGTCAACGCGGTGTCTAAATTTGACGCGTACCCAATGCCTCGTATTGACGAGTTGCTCAATCGACTAGGCACGGCTCGTTTTTATTCGACACTGGATTTGACAAAGGGATATTGGCAGATCCCCTTGACTCCACTATCCCGAGAGAAAACGGCCTTTTCCACACCGTTTGGCTTACACCAGTTTGTCACACATCTGTTTGGATTGTTTGGGGCGCCCGCTACATTCCAGCGGCTTATGGATAGGGTCCTCTGCCCCCACACCACCTATGCGGCCGCATACTTAGATGACATTATTATTTATAGTAATGACTGGCCATGGCACCTAAAACACCTGAGGGCCGTCCTGGGGTCGCTGAGGCGAGCGGGGCTCACCGCCAGCTCGAAGAAGTGTGCGATTGGGCAGGTGGAAGTACGGTATCTAGGCTTCCACTTGGGCAATGGGCAGATGCGTCCCCAAATCAATAAGACGGCAGCAATTGCGGCTTGCTTGAGGCCCAAGACCAAAAAGGGGGTGAGGCAGTTCCTGGGGCTGGCTGGCTACTATCGTAAGTTTATACCTAATTATTCGGACGTCACCAGCCCGCTGACTGATCTCACTAAAAAGGGGGCAACAGATCCGGTCCAGTGGACGGAGCAATGCCAGCGGGCTTTTTCTAAGGTAAAGGCTGCACTGTGTGGGGGGCCACTGTTACACTCCCCTGACTTTTCTCTCCCCTTTGTTTTACAGACGGATGCATTGGACAGAGGGCTGGGGGCTGTTCTGCCCCAGGAGGTGGAGGGGGAGGACCGTCCAGTGCTGTACATCAGCCACAAGCTGTCGGTGCACGAGGGCAGGTACAGCACCATAGAGAAGGAATGCCTTGCCATCAAGTGGGCGGTTCTCACCCTCCGCTACTATCTGCTGGGGCGCCCTTTCACCCTCTGGTCGAACCACGCGCCCCTGCAGTGGCTCCACCGCATGAAGGATGCCAACGCGCGGATCATCCATTGGTATCTGGCACTCCAGCTGTGAAAAATATGAGTGGTGTATTTCCCAGTAAAACACTCTGTGGCAGCGGGGGCGTGGTCAAGCATCGGTCTGTGAATGGAGGGTGGAGTCAGGGAAGGTACAGTAAGTGGCGGAATCACTGCACCTGATGGTAATTAACCTGTGTTTGTGTGTTTTCCCCAGTGACCACGCCCTATAAGAGGAGAGGGAGAGCAGAGGAAGGGAGCTACTCCCCAACCTGGAGACTTGTGTGCATGCGTGTGTGTATGTGTAGTTAAGGCTGAAAAGCTAAAATAAATGGGTTTTTGAGAACTCAGTTCTGGCCTGCTGTGCTTCTGTGCTCCACCCACCTAGAACACTTGCTACACACTCATTTCCATATAATATATTAGTATTATAACGTACGGTTCAATGGGGTTACCAATAGTTATTAGTCATGGACTCACTAGAACTCTCAGGTATGCATTTTTTAAAGCACTTGGCATTGATGTTTTTAAATAAAATAGATCCATATTCCAATGAGGGCAAAATAGAGTCTTTGAACTGGGAGGAACTTTACAGAAATAAGCAATAAGGTTGATATTCACATGTTTACTCCCTACATTTCCTCAGATCCTCCCCAAATCTTAGACATCCCTCCCTCCATCGGCCCTAAAAAAGTGAAACTCCAGAGAGAGGTGAAGTGAGGTAACAGCTGTAACCTTTCAGACAGAGCTGAGAGACCAGAAGAGGAAATGGGTGAATGTTCCACTTGCAGCTGTACAGCCTGTGTGACCATATGTGAAGGCTTTGATAGATATTGACAAGGTTGGCTACAGAGATGGACTTTAATGTTGGAATTGGTGCTGAAATTCTCACTTGCTGATTTATTAAACCATTTGAACAAAATGCTTTGAGATAAAAGTGGGGAGGAAGTGAGAGTGAGAACCTATCAGATAGACTTAAAACTTTCATTGCTGTAAAATAGAGAGAAATTGATTTTTAAAAATTATTTAAAATGTCCATTTTTGCTATCAGGTTTTAAATTCTATTTTCACAAAGTTGGCCTGAGCTTTACAATTGCTCAACTGTGGAAAGTTCAAAGAGCCTTTCCAAACCTACTTAAGGTATTTGCAATTCCTAATCAGCTATAGAAGCAAAGTGCATGCAAACTTTGTAGGATTTCTTTCCATGACAGTCAGTGCATTTACATGCACATCCAAATCGAGATACTGTCGGTAATCGAGCTAAGGGTCCCAGCAGGGGTGCCAGAGAAATCCAATCCTACATGCACACAAGGAAATCGAGCTATTGTGTGAGGTACATTGTGCACCCGAGCCACAGGTGGCGCTACACGCCCCATCGTGTTGGTACACTTCCGGTTGTCGTCATGAAGAAGAGCTATTCAAGAGTATAAACAAAGTTATCAGTTCCGTGTTCACAAGAAGAACGACGACGAGGACAGCAACATCGAGAGATGTTGTTCCTCCTGACCTCTTCTGCTGCTCACTACTACTACTGTTGTCATGCCGACTGAGGCTGTTGTGTTTCCCGCTTGTGGTCTCGTAACTCGTCACTTCCGGAAGGGGCAGTGCTGAAGTAAGTAGCTCGACTACGTAGCTCGATAGGGTTTACATGCACTAAGTAGCTCGGCTACAATCGCATAATCTAGGTCGCGTAGCTCGATTACGAGAAATCCAGTTCGGTTCGATTTCAGCCGAGCTAAGGTGTTTCCATGGCATTTAGAACTTCAATTTCAGTAGAGCTACGGCAGAAATTCGATTTTCTCTATGTGCATGTAAACGCACTGAGTGAGTCTGTCAGTGTTGTATTCGAGTCACTAAACCTTGAATCTGAGTCCAGTCTCGAGTCCCCAGTGTTCAAGTCCAAGTCATTAAAAAAAATTGCGAGTCAAGTCTGAGTCGAGTCCACTATTGATCCGAGTTGAGTCCGAGAACAAGACTCCAACTGCATTATTTGGCAGTGGCTGTTTCAGCACCATTAACATTAGTTGGTTCCTGAACATGACATATGAACAGGTGAATGTAGATTCTCTTTATCAGGGAGTGTGAAGTATTCTGTCAGAGATGGTTGGGAGACAGATGTAAGTGCAGAAAGTGTGTTTATTAATACAAGTGAAGACAGGTAAACAGTCCAGAATGGCAGGCAAAATCATAAAACAGTGAAACAGGCAATAGATCGAGCGAGGCACAAACAGGCTGTCGTAGACTCAGCAGAAACAAAGACAAGAAACAGGAAATCAGGGATCAGGAAACCAAACAAGGAAATAAGGCAAGCTAATGTGTCAGCAACGCAAATCAATACTTTGCAAAGTAAGTGTGTTTTCACAGTTTTTATATAAGTACACTGATTGCGCCTTAATTCTGTGCAAGTGCGAGTCGTTTATGGCGCACATGCAAGAGTTCTCTTGGCGTACACGCTGTCCGGAGCGCGTCCAAGAGTCTATCTGATGCACATGTCAAGGTGCGCAGGTGTGACACTCTTGCATGAAATTAGTACAAAAATGAATGCAGATATAAATATCTTATGCCAAATTATTATGGCATATTACAAAAAATAAAGAAAAAGTCAGAGTCCTCATCTCCAATTTACGAGTCCAAAAGCAGTTAATGCACGAGTCCAAGTCCGAGTCACCAGTGCTCAAGTCCAAGTCAAGTCACGAGTCCTTAAAATTAGGGCGTGAGTCGGACTCGAGCACTTCAAGCCTGGAGTCTGTTGGATTCCACAATAATTAACCCCAAATTCTAGCAAACTTTCATTTACTTTTTACAAATTTCCAAATTATAAGATCATATTGGGCCTTCAGATTCTCAATGATAAATTCTTCAATTACACCTTGCATTTTATTCCATTACAACCTGGTTTGGGGCGGCACGGTGGTGTAGTGCTTAGTGCTGTCGCCTCACAGCAAGAAGGTCCAGGTTCGAGCCCCGTGGCCAGCGAGGGCCTTTCTGTGTGGAGTTTGCATGTTATCCCTGTGTCTGCGTGGGTTTCCTCCGGGTGCTCCGGTTTCCCCCACAGTCCAAAGACATGCAGGTTAGGTTAACTGGTGACTAAATTGACCGTAGGTGTGATTGTGAGTGTGAATGGTTGTCTGTGTCTATGTGTCAGCCCTGTGATGACCTGGCGACTTGTCCAGGGTGTACCCCGCCTTTCACCCGTAGTCAGCTGGGATAGGCTCCAGCTTGCCTGTGACCCTGTAGAACAGGATAAAGCAGCTAGAGATAATGAGATGAAATGAGATGAGACAACCTGGTTTGATGAACAAGCAGACCAAAGAGGCGAATGAAAACAAACCTAAAACCAGAACCACGTGGATGCATGACTACTTTAGAAGAAGGAAAGTTTTCTACAATTCATTCCACCTCACCGCTCCTGCAGCAATATGAATATTTTAAGATGCTTGATTCAGACCAACAGAAAAGAAGGAGTAAAATAATTGCTTTAGGGCAACACCCACTTACTGTTCAACTCCATCAGCTAAGCTCATTAAACGACTTGATCTTTTTTGTGTTTATATGTGCTTAGATAAAAGGGCTCTTCAAATGCAATTTTTTAATGATTCCTAACTTCCTGAAAGGGTTCTATTAGGAACCTTTTTGTGATAGGAAAACACTCCTCATAAAGGGATAACCAAGGAACCTTTAAAGATTGTGGATCTAAAATTTTTGAAAGTGCATAGAAAAGGGGGCGGCACGGTGGTGTAGTGGTTAGCGCTGTCGCCTCACAGCAAGAAGGTTCTGGGTTCGAGCCCCGTGGCCGGCGAGGGCCTTTCTGTGTGGAGTTTGCATGTTCTCCCCGTGTCTGCATGAGTTTCCTCTGGGTGCTCCGGTTTCCCCCACAGTCCAAAGACATGCAGGTTAGGTTAACTGGTGACTCTAAATTGACCGTAGGTGTGAATGGTTGTCTGTGTCTATGTGTCAGCCCTGTGATGACCTGGTGACTTGTCCAGGGTGTACCCCGCCTTTCACCCGTAGTCAGCTGGGATAGGCTCCAGCTTGCCTGCGACCCTGTAGAACAGGATAAAGCGGCTACAGATAATGAGATGAGATGAGCGCATAGAAAAGGAAATAACAGGATATATCTTGTTGAATCCAAACACATTTAGTATATCAACAGGAAGAGGAATGGGAAGAAGAACCTTGGTATATTGCAAGTCAACTTTATTGCTAAAGGTTCCCAAAGTATTTCATATGAGCTCAGTTACTGGACAATTTAATCTGAACTCAGCTGTTGCAGGAGCCTTACTCCATCTTTGCTCTTCTGAAGTTATGGGGTTTAGTGCTTGTGTGATTGAGTGTAATCATAATGCCACTCTTAGACCAATTCTTATACTGTATATTACTGTCTACAAGGGAGGAACATTCACCACAAAGAAAGTTATTTTTTTCTCTGCAGATTCACACTCTTCCTTTTCACACTCCATATCATGATTCTACATCATGATTTACTGTATTCTTCTCTTTCCTGAATGTTATCATCCAAGATATTTGTGACAATTCTGAAGTGTATACATTCATAACCATTGCCTTTTAAAGCAGGCAGGTTAAAAAGGCTCCATGCAAATTAATAATGATGGGATGATGGGACGACGGGATGCTAATAGGGTTGTATAGATGGAGCACACTTCAGGCAGCATTTTAATTAGCAAAGCTTTTTCATGCCCTGACACGTAGGTAAACATAAGTAGAGCCCTAGAGATCTATAGCGTATTCTCCAACTGTGCTATGGACCTTCTCAAGTATCCACAGACAAAGGAAAGAAAATTAAATCTTAAATTGGATGGAAGAGGCTAGATCCATCTCTGGGCCTGCAGGGGATGGGCTCATCTTGAAAGAGAGTGTTTTGGGGCACTTAATTGATGAGGAAAAATAATAAGCATGTTCAAGCCATCACCTTTTCTCCTAAGTTTCTTTGGCCAATAACTCCTGTTTGGTATCAGAGATGTTTCAAATTCAAATCAAATTCAATTTCAAATTCAAATTGTATTTGTCACATGCACAGTCATACAGAGTACCACATGCAGTGAAATTCTTCTTGCAATGTTCCGTAGGTCATGAAGATAGTTGTGTGTGGGGGGGGGGGGGGGTTTGAAAAAAAAAAGGAAAGGGAGTAAAATCAAAGTCAAAAAGTCAAAATCCCTTCCACGCCAGGATCTGGTCTTCCCAGGCAGTCTCCTGTCCCAGTACTGACCAGCTCTTTGAGACATATGGGTGCGGTGCTGATCTCCATTTCTATAGCCCTTGGTAGCCCTTGGCCTCTCGCCTATAGAGGGCTACCGTATGACTTCACCGTGCCGCGAGATTTTGTTAGGTGCCATATTGGAAGACCAAGTACATGCACTCACAATATAAAACAGACTACGAGCGAGAGTGAAGTGACACGATGGCTGATAATTCTGGTTATGCGAGTACATTACCAGCTGCAGAAAGGGCACGGTATGTGGAGAAACTGGCTGTGATTGATGGGTTTGACCCATATGATAAGACTCGGGGCAAGGGAGAATGGAAACATAAGGAGGACCTGACACCAATTCTGCCATCTGTTTGCTACCCAGACATTGTAAACTATTTGTTTGTTTACACCCAGTGCCTACACTGCTGATGACTTGAAAGCCTACAAAGGGCTACAGGCTTACAATTATGTTGTTAGTGGCTTGGTTCGTGATATTACAGCTGTTGTTAAGAATAACCTACACATAGTTATGGCCAAGGTAATCTTGTTGATATTTATCTTTTAATAATATATCTTTTCAGTTGAAAAATTAATACTTTTTGTTACTATTAAGGTATCCATAATTTAGGTTAATTTATCCAAATTATACATATGTATTTATGATATATGCCTACACAACAACTATGCTTTATTTATATAATAGGAGGGAGAGCAAGCCCCAAACCATCTTTATTATTATTATTATTATTATTATTATTATTATTATTATTATTATTAAATTGTAGAAGTCTGGGAGGCTTGCTCCTCATACAGTTATCAACTTGGGGCCAATTTAGCATGTTTTAAATCTGAATTTCTTGCGTTTGCTTACCTCAAAGTGTCCGCAGATCATGCACAGACTTATCGATTATATCCACAGTTTTTTGTCAAGTCTCACACAGGTTTCTTTCAAGTCTACTGTTGGGCCAATAAATCATAAATAAAACAGCTCAGATTTGTTTGTTTAAGTCGTTTGCCACTCCACTTTATTCTCGTGGGTTCACATACCGCTGCCGTTATTTCCCCCTAATCACGAGTTTGTTGGTCTTCCAAAATGGCGCAGGGTCTGTTTACTTCCGGTTTCAGGTGACGTCAGTGAAATCCCTCTATACAGCTAGGGTTACAGTGGGGGGCCAAAGGGAAACCATGAGAGTTTGACTCCCTACTCACATCTGTATTGCAGTGTGCCTTGCCAGATGGCTGTAGGTACCATTTTTATGATGGTCTTTGGTATAACCCAACCGTGAGTAGAACTCACGATCTTCCCATCAAGAGGCAGACATGCTAACCACTAGGCAGTTTGTGGTAGGGAGTAAAATAGAATGTCTCATCTCATTATCTCTAGCCGCTTTATCCTGTTCTACAGGGTCGCAGGCAAGCTGGAGCCCATCCCAGCTGACTACGAGCGAAAGGCGGGGTACACCCTGGACAAGTTGCCAGGTCATCACAGGGCTGACACATAGACACAGACAACCATTCACACTCACATTCACACCTACGGTAAATTTAGAGTCACCAGTTAACCTAACCTGCATGTCTATGAACTGTGGGGGAAACCGGAGCAAACCCATGCGGACACAGGGAGAATATGCAAACTCCACACAGAAAGGCCCTCACCGGCCACGGGGCTCGAACCCAGACCTTCTTGCTGTGAGGCAACAGCGCTAACCACTACACCACCGTGCCGCCCTAAAATAGAATGTCTCTCATCTCATCTCATTATCTCTAGCCGCTTTATCCTGTTCTACAGGGTCACAGGCAAGCTGGAGCCTATCCCAGCTGACTACGGGCGAAAGGCGGGGTACACCCTGGACAAGTCGCCAGGTCATCACAGGGCTGACACATAGACACAGACAACCATTCACACTCACATTCACACCTACGGTCAATTTAGAGGATAATGAATGTGTTAATGGATATTGCACTAAAATGCTGGTTTCACGCTGGTTTATCATGTCAGTCTATATACAGTACTGTACAAAAGTCTAAGGCACATGTAAAGAAATGCTGTAGATCAAAAATGACTTAAAAGTAATGAAATTAAATGTTTCGATATTTTTTAAAAATACTATAAACAGCAGTAAGCCGTAATAAATGAAACAAAGTCAATATTTGGTATGAGACGACCCTTTCATCATTCTCATTATCTCTAGCTGCTTTATCCTGTTCTACAGGGTCGCAGGCAAGCTGGAGCCTATCCCAGCTGACTACGGGCGAAAGGCGGGGTACACCCTGGACAAGTTGCCAGGTCATCACAGGGCTGACACATAGACACAGACAACCATTCACACTCACATTCACTTTAGAGTCACCAGTTAACCTAACCTGCATGTCTTTGGACTGTGGGGGAAACCGGAGCACCCAGAGGAAACCCACGCGGACACGGGGAGAACATGCAAACTCCGCACAGAAAGGCCCTCGCTGGCCACGGGGCTCGAACCCAGACCTTCTTGCTGTGAGGCGACAGCGCTAACCACTACACCACCGTGCCACCCATGACCCTTTACTTTAAAAAAAAAAAGTTGTCTCGGGTCCAATGAGTGCAGTTTGATAAGGAAATGAGCGGTACGTTTTACTGAGCATCTTACAGAACCAGCCACAGTTCTTCTGGACACTTTGACTGTTTCATTTTGCACCAAAACCCAGCAGCCTTCATTATGTTTTCTGTTTACATCTGAAAAGTGATCTCTTATGTAATATACTGCTCAGGTACATTAGTTTTTTTTTTCTGTAACATTTAATTTTGTGCTGGAAAACGAACGTTTGGACTCTAAAATGTTTTTGTATTGACTCAATAATGTACAAGTCGTTAAATAGAAATCTATAACAAAGTTTGGATGAAAAAATATAGGGTGCCTTAGACTTTTGCACAGTACTGTATACCTGTGTAACAGCAATAACCATGCATAAAGCAATATGGAATCATGGTTCCAGATGGGAATTGGATCATGGTTCCCTTCTCAGAAACATAAAGTTGTGCTCTGACATTTTATCAGCCATAAACTTCAGTGGCACAGTGGTGTAGTGGTTAGCACTGTTGCCTCACAGCAAGAAGATTCCAGGTTTGAAATTTATGGCTCACAGGGGCCTTCCTCTGTGGAGTTGGCATGTTGTTCCTTTGTCTGCATGGGTTTCCTCTGGGTGCTCTGGTTTCCCCTACAGTCCAAAGACATGTGGATTAGGTACAATGGGGGCCACTGTAATTGGCGCAAGCTTTTGTAGTTTCGTAGTTTCCCAGCCATAATGTGTGTGTGTATATATATATATATATATATATATATATATATATATATATACAGTTAGGTCCATGAATATTTGGACAGAGACAACATTTTTCTAATTTTGGTTCTGTACATTACCACAATGAATTTTGAACAAAACAATTCAGATGGGGCGGCACGGTGGTGTAGTGGTTAGCGCTGTCGCCTCACAGCAAGAAGGTCCTGGGTTCGAGCCCCGGGGCCGGCGAGGGCCTTTCTGTGTGGAGTTTGCATGTTCTCCCCGTGTCCGCGTGGGTTTCCTCCGGGTGCTCCGGTTTCCCCCACAGTCCAAAGACATGCAGGTTAGGTTAACTGGTGACCCTAAATTGACCGTAGGTGTGAATGTGAGTGTGAATGGTTGTCTGTGTCTATGTGTCAGCCCTGTGATGACCTGGCGACTTGTCCAGGGTGTACCCCGCCTTTCGCCCGTAGTCAGCTGGGATAGGCTCCAGCTTGCCTGCGACCCTGTAGAAGGATAAAGCGGCTAGAGATAATGAGATGAGATGAGACAATTCAGATGCAGTTGAAGTTCAGACTTTCAGCTTTAATTCAGTGGGTTGAACAAAATGATTGCATAAAAATGTGAGGAACTAAAGCATTTTTTTAAACACAATCCCTTCATTTCTGGGGCTCAAAAGTAATTGGACAAATTAAATAATTGTAAATAAAATGTTCATTTCTAATACTTGGTTGAAAACCCTTCAGTCTTCTGAAAACCCTTGATTGAAAACTTGGTTGAAAACCCTTCAATGACTGCCTGAAGTCTTGAACTCATGGACATCACCAGATGCTGTGTTTCCTCCTTTTTAATGCTCTGCCAGGCCTTTACTGCAGCGGTTTTCAGTTGCTGTTTGTTTGTGGGCCTTTCTGTCTGAAGTTTAGTCTTTAATAAGTGAAATGCATGCTCAGTTGGGTTGAAATCAGGTGACTGACTTGGCCATTCAAGTATATTCCACTTCTTTGCTTTAATAAACTCCTGGGTTGCTTTGGCTTTATGTTTTGGGTCATTGTCCATCTGTATTATGAAACGCCGACCAATCAATTTGGCTGCATTTGGCTGGATTTGAGCACACAGTATGTCTCTGAATACCTCAGAATTCATCCGGCTGCTTCTGTCCTATGTCACATCATCAATAAACACTAGTGACCCAGTGCCACTGGCAGCCATGCATGCCCAAGCCATCACACTGTCTCTGCCATGTTTTACAGATGATGTGGTATGCTTTGGATCATGAGCTGTACCACACCTTTGCCATACTTTTTTCTTTCCATCATTCTGGTCGAGGTTGATCTTGGTTTTATCTGTCCAAAGAATGTTCTTCCAGAACTGTGCTGGCTTTTTTAGATGTTTTTTAGCAAAGTCCAATTTAGCCTTTTTATTCTTGAGGTTTAGGAGTGGCTTGAACGCAGTGAACCCTCTGTATTTACTTTCATACAGTCTTCTCTTTATGGTAGATTTGGATATTGATACGCCTATCTCCTGGAGAGTGTTGTTCATTTGGTTGGCTGTTGTGAAGGGATTTCCCTTCACCATGGAAATTATTCTGCGATCATCCACCACTGTTGTCTTCTGTGGGCATCCAGGTCTTTTTGCATTGATGAGTTCACCAGTGCTTTCTTTCTTTCTCAGGATGTACCAAACTGTAGATTTTGCCACTCTTAATATTGTAGCAATTTCTCGGATAGTTTTTTTCTGTTTTCGCAGCTTAAGGATGGCTTGTTTCACCTGCATGGAGAGCTCCTTTGACCGCATGTTTTCTTCACAGCAAAATCTTCCAAATGCAAGCACCACACCTCAAATCAACTCCAGGCCTTTTATCTGCTTAATTGAGAATGACATAACGAAGGAATTGCCCACACCTGCCCATGAAATAGTCTTTGAGTCAACTGTCCAATTACTTTTGGTCCCTTTAAAAACAGGGTGGCACATGTTAAGGAGCTGAAACTCCTAAACCCTTCATCCAATTTTAATGTGGATACCCTCAAATGAAAGCTGAAAGTCTGGACTTTATGTCCATGTCCATTATATAACTATAACTTGAATATGATTCAGTAAACAGGTAAAAAAAACAAAATTTGTGTCAGTGTCCACATATATATGGACCTAACTGTGTGTATATATATATATATATATATATATATATATATATATATATATATATATATATATAATTCGACTCAAATACAACAACAGTGTAAGGTTAATTCACATTCAGCTGGTAGAGAGAGAGAAGCAGAGAAAAAAAAACAGAGATAGACAAGAATAGCAAACAAAGAAATGCATCTCAGAAAACAAGCATATCTACATGTGGCAGTTCTGTGCTGTTTCCTGTCTCATTCAGCCTGGGAACAACAGCGAGAAACAGAAGAAAAGAATGGCAAACAAGTTGCTGGAACTTTCTCCTAGGACTAGGACCTGTGGGAATATTTCAGTTAATCTCTCTCTCTCTCAGACAAAGAAAGAGACTCTGTTTCTCTCTCTCTTTCTCTCTCATGAATGAATTAATAAACTACAGACAAAAGTGAACTGAATACTAAATCACTTTAAGAATTAACCCTTTAGATTTTCATAGCTGCATACCTTTCCTATTAATTTCACTGTACTGTTTACTAAATAATGCATTTTAAGTTGAATAACTGAATAACAAGCTGATATTTTATACATTTTTCATAAATCTAAATAAATACTTCCATCCTTCCTAATAATATATTTCATGGATATTATTACTTCATGTGTACTATAACCCAGATTTGCATGTTGTACTTGGGTAGTTTGGTAATTCAGTGATTTATGAGAAACAGTGTTGAAGTGAAAGAAAGAAAGAAAGAAAGAAAGAAAGAAAGAAAGAAAGAAAGAAAGAAAGATCACTTGGAGACTGCACAAATTGAAATGAGAGCGAGTGATGCGATTGGCTTTTGTTCGATATTTGATTTTATACAAATTATGATGTACAAACACCTTGACAATGACCTTAACATTTTTTTAATCATGTGAATTGTTCTGAATTTACAAACAATTGTGTATCATCTGGACACTGAGGCATTTTTCAACATGCTTATCTTCCATCCATCCAAAAACTCAAGATGGCGGCGCGCATGTATGCAGCGGCTTTGCTCTCCTCCCAGTACACTGTCTCTAAATGCCTCAAGTCTGCCACCATTGTGCCGGTCCCAAAGAAAACCATGATCAGCAGCCTGAATGACTTCAGACCTGTGGCTCTTTCCCCCACTGTGTTGAAGTGCTTCGAAAATCCAGACCTAAGGCACATAAAATCTTCACTGCCACCCACCCTGGATCAACACCAGTTTGCTTACAGAGCCAACAGGTCAACTGAAGATGCCATCAACACTGCTCTCCACATGGCACTGACTCACTTGGAGCATCAGGGGACATACGTGAGGATGCTGTTTGTGGACTTCAGCTCTGCATTCACCATCATCCACAGCAGACTGGTGACCAAATTGTCACACCAAGGCATCAGCCAGCACACACGCAGATGGATCAAGGACTTTTTAACAAACTATCTGTAGGTTGTCAGGATGGGGACCCATCACTCCCCCACTCTGACACTGAGCATCAGAGCTCCACAAGGCTGTGTGCTGAGCCCTCTTCTCTTTTCCCTTTACACTTATGACTGCAAACCAACCCACAATACCAATATAATCATAAATTTTGCAGATGACACCACTGTGGTCAGACTAATACAAAATGGGGATGAGTCTTCCTACAGGGAAGAAGTCGTCAGACTAGCTGCATGGTGCTCCACTAACAACCTGGCATTCAACACTTCCAACACAAAGGAGCTGGTCATTTGCTTCAGGAGACAGAAAGAGGAACTTGCCCCTTTATACATCAGAGGAGATATAGTGGAGAGAGTGTCCAACTTCAAATTCCTGGGTACACACATCTCCCAGGATCTCACATGGACTGTCAATACCATCTCCCTCGTGAAGAAGGCACAGAAGCAGCTCTATTTCCTTAGCAGCTCTATTTGCATAAGTCACTACACAAAATCAACTGCCCAGGCAGCTGCTGGTGTCTTTCTATCATAGCTCTGTGGAAAGCGTACTGGTAGGCCAGCTGCTCTCAGGCTGACAAGAAGGCTCTACAGAAAGTCATCAAATCAGCACAGAGAATCATCAACACTCAGCTGCCTTCACTAGAGGACATTTACAGATCCCGGTGCCTGCGCTGGGCCACAAACATCATCAAGGATTCATCTCAGCCTGGTCACCACCTCTTTACTCTGATGCTCTCTGGAAGGTGGTACAGGTCCATCAAGGCCCACACTGCCAGACTCCAGAAAAGCTTTTACCCCTCTGCTATCAAAGCACTGAATTCTGTCTCATAACATGCACTGCTGCTAGTACAACTCCCACTACCTAGCGACCTAACAATGCACCATACATAAAATAACTGTGCAATATACTTGTAGGTGGAATTGGGATTAATTAAATTATAAATTATGTAATAATTGATAATTGAATTAATCAATTTATAATTAAAGATCAGTCTCATAAAATCTTAAATTATTAATCTTAATATTCACCGTGAATGGTTACATTCAAGATTAATGGTAGTTCTGCATTAGATGGGAAACCCAGTTGTATACAAAAGCTAAATTTGAAGGAAAAAGGAGTTCTAAATAGTTGACCTTGTGAATAAACAACAGGAACAAGTAAAATGTAATTCAATTTGATTAGCTTTTATTTGTCTACTACTCACTAATAAGAATCTCACAAAATACATTCAATGTCGGGCAAAGGTAATAACAAGGCACAACAATGGAACAATTACACCTGGGCCATAGGTTTGGGGCAGGAGAGAGGGGGAGAGAGAGAGAAAGAGAGAGATAGGAAAAGAGAATCCCTTGTGTGTGTGTGTGTGTGTGTGTGTGTGTGTGTGTGTGTGTGTGTGTGTGTGTGTGTGTGTATCTGTGGGCAGATGCTAACGACTAGCCACTCTAGCAATGCTTAAGCAAAATGGCGGTCAATGCCTAGATGTCGTAAACTAGGTGACGTATCACAGGTAGCTCAATGAGGGAGGTACCAAAATGGCGTCGGGGAATATGGCGCCTGCAGGCCTAGTCGAGAACACAAGCCTACCAGCTAGCGTATCACCCTGAGGTAGCTAGCAATGAGTTGCTAATGAGAATCTGGCCACGTTACAGCTGGATCCAAACACTGTGTTTAACAACAATTTCCAACAGACTATCTAGGCAAAGAACTCAACGCGAGAGAGAGAGAGAGAGAGAGAGAGAGAGGGGGGAAGAGTAATAGGTGTTGGATGGAGAGGACTAGGCCTTGTAGCGGTCCAGCCTCGGGGCTTAAAATAACAAACTTGTCGCTGCGCTGCTAATCAGATAGGGAAGCTAGCAATGGAGTTAAGGAAAGACATAAACATGCAAGATACCCTGTTTAACAAGTTCAAACAAAAACAGAACCAAAACAAACAAAAAAAAACCCTTCCGTGTCTGAGCGGGTATGCTAAACAGCTCAAAGCTTAAACATGACCCTAACAACCATCTGAATAAGCTACAAATTACTAAAATTTGCCCAAGTGCCTACTCAATGTGATGGAAGTTCATTCTCCGATGTCCGCACTGAGGGTCGCGGTCCGAGGAGAGGAGGTTAGCGGCGAGTTGCGTCCAACCGCGGCTAAACGAAGCAGGGAGATGGAGGCCTAGCTGGTCCACGGTGCTTCGGGAGAAACCTCCGGTGATGCGTCGACGAGAAAAAGGCTGAGAGGAGCGAAGCTGTCCACAAATGCCTCTTAGCATGGAAAACTACTTAACTGTAGTTAAACTTTGCAAAGGTTTAGAATCAAAACCACTATATCACTGAAACCTAGCGGGTCGTTCAAAAGTTCGGCCGAAACTAATTTGAACAGGCTGTTCTCAGACAATAGCGGTTAGTCTCAACACTGTAGCGAGCGTGCCTACAGTCCGTCCGACCACTCCAGTAGTCAGAACATGAGAGAGTGAATCGAGGCGCTCTCGATACAGTTAAAGCAGTTCCACTTTACGTCACATCCGGGTGGAGCGCGCAAGGAATTGTGGGATCGTTATGGGGCGCTGGCAAGTTACCAACATACTCTATCAGTACCCTGCTATTTACTGTTATTTACTGCTATCATTGTTATTGTGACTGTTATTTATTGCTATTTATTTCTACAGATACGTCTGTGTGCAGGTATAAGCGCATATCCGGGGATGTGTAACTTATATTTCTACTTAATACTTCCTCTTTATATTTCGTATATTATGTAGACGGTAGACAGATCTAAGTGCAAGAAGAGTATTTATTAGCAGGCGTGAGATTTACAAAAACAAAACAGAAAGCAGAATCATAAATCAGAGTATTTAAACAGCGTTATAAACATGGCTAGAAACAAACGTGACAGTGACAATGATAATACTTCGCAAAGTCTCCATGAAAACACCTTCTATATCTGTGCATGCTAATTGCACTAAAATCAGTATCAGGTGTTTCACAAGTGCGCACAACATGCTCCATGGGTGCTCACAGCTGCTCAAGCAGTGCCAGACTCAAGTGCGCAAAAGCATGACAGTTAAGTGTTCACCTGCTGTGTGACTACAACTTTTAGCTCATGTGTATATCGCCATGCATCGACACCAAAATGACTCATTTTCATTGATAACCCATTGCAGAGCATCGCGAGCTGTAGTGTGACCTTAGCTGAATGAGGTGGATCTGACATCAGATGCAACCCAGCAATTGTACCCTAGTACGAGGAAAAATTAGCTACAACTTGAAAAAAAGATTTGCGGCCCACTAGATGGTGCAATGGGCCATGGCCCAGTGGATGAGAAACGCAGGTCTATACCACTTACCTGTCAGGGTCGCTGGGGCTGGAGCTAATCCCAGCTGACTTTGAGTGAGAGGCGGGGTACACCCTGGGCTCGTCACCAATATACAGTGGTGCTTGAAAGTTTGTGAACCCTTTAGAGTTTTCTATATTTCTGCATAAATAGGACCTAAAACATCATCAGATTTTCACACAAGTCCTAAAAGTAGATAAAGAGAACCCAGTTAAACAAATGAGACAAAAATATTATACTTGGTCATTTATTTATTGAGGAAAATGATCCAATATTACATATCTGTGGGTCACAAAAGTATGTGAACCTTTGCTTTCAGTATCTGGTGTGACCCCCTTGTGCAGCAATAACTGCAACTAAACGTTTGCGGTAACTGTTGATCAGTCCTGCACACCGGCTTGGAGGAATTTTAGCCCAATCCTCCGTACAGAACAGCTTCAACTCTGGGATGTTGGTGGGTTTCCTCACAAGAACTGCTTGCTTCAGGTCCTTCCACAACATTTCGATTGGATTAAGGTCAGGAATTTGACTTGGCCATTCCAAAACATTAACTTTATTCTTCTTTAACCATTCTTTGGTAGAATGACTTGTGTGCTTAGGGTCGTTGTCTTGCTGCATGACCCACCTTCTCTTGAGATTCAGTTCATGGACAGATGTCCTGACATTTTCCTTTAGAATTCGCTGGTATAATTCAGAATTCATTGTTCCATCAATGATGGCAAGCCGTCCTGGCCCAGATGCAGCAAAACAGTTGCAAACCATGATACTACCACAACCATGTTTCACAGATGGGATAAGGTTCTTATGCTGGAATGCAGTGCTTTCCTTTCTCCAAACATAATGCTTCTCATTTAAACCAAAAAGTTCTATTTTGGTCTCATCCATCCACAAAACATTTTTCCAATAGCCTTCTGGCTTGTCCACGTGATTTTTAGCAAACTGCAGATGAGCAGCAATGTTCTTTTTGGAGAGCAGTGGCTTTCTCCTTGCAACCCTGCCATGCACACCATTGTTGTTCAGTGTTCTCCTGGTGGTGGACTCATGAACATTAGCCAATGTGAGAGAGGCCTTCAGTTGCTTAGAAGTTACCCTGGGGTCCTTTGTGACCTCGCCAACTATTACACACCTTGTTCTTGGAGTGATCTTTGTTGGTTGACCACTCCTGGGGAGGGTAACAATGGTCCTGACTTTCCTCTGTTTGTACACAATCTGTCCGACTGTGGATTGGTGGAGTCCAAACTCTTTAGAGATGGTTTTGTAACCTTTTCCAGCCTGATGAACATCAACAACGCTTTTTCAGAGGTCCTCAGAAATCTCCTTTGGTCGGGCCATGATACACTTCCACAAACATGTCTTGTGAAGATCAGACTTTGATAGATCCCTGTTCTTGAAATAAAACAGGGTGCCCACTCACACCTGATTGTCATCCCACTGATTGAAAACACCTGACTCTAATTTCACCTTCAAATTAACTGCTAATCCTAGAGGTTCACATACTTTTGCCACTCACAGATATGTAATATTGGATCATTTTCCTCAATAAATAAATGACCAAGTATAACATTTTTGTCTCATTTGTTTAACTGGGTTCTTTTTATCTACTTTTAGGACTTGTGTGAAAATCTGATGATGTTTTAGGTCATATTTATACAGAAATATAGACAATTCTAAAGAGTTCGCAAACTTTCAAGCATCACTGTATTGCATGGCTAACACACAGATGAACAACCATTTACACTCACATTCACACCTATAGGCAATTCAGAGCAGCCAGCTGACTTAATCCACATGTCTTTGGACTGTGAGAGGAAACCAGAGCACTCAGAGGAAACCCATGCAGGCAGAAAGAGAATATTACATTACATTACAGGCATTTAGCACACACTCTTATCCAGAACGATGTGCAACATACCCAGAGCAGCCTGGGGAGCAGTTGGGGATTAGGTGCCTTACTCAAGGGCGCTTAAGCCATTCCTCCTGGTCCCGGGAATCAAACTGGCAACCTTTTGGTCCCAAACATGCAAACTCCTCACAGAAAGGCCCCAGTCGACAGTTATACTTTTCACTGCTTGAAGAATCCCATAATTCTGCAATGTCAGAGCTCATAAAAAAGCTTGTGACTTAATTATCCCCATCAGGTTTCTGTCTCTAGCTAATTAAAAATGGCTCTAATGCTTGTGTGATAAATATTTAAGCACTGTGACAAACAAAACACCGAGTCCTCAGATGCATGCAGCATTCAGGACATGAACAAACAACAAAAGGAGGCTTGTGAAAATGTATTTGATTAATATCCATCTGTTTCGATCCCTCTCCATCAATTAACTGCATTTTCACCTCTATTATCCAAATCTGTTTACATGCAGAATATAAGGCTTGTGCTATTTTCATACCTCATTCTTATTTAATGAATGCAATCCTGAAGACTTCATATTGCAATGCGCATCGAAGCTTCTCAGAGGAATGCTAAACATATTAAAGCATACAAACAAATCATACGCTGTGTTCTACTCTCACAGATAATCAAGTGGTGAATGATGTTTAATAAAGAGGGCAACACAGTGACAATTATGGACTACACATGCAGAGAAGGTCTAAACAGGGATAAATGTAAATTATTGCATTGTATATGTTATATGAATAAAAATGAGAATGAGCAAAAGCACTGTAAGGGAATGTACAGTACTGTGCAAAAGTCTTAGGCACCCTATTTTTTTTTCTACAAACTTTCATGGCCCTCGTCATGCTATTGAGGTATTTCACTCACGTGACCAAGTCATGTGATGCTGCCATTTTGGACGGCACGGCTCGAATCAGTTTGAATGTGAGGAAGGCGACAAACGAAAAACATAAAAGAAAAAGGAGCGAGATGCAGAAAACACCTTCACTATCCAGCGACGTAGGGCATTTACAGGGCGAGCAGAGGGAGAGGTATTTGCAAAAATTGAGGTTAGAAGGCTTAGAGAACGACGTTTACCTGCTTCCACCAGGATTGTTCACTGACGTACGGAAGTACACGAAGCCCTCGTCTTTACCTGACTTCGGCCCACATGATCTGTCGTTGATATGTCGTTAAAAACCCATCGCCATACACAGGTACTGATCTGAAAGCGTATAAGAGTTTGGATGCCTACAAATATTTTGTGTCAGGCTGGGTAACATGCCTACATCAGCGGGTCGTCCCTGGAGCCGGTGGTCGCCATCTGATTACAGCTAAGGTTTGTTCACATTTTCATTTACTTTCGGTCCTCAGGATAAACAAAATGTTATTAAATGTCATTGAAATAACTTCTTAGTCTGTTGAGACATGGCCCGTTATAAATTTGCTGTTGCCAGGAAATGACTAAGAACTGTATTATTAGGGTCGGTGTAGTTGTAGCAGTGTATTAGCAACTAGCTGTTAGCACTAGCTAATATCAACATCGTACCTGGTATGTTACTGTAGCAATATTTACGTTCAGTCATTTGGATGACTGTTAAAACCTTTCAGTCTCAAGTTTTTCCTTTACTGGATTTACTAGTTTACTGAGCTAGCGCGCTCGGCCAAGCCGGGAGCCATCGCGTGCTCGCCGGCCAAGCCGGGAGCCATCGCGCGCTCGCCGGCCAAGCCGGGAGCCATCGCGCACTCGCCGGCCAAGCCGGGAGCCATCGCGCGCTAGCTCAGTAAACTAGTAAATCCAGTAAAGGAAAAACTTGAGACTGAAAGGTTTTAACAGTCATCCAAATGACTGAACGTAAATATTGCTACAGTAACATACCAGCTACTGTTGTTGACATTAGCTAGCTTGCCGTCCAAAATGGTGGACACCGAGGCGTCACGTGACCCTGTGACGTCAGGTGAAATACCTCAATAGGTCCCAATTATGTTGCACAAGGGGTAAAACTCAAACATCCTTGTATGTACCCAGTACTATACTTTTTGGTTTCCTAATAACCTAAAGTTAATAAATCACAGGGAGTGAGAGCTTAATAGGACCAAGTGCACATTATCCAGACATCTGAATGAAGCAACAAGAAGGCACTTCTACTTCAAATAAGAAGGTGGTGTAAGCTCAGTGTTTCTAAAATTCACTTTACCTCGGCTTGTCAGTGATCCAAGCAAGATAAACACGTTCTTTGTGGCAAAACTTGAAAATTTCTGCAGAATCAGAAAACACCGGTTACAGAGGCAATAGACATTCCATATGTGACATAAATGTTTACGGAAAATAGTCAAATGAACTTTGGCCAAATAGCACATCTTAACATTCTTAGTGTTTCAGAAGTTTGTGTATTCCATCCATTTTGGCATATCACTACAGTGACGTGGTCGCTCTGACAGTTTCAGCCATCAAAGTGTCTAGGGAACATTATAGTAGTGGTTTCCTGTTGCCTTCTACTGGATTATTATAGAGGTTTTCTTTTTTCAACCATTCACACACACATATTCAAACCTATGGACAATTTAGAACCACCGATTGCTGGGTTTCACGTGACCTCACATCCACCTCATTAGTTATTCAAAACTTTAGCTGGTGGTCTACCAAAGCTCAGTTGACAAAGTGTTTGTACAGAGAAGGTGCATTGCTCGCATGAAAAATGCCTTACACTTGCATTGTTTTAGGTTGTTTGAATCGATCAAACCATGAAACTGAAAAATTTCTTCAGGGTTCCACATGAACTAATAAAAAAGGGTGAACGAACACAGGATTTCACAAAAAGACATGGAGAAAGGTGGTTTTTGAACCTCTCGCTGAAATCGAAGGGAGCCGAGTCAAAGCATGCTCAAGTTTGCAGTGATCACTTGGTGAAAGGTTTGTATCTCCCTCTCAGCTATGTCCTTAGTGGTTTTCAAGTACTTTTCTTGCTATGTGTCATTATTTTACGGTACTTTTTCTTGTCACGAAGCGCTAAAGTCCCCAGCTGTTTCTTTGTTTACTCCTCACAAAGTCCATATGCATGAAGGTCGCAACAAAATTCTTATCCAGCCATACAGTTACAATGCGCCGTGATCACTTCTCCATCTTGTTTAACTAAGATCCAGGTTTTTAAAGGGGTTTCTGATGATCTTTGTGAATGATTTAGCTGAGAGATAAGAGCCAACACAAGTGAGAATCAAGCCAACTTTTGTTTGTTTACACTTCAACTTGCAGCGCTTCATTGTAAAGATGCGAACGAAAAGCTTGAAAAAAACATACTTACACGGGCAAAAACAATCCAGGATTCATTCGGCAGCAACTTGATACCAAGGTCCTTTACCCAGCCACATACAAAAAAGTTATAAGCCTCCATACTCTTCCAAGCTTTCATCTGTTTTGCGTTGTAGAAGGACGTCTGCAACACCAGATAGTTTGAGATGTCGGGGAACTCGACTGAAGGGTAGTTTTTGAGATCGTATGACAAATCCTTCTTTCCTAGACTGTAGGGGTCGATTCCATTGCACATAGCAATCTTCTGAATAGATCTAAAGTGAGCAGTGGCTTCTAGATTACGAGCATACTCTGATAAGTTATCGCTAGTTGTTTGTACTACGGCAGCCGTTTAGACCACCAGCTGTTTCACTTCTGGTAAAACCGCTAAGAAAAGTCATGTGACTGAAGCCCAGCAATTAACCTAACCTGCATGTCTTTGGACTGTGAGAGAAACTAGAGCACCCGGAGGAAACCCACACAGACACGGGGAGAACATGCAAACTCTACACAGAAAGGCCCCCATCGGTCACTGGGCTCAAACCCAGAACATTCTTGCTGTGAGGCGACAATGCTAACCATTTCCGACACCATGCCGTCAGTCTGTGTATTGCACTTACATACAGTATGTTGGACTCCGCCTTCTCAGAGAACATTTTGAATGACTCCAGTTCTTACCTGTTGGGACACAGCAGCCTACTAGAAATAACTTAAAGCTGTTTACGGAAACATACAGAACCATGGGTTTGCATTGCATCTGGTGAAACTGACATTCAACATGCAGCTTGAATCTTACTACACATTTAAACTATCAACTGTTAGTAGTCCAACCAACAAGAAATTTAGAGGCTATGCCAAACAGGCAAAAACTGCAAACAGTTCCTATCTGGTACTATATCTGCATGTAACATAGCCAAATGGGAGGCTTTGGATGACTGTGGTCACCTGGAAATAGATCAGAAAAAAATAATTATGCTACCCAAGCTAGTCCGATATGAACACTATGAAGACATGTTGTGCTTTTGGTAATAAATATCTAACATGATCTAATAGGAGCTTAGAATGACATTTTTTGAAGTGGAACCAATAGTGTAACCAGGGCCATATAGATTTCTATTTTATGACTTCTACTGTACATTATCAAGTCAGTACAAAAACATTTTAGAGTTCCAAACATTCATTTTCCAGCACAAAATTAAATATTACAGGGGGAAAAAGTTTGTATCTGAGCAGCATATTATACAAGAGATCACTTTTCAGATGAAAACAGAAAACATAATGAAGGCTGCTGGGTTTTGGTGCAAAATGAAGAAGCGAGAGTGACAGTCAAAGCGTCCAGAAGAACTGTGGCTGGTTCTGCAAGATGCTCAGTAAAACCTACAGCTCATTTCCTTATCAAACTGCACTCACTGTACCTGAGACTACTATTTTTTTTTTAAGCAAAGCGTCGTCTCACACCAAATATTGACTTTGTTTCATTTATTATGGCTTACTCCTTACTGTTTATAGTATTTTTTAATATTGAAACATTTCATTTCATTATTTTTTCAGCTGTTTTTGGTCTACAGCGTTTCTTTACATGTGCCTAAGACTTTTGCACAGGACTGGATATCTAGCTTTAGTAATAGCTTCAGGTTCGACTAGTCCTTTGGCATTGCCAGTCTATGTCAGTGCTGACTCATGCAACATGGATTATTTTATTTTATTGTTTATTTTATCATAAATGAGATGCAAACACTTTTAATATGGTTATAATGCAATAAGATATTTGAAATGAGACTCAGGAAACTCTTTTGGGAAAAGATTTATATACCATATTAAAGAAATACAGTACCCAATAACTCACAATTTAAGCATGAATACATGATTTATGAGTAGCTTGTGGATGGTGAAATATTATTCACTGATGATCTGATTGTCCACATGCCATTTAACACATAAAAGAAACTGCAAAGTTTTCCTCATATGAAAGGAAGAGAAGGTCACTCATATTTAATTGAGACTTTAATAAAAATTTCATGACAAGCAGAAATAAAACAGTCTACCATGTGTCATGACCCCGCACTGTCAAAGAAGCAGGTATGCATTTTTATTCAAGGCTATGCAAAGCATGGCACAGTGGTGTAGTGGTTAGCACTGTTGCCTCACGGCAAGAAGGTTCTGGGTTCGAGCCCAGTGGCCGACGGAGGCCTTTCTGTGTGGAGCTTGCATGTTCTGTCCGTGTGGGTTTCCTCTGGGTGCTCTGGTTTCCTCCAAAGACATGTACTAATTGGTGGCTCTAAATTGTCTCTGTGTGTGTGTGAATGGTTGAGAGGAGAAAACCTCTATAATAATCCAGTAGAAGGCATCCTGGATAGATGGATGCCAAGCGTCCAAGAACATATAATATTTCTTTATGCATGTGTGAACAGAGTTATTCCACAATCCAACATTAAAAGGTCATATTTGGCTGATTTAGTTATAGCTGAACAAAATTATGCGACTTGTTTGGCATTATCTCAGGGAAAAGGATGTCAGTATGTTTTTATAGCATAAATAGTGTCAGTGCTCTCAGTTGGTCCTGACATTAACATTTTGAAGCCTTTAAAAAAAAAAAACCTACATTCATTGTAAATGAGCCCCACGGGGTTTTTTTTTAAAGGTTAAACAAAAATAAATGAATGTCTTGAATCAAAGTCTGGCAGGTTATGAGGAATGCGGGTGTGTTCTGTTAACAATTCACATTTAAGTCGAGATGTCACTCTTTCATGTTTTTTCATTCAGCCCTCCTGCAGAACACAAAGACATATTAACTGTGCTAATAGAACACTGGCAGAAGGAAGGCCTGCCAAGGCAGCAGACATCATGCAGAGATGTGTTGGATGACAGCTGCTCTGTTTTACTCATCCTCTCGGGTACTGTCCATGTCTTACACACTGACTCTTAGATTTTCCAGTTCTTCTGTTTACTCCAGCATGTCAGTGATGCATGAACCCAAGATATGAGCAGAATCATACAGGAACACAATAAGCTGTCAAAGTTCATTAGTTTTACAGAGGGATAAATTATTTCAGATTTAGTCCCATCAGCACCAATTAGTGCTTTAGAGTTACAAATTTGAAGGCGTTTCGACAAAGGAAATCTTATTTCATTACTGAAATCAGGTACAGTTCAGACAAAGGTTTTGGGATTGTTATGAAAAATAACAATGATTATAATCTAAGATTAATACATTATGCATTGTACTTATCACTAACCCACGAAGGCATTAATCAGTATTCATTTTCTATAATAATAATAAGAAGAAGAAGAAGAAGAAGAAGAATCACATATTTACCATGTATCAACTATTTTGAATTTATTAAGTTCAACAGCAGGGATGGGCATATCATAAATTCATTAGCTATCCAAACAGAGAAGTGAAAGCTCTAATTTACTTGCCCAGTCCCATAGTTTAGTTGCCCAGAAACTGGGCTAAAATTGGTAGTTAAAGGTAGACTGCCTTTCAGATTTTTCAAGTCTAGGTCATAAAAAGAATTTTCCCAACACCCAGATACTTTGTTTAGTGGACCAAAAGCTACTGAATTCGAATCACAGACTTCCAATTTTATTGGGTTTTTTTTAAATAGAACAATTAATGAATTTAGAGCCATGTGGCCTTAAATTCTCCACTATTTTTTCCTGCTTCACCATGATGCAATTCAAGATACTTTGTCATGCATCACGTGGTGTGCTTTGCCCGTTCATGAAAAGCATTGTGTGATACAAATTTGAAACAGGAGAGAAAAATGGAGGACGTGAGTGTGTGAATGAAATGTGAAAGACCGACTACAGTAATGGAAAGTGAGAAGAAAAGACGTTATGTTGTGAAGGAAAGGAAATGCAGGACCAAACGAATAAATATCAGTGGTCAGCGAGCACCTCGGTGTGATTAGCTGGTCATTTAGCAACAGAATAATGTAACTGTCCATGCACGGTCAAAGGTAAATCTGTAGATGGCAGTAATGCAACACTGTGGATGCCAGCTGCTGGAAAACCCAAAGGAAGAAGAAGTAGAGCGAGAGAGACTGGAGAAGGAAAAATGGCTGTTTTAAGGTACACACTTCTTTCATGGATGTTCCACATCATGAAATGGTTAAAAGTATGACATTGTTGATCCATAAATTAAAATTTGCAATCTCTGATAAATTGCTGTGGTATTGAGGTATTTCACCTGACGTCACAGGGTCACGTGACGCCCCGGTGTCCGCCATTTTGAACGTCAAGCTACATACTAACGCTGCAGACAGAGAGGGAGAACCGGCTTGAAAAAAAACGTGTTACAGACACCTAGAATAGATTAATTTGTCAGTAAGCACTCTATAAATAACCATGGTGTTTGCTTGTTGTGCTGTGGGCTGCCACAACAGACAGGGACAGCGTGCAGGACGCTCCTTTTACCGGTTTCTAGTGATGGGAATTTCGGCTCTTTTTCGGGAGCCAGCTCTTTTGGCTCTTCTTACTATAAGGAGCCGGCTCTTTCGGCTCCCAAACGGCTCCTGAGATTTTATTTTTGATTTAATTGCTGCAATTAACTAGTTAATTAATTACATTATTTATATTTTATCAATAGGATGTTTTCCATTTTATTTTTTAGTTTTTGTAGCCATTGTAAAGCTTTGTAAAGTATAGCAGTGTAACAATGTTCTAGCTATAGAAATAAAACTTACTTACCAATTAATAAATTATTTTCTCACAAACATAATGCAAAACTGTGTTATATTACCAATATAAAATACACAGCTGATTTTCCCCTCCTCAGGTGCCTCACAGACTCCTCTCCCCTGCGCTCCACAGCTTTAAGCATTACACCAATTTTCGTATTTTCGCAGCTGTGAATGACATCAACCAAAAAAAGTAGGCGTACACCATGCTACTTTTTTTCCTTTGAATGGTAATAGACAACACAAAGACGCAATCGGACAGCAACTTTTTTTTGTGAAAGTCTCTCTCTCTGAGTCACCTAAGGACAAAAAACTAATTCGGCTCCCACCGAAGAGCCGGCTCCCGTCGTTCACTTCAAAGAGCCGGCTCTTTGAACCGGATCGTTCGCGACCGACACATCACTACCGGTTTACTACTGACCCAGACAAGAGGGATTACAGCTGTGAAGAGACAGGATTGGGAGCCAACAGAGTACTCCAGACTTTGCAGTGATCATTTCATTTCAGGTTAGTTTATCAGTTAACGCAATTTTGATAAAATATATAGCAAAAAGTAAATGGGTCAGTGTTTGTTAACCAGTGAAACAAGGCAGTGTTAATTTGTCTAGGGTTGCATGTAGCAGACATCAGACATAAAACGCAATAACAGAGGCTAGAAAGAAACGGGACACAGAAATAAACAGGGAAATTAAGTAAAAAGAAAGAAAGAGAAAAAAAGAGCGCGGATCTCCAAACACATGAGAAGCCTATCTTACGCACATATCACGCGGACTCCACACACGCATCGCGTCTGAAGTCATAACTCATCAGGGGAAATCGTGTCCGCATTGGCATGTTCAAAAAACAACCTCGCGTCAACAATGATACCACACGCAAGAAAAAAAACAGTCAGGCTACTCAACAACCAACCTGGCAGCAGTAGTCGTTGTCATGTAAACACAACACTTCGGATATGCAAATGCTTCCCGTTACACACGATTGCTATGTCAATAAACATCATTTTGCCAATATTTTAGAGACCCCCCAACATTTCCCAAATCATGTTTTCAAAGGATCTCGGATCCCCCGAGTAACAAGAAAGTGTTGTGAACATAGCCTACCTTGTACCGTTTCAAACTGCTGGGGTCATCCTTCATCAAACTGTTGACTTCTGTCGACAACCTTGGCTCCATACCAAGGCTGGGTACAGTGTTTGTGATAAAAGACAGATCCAATTTAACACGAATCACAGCTTACTTTCTTGTTAAAATGTGCAAAGGTCTCCACCATCTCATACCGCCTTGCACTGAAGGACTTAAGCGTGCCGTCCAAAATGGCTGCATCACGTGACTTGGTCACGTGGGTGAAATACCTCAATAAGAGGAAAACAACATCTTGGGACATGCTGTTGTTAGAAAATAATTAATTTTGCTGTGATAACAAACATCATACCAGCCTATCATTGATAATTTTCCTCTAACAGCATGCCACAGAGAGTATTATTCCTTATAAAACAGTGTCAAATAGAGATGCAGATTTTTATTTCATGCTCTTGCTTTATGTGCTGAATATCAGTATATTTTTCAGTGTTTGGAGTTTGTCTGAGTACTAGTCTGTGGTGCATCAGTGCAAAAAAATCAGCCTATAAATCATTGCTGGAGTGTGAAAAGAAAATTGAAATTGTTATAAGAAAATGGATGCAGTACCTGTTGTGCAGTAAAATACCAGTTAATGAATTAATTATTCTCCAGATTTCACCTCCAAGGTGGTCTTAATCAACTGAAAGCAATTTCTTTTTCAATCTTTTGAAAAGATAATGAATCTTATATTATTGCCTGTGACAGTTCACTATCCTAGAGTGCTTCTCAAAAACTTTGAAAGACTTCTCTCAATCTAAAACTGAGTCGCTTTTGTTCCTGCTGGAGGAGAGAAAGTATGTATTGGGGAGTTTCTTGAAGACCTCCGATCTGAAGTATTTTAACCTACGCTGTTGAGCTTCTCTGATAATACACATACTATCATGCCAAATAAAGTGGGTTGATTTTGATCATGCGTTTGCAAAGTAACTTATAGTGGTAAGACCATCTCTCATCTCATTATCTCTAGCCGCTTTATCCTGTTCTACAGGGTCGCAGGCAAGCTGGAGCCTATCCCAGCTGACTACGGGCGAAAGGCGGGGTACACCCTGGACAAGTCGCCAGGTCATCACAGGGCTGACACATAGACACAGACAACCATTCACACCTACGGTCAATTTAGAGTCACCAGTTAACCTAACCTGCATGTCTTTGGACTGTGGGGGAAACCAGAGCACCCGGAGGAAACCCACGCGGACACAGGGAGAACATGCAAACTCCACACAGAAAGGCCCTCGCCGGCCACGGGGCTCGAACCCGGACCTTCTTGCTGTGAGGCGACAGCACTAACCACTACACCACTGTGCCGCCCCGGTAAGACCATTAATGATGTAAATGATAACAATTAATATTGCAAGTCACTGTATTAATTAACACAATGAGTTCACAAGACGTTAGCAATTAAGTATTGCCATTATGAATGACTATTCATACATGACTTCCTTACAGGCTGTTAATGTATTATAGAGGGTGTTTCAAAAAATTTGATATCATTTCACAAACTAATAACTTTGCCAATTCTTGTTCAATTGACCTCAAATTTTAACAGCATGTGTGGAAACAGGTCAAAATTTTATCTATCCATCCATCGTCTGGAACCGCTTATCCTGTGCAGGGTCACAGGCAAGCTGGAGCCTATCCCAGCTGACTACGGGCGAAAGGCGGGGTACACCCTGGACAAGTCGCCACATCATCACAGGGCTGACACATAGACACAGACAACCATTCACACTCACATTCACACCTACGGTCAATTTAGAGTCACCAGTTAACCTAACCTGCATGTCTTTGGACTGTGGGGGAAACCGGAGCACCCGGAGGAAACCCACGCGGACACGGGGAGAACATGCAAACTCCACACAGAAAGGCCCTCATTGGCCGCTGGGCTCGAATCCAGGACCTTCTTGCTGTGAGGTGACAGTGCTAACCACTACACCACCGTGCCGCCGTCAAAATTTTATGCTTATTGTTTTTTTTTTATCTTTTTCGGTATAGAAATGCCATTCACTGGAAAAGAAAAGGCGTTTTGTGTGTTAGAGTACGCTCGAACACAGTTGAACAAGACTGTGCAGAGTGCATTTATGAGAGAATTCTCTAAAAATGCACCAACTGCGATGCAGATTTGGATATGGAACAAAAAGTTCAAAGAGGAAGGATGTCTATGCAGGGCAAAAGGATCTGGATGACCACCAGCATTGGAAGAGATGGTCGAGTGGGTTCGCAAATATTGAACATTTGTGAAATCGTTCATGGAATCCCTATAACTTTTGAATTTCTCATTCAAAATTTGAGGAATAAATCTTATATTGCTCAACATTAAGCCTGTTCAGTCTTATTTGCCTAGACTATGTAGTTTCTGGGATATTTACATCTCAAATAATATCTAATTTTTTTAAACACCCTGTATTTCATTATTTCCCAACGTGTAAGGATTAGCACATGTGTAAATTCATATTATGTAATCATTGGTTAAGTATTAATAAATTCTTATTTCTCATCTCATTATCTCTAGCCGCTTTATCCTTCTACAGGGTCGCAGGCAAGCTGGAGCCTATCCCAGCTGACTACGGGCGAAAGGCGGGGTACACCCTGGACAAGTCGCCAGGTCATCACAGGGCTGACACATAGACACAGACAACCATTCACACCTACGGTCAATTTAGAGTCACCAGTTAACCTAACCTGCATGTCTTTGGGGGAAACCGGAGCACACCCACACGGACAACATGCAAACTCCGCACAGAAAGGCCCTCGCCGGCCCCGGGGCTCGAACCCAGGATCTTCTTGCTGTGAGGCGACAGCGCTAACCACTACACCACCGTGCCGCCAAATTCTTATTTGTTGACTTTATAATAAAGTGTTAGTGTTATTAATATATAATATTGTTCACTGAATAGTTTCACAGAAATTGCTCTCTTGCTTGCTTTGGGGATCAGCACTCTGCTTAAATTAGAATTCCATACCATATGCTGGTGAAGGTATACGCTGTCTATCCATGTAAGATTAATTAGACTCCAGTGTGTTGATATTTACCATGGAATTTGAAGCTCATTTGAGAGCCACTATTGTGATGCAATGTTCAGTAAGCCACCATGAGAAAGTCCCCCTGATGCTTCATGTGAGACAGGATAATTGTGGAGCTCTGAACGCCCATTTATGTCTGAAAATGTGCACAGAATTGAAGTAGAGAAGATAAGAAGAACTTCACTGAATGTCTTGTAGAAAAAAAGAAAAAAGACATGAGAAGTTCTTTGCCAGCATGGGCTGAGGATGTACGTAAAAGGATTTATTGCCCAAAATGTTATTTTGACAGGGACAGTCAAAGGGTCAGTGTTGGTCTGGGACTTATTGTATGAAAAATGGGATTTTCAGCAGTAAACAGCACTGTAAATTGTTGTGGACATGCAGGTGAATGACTGTTCGTGGGAATTTGTCAGCAGCACAGAAAACTGCGAGGACATGGAGGAGCTCGGCAGTTAACCCCCAAGCCCTTAAGTCTAGGGGAGGCTTTCACTTGTAAAAATGAAAACGCCATGAGCTATACAAATGCAAATCAGGATAGTGAGGAGATTTTGACACACAACTGGTCCAGAAGTTACATCTTTTTCTAAAAGGTAGGCCTATTAACTCCATTTTAAGAAAATCTCTGCTATAAATAGATCAGGCTTTGTATAATTTTAGACTCATAAGTTGAAGCTTGAATATATTTGCCTTAAGTAAGTGGAAGAAGAAAGCTTTATTTGTCACATGTACACTCAAGCACAGTGAAATTCGCCCTCTGAATTTAACCCATCTGAAGCAGTGAACACACGCATGCACACACACACAAGTGAGCAACGAGCACACACACACACACACACACACACACACACACACACACACACACCCCCAGAGCAGTGGGCAGCTATGTTACAGTGCCTGGGGAGCAGTTGGGGGTAGGTGCCTTGCTCAAGGGCACTACATGGCTGCCCCATGTTAACCTAACCACATGTCTTTGGACTGTGGGGAAAACCCACACAGGCATGGGGAGAACATTCAAACTCCACACAGAAAGGCTCCTATTGGGCATTGGGCTCAAACCAGAACCTTCTTGCTGTGAGGCGACAGTTACACCACCGTGCTGCAAGTATGCTATGATGAATTATCTTGTATGCCACTAGCAATGGTCAGTAAGGTTACTTACAATTTAAAATACACAAAACAGTACAGGGGCGGCACGGTGGTGTAGTGGTTAGCGCTGTCGCCTCACAGCAAGAGGGTCCGGGTTTGATCCCCGTGGCCGGAGAGGGCCTTTCTGTGCGGAGTTTGCATGTTCTCCCCGTGTCCGCGTGGGTTTCCTCCGGGTGCTCTGGTTTCTCCCACAGTCCAAAGACATGCAGGTTAGGTTAACTGGTGACTCTAAATTGACCGTAGGTGTGAATGTGAGTGTGAATGGTTGTCTATGTGTCAGCCCTGTGATGACCTGGCGACTTGTCCAGGGTGTACCCCGCCTTTCGCCCATAGTCAGCTGGGATAGGCTCCAGCTTGCCTGCGACCCTGTAGGACAGGATAAAGTGGCTAGAGATAATGAGATGAGATGACAAAACAGTACAAGTTAGTTCAACAATTTACTCTAATCAGGGTTTGTTTGCTTTTTATGCGTAAAATTCAAGCTCTTTTCAAACACTTTCAAGGAACCTAACCCAAAAATGTCTCACTCTTGAAGCCTTCGTCTAAATTGTTCCTAAAAATGCAACGGCAAAAAATAAAGTTGACAGAATTCATTTATACCCACAGCAATCAGTGTATATTGGTAGTTTATTTTCCCAGTTGTTCCTATTAACTGCTTCATATGTTTTGATCACGATTATTTAATGCTTGCTAATTTCCAAAGTAAGGAATCAACAGAGGACTTATCTAGCTATGGATCTAGCTATGGTAAACACAAGACAAGAACTTTCTTTTTTTGAATCTTTGATGGTGTTAAAGAACAGACAGCCAGAACAAACAAATCATTTAAAAACAGTTTATGTTTGCATATGACAGAGAGTAGAGCAATATCTGTATCTGTTCAAACAACAAAATTATCAAATGAAGAAAATCATCAGATTATCCTGAAAGGATGTTTACATGAGATAATATCTACATATTTGGAAAAGTTTAGTACTTATGGGAACTCATTCAGTTCTTTTACTTTCTCTGAACCTCCTAGATCTCAGCCACTGTGCAGAGCGGCATGACGACAGATCTTGCAGTCACGTGACCAGAAAGTACACAACCGCCATCTTGTCGGTCAAAAACACCGCTGAATACTGCTGCACTCGTGTACAGAATGGATCAATTTCAACCGACGGACTACACGGCTCATTTTTCTAATGAACAGATAACTAGATATATGTCTAAAATAAACGATCTACAGATTAGTGACCCTTATGGCTTTCCGGACGGAGTTTTCACGACCGGATTTTGAACTGCCAGTGGAATACCTGGACGTGTATAATTACCTCATTAACTTTCCCTCGCTGTTCAGTGGTGAAGCACTGCATGCCTATAAATCTCTGGACAGTTATCTTTACAGAAATTCAGGATTTGTCAGCGACTCAGATGTGGCATCTTGTAAACAAGAATCCTCATTGGATGGGTAAGTCACTTAAGTATTGAGTATAGCACTGACCAGCCGATTATAGAATAGAATAAGGTAATTCCAGCTGTAATTCCAAATCGTCCGTCTTGTTTACATGGATCTGGCGTTGGAGAGATAGAGGCTTAGCAGTGGAGGTTTGAGTGGCTGTTTTCTGAGCTTAGTCAACAGGCTGGCTCTGCAGCCTCGCTTTTGCTTCCGCTCCTGGCGCCGCCTCCTTCACTTTGCCTCCGATAACAATCCACTGAGACCCCGCTGGTCTCGCTATCTCGTCCGGAATGTTGTGCATACGATGGAAATCGCTACAAACCGTCATTTTCTGCTGGAAACCAATGTCCAGTAAGTCCATACAGTTGTAGTGGATATTGAAGTCCGGTACAGACGAACAACACGCAAAAATAGACACAAAAAACATAAAAAACGTGCACAGGTAGGGAGAGCTTGTAGCCGCAGCCATTGTAGTAGAATTGTATATAGTAGGGTTTTCCAGAAGAAAAGGTAGAAGTAAAAGCAGAAGTAGAACCAGAAGTAGAAGGCGGAATATGGCGTTTGACCGACAAGATGGCGTCTGTCACAATCTGGATCGGCTGTGACGTCACATGCAAGTGCTCCATTGTCTTGTTTTCATGCACAGCGGATGTGTTCACTACAGATAGAGGGAGACAGAGAAACTAGAGTGGTGCTTGAAAGTTTGTGAACTCTTTAGAATTTTCTATATTGCTACATAAATATGACCTAAAACATCATCAGATTTTCACACAAGTCCTAAAAGTAGACAAAGAGAACCCAGTTAAACAAATGAGGCAAAAATATTATACTTTGCTTTCAGTATCTGGTGTGACTCCCCTTGTGCAGCAATAACTGCAACTAAACATTTCCGATAACTGTTGATCAGTCCTGCACACCGGCTTGGAGGAATTTTAGCCCGTTCCTCCGTACAGAACAGCTTCAACTCTGGGATGTTGGTGGGTTTCCTCACATGAACTGCTCGCTTCAGGTCCTTCCACAACATTTCGATTGGATTAAGGTCAGGACTTTGACTTGGACATTCTAAAACATTAACTTTATTCTTCTTTAACCATTCTTTGGTAGAATGACTTGTGTGCTTAGGGTCGTTGTCTTGCTGCATGACCCACCTTCTCTTGAGATTCAGTTTATGGACAGATGTCCTGACATTTTCCTTTAGAATTTGCTGGTATAATTCAGAATTCATTGTTTCATCAATGATGGCAAGCCTTCCTGGCCCAGATGCAGCAAAACAGGCCTAAACCAACGCTTCTCATTTAAACCAAAAAGTTCTATTTTGGTCTCATCCATCCACAAAACATTTTTCCAATAGACTTCTGGCTTGTCCACGTGATCTTTAGCAAACAGCAGATGAGCAGCAATGTTCTTTTTGGAGAGCAGTGGCTTTCTCCTTGCAACCCTGCCCTGAACACCATTGTTGTTCAGTGTTCTCCTGATGATGGACTCATGAACATTAACATTAGATGATGTGAGAGAGGCCTTCAGTTGCTTAGAAGTTACCCTGGGGTCCTTTGTGACCTCGCCGACTATTGCACGCCTTGCTCTTGTAGTGATCTTTGTTGGTTGACCACTCCTGGGGAGGGTAACAATGGTCTTGAATTTCCTCCATTTGTACACAATCTGTCTGACTGTGGATTGGTGGAGTCCAAACTCTTTAGAGATGCTTTTGTAACCTTTTCCAGCCTGATGAGCATCAACAATGCTTTTTCTGAGGTCCTCAGAAATCTCCTTTGTCCATGCCATGATACACTTCCACAAACATGTGTTATGAAGATCAGACTTTGATAGATCCCTATTCTTTAAATAAAACAGGGTGCCCACTCACACCTGATTGTCATCCCATTGATTGAAAACACCTGACTCTAATTTCACCTTCAAATTAACTGCTAATCCTAGAGGTTCACATACTGTCCTTTTGCCACTCACAGTATGTAATATTGGCTCATTTTCCTCAATAAATAAATGACCAAGTATAATATTTTTGTCTCATTTGTTTAACTGGGTTCTCTTTACCTACTTTTAGAACTTGTGTGAAAATCTAATGATGTTTTAAGTCATATTTATGCAGAAATATAGACAATTCTAAAGGGTTCGCAAACTTTCAAGCATCACTGTATCTCTAACTGCTAAACTCTTGGACTGTGGAACCAGTAGGGCCGGTAGGGCCCTGGTCCTACTTACTTTTGAACATCTAAAATTAAAAAAAAAAATTTAAAATCCATTAATAGATACATATATCATTCATTGTTTTCCTGTGTGCCTCCACACAGACAGCCAGAAAGCAGTGTTGTAGTTGAGTCACTAAACCTCGAGTCCGAGTCCAGTCTCGATTCCCCAGTGTTCAAGTCTGAGTCGAGTCCAAGTCAAGTCCACTATTGATCCGAGTTGAGTCCGACACAAGCCCTGCCTACTATCAACAGGGCAAATAACATGAGAGAGGGTTAACATTAGCTAGTTCATTGGTCCACAAGCAAGCCCCGCTATCAACAGAGCAATGAACATAGTTTATCACTTTCTTCTCTGGGTGGAATCTTGCCAACTGACGATTGAAGTTCGAGGTTGTACCCGTCGTCTCCTCAGTAGTTCTTCTCCATATGGAACACATAGCAGTGCATTTTTTTCACACTCCACGAAAAGTCTGTATAAGCAAAGTGGACAATCCTAGGGCTGTTCTCGCCAGGCATTTTAGCACCATTAACGTTAGTTTGTTCCTGAACATGATATATGAACAGATGAATGTGCATTCTCTTGCATAAAATTAGTAAAAAAATTAATGTAGATATAAATATCTTATGCCAAATTATTATGGCATGTTACAAAAAATAAAGAAAACATCCGATTCCTCGTCTCCAATTTACGAGTCCGAATGCAGTTAATGCACAAGTTCGAGTCCAAGTCATCAGTCCAAGTCAAGTCACAAGTCCTTAAAATTAGGGCATGAGTCAGACTTGACTCTGAGTCCTGGACTCGAGTACTACAAGCCTGCCAGAAAATAATAAATTGTGGCATGAAAAACTGTGGGTGGCACGGTGGTGTAGTGGTTAGCGCTGTCGCCTCACAGCAAGAAGGTCCGGATTCGAGCCCCATGGCCGGCGAGGGCCTTTCTGTGTGGAGTTTGCATGTTCTCCCCGTGTCCGCGTGGGTTTCCTCCGGGTGCTCCGGTTTCCCCCACAGTCCAAAGACATGCAGGTTAGGTTAACTGGTGACTCTAAATTGACCGTAGGTGTGAATGTGAGTATGAATGGTTGTCTGTGTCTATGTGTCAGCCCTGTGATGACCTGGCGACTTGTACCCCGCCTTTCGCCCGTAGTCAGCTGGGATAGGCTCCAGCTTGCCTGCAACCCTGTAGAACAGGATAAATCGGCTCGAGATAATGAGATGAGATGAAAAACTGTATTGGCTAATTATGTAATGTGACATGAATCAAAGATTCTCGGTGATTATAAAGTCATAAATTTGTGAGAGAAACTCAAAAATTATCTGGGATTAAAGTCATACATTTGTGAGATATGAGAAAAAAATCAGAAAAATAGTGTTGGGTTTTTGTTTTTGTTTTTTGTCCCCCCCCCAAGTTCGCTTCACTTTCCACAAACACCACGGCTGAGCCAAGAGTTTTCGGAAATGTCATCATTCTTCCTCAATCATGCTACATAAAACAACAACATGCTCACAGATTCAAATACATTTCCTGGGAATGTACTACAGCCTTCTAGGCAGCAAGCATGTGAATGTTACCATGATTCCTTGCGCAGACAATATGAATGCGACCTCCTTGTTGTTATCCAGTGGGCACTGGTGATCTTACCGGTTGTGTTAAAGGTATTAATCGTTTGCTTTAAGGAAAAATAAATAATATCCGAGCACAATAATTTCAGAAGTTCAGGCTGGATAACATCTCCCTGCGTTCACTTACTGAGGAATGACAGGACGTTGATGTTGTGTTGTCTTCACAACTCTGAAGCAAATTGCAGGCACTATGAACTGGAGCAAGGGTAAGGAAAGGTAAGTAAGTATGTTCTCTGGTTTGTATTTACATTTTGTTTTCACAGACGGAGCTCAAAGCTTCAGCTCCAGATGATTTGCAAGTGGACAATTATGGCAGTAAGTAACTTTTGCTGTATTTTTTTTTTTTTTTTACTTTTACTGTGGCCATTTTTTTATTTACAAGACACTCATTTAATTGTTTTTCAGCTGTCTGTAAGACCCGCTATGAGGCAGGACGCAGGAACCTCTGGTAAAGCCAACCAATCTTGCAGATCGTGGCAGCATGAAGTTCAGCCCAGAGACAACAGAGGAGGAAGGAAAGATTTATTAGATTCAATTGAGTCAAGTTGATTCAACTGTATTGTCATTATTGTTTAATGTGATATTATTTTTCAGTTACATTAGAAGATGTAATGTGCCAACACACAGTGTATTGCCCCGTACGGATTGTCTGTATTGATTGTTTACAGCTGCTGGAAGCGAGACAGAGTGTACTTCAAGATGAATGGACTTCTGGAGGTGCATCACAACTGATATGGTGTTTGTGCATTTCTTATTTCTGCTATGTATCAATAAAGCTCTTACTTTTAATCAAAATGTTCCTCACATTTTTTTTCTTTTCACAAAAAAAGTAAATATTCATGGAATTGATTATAGTGTAGCCTGTAGTGCAACAATAACATGAATATACAACATATACAGTACTGTGCAAAAGTCTTAGGCACATGTAAAGAAATGCTGTTGACCAAAAATGGCTTAAAAAATAATGAAATGAAATGTTTCAACATTAAAAAAATACTATAAACAGAAGTAAGCAGTAAGTAAGAAGTAAGTAATAAATGAAACAAAATCAATACTTGTTTTAAAAAATAGTAGTCTCAGGTACAATGAGTTTTGTCTTATAAGAAAATGAGCTGTAGGTTTTACTGAGTATCTTGCAGAACCAGCCACAGTTCTTCTGGACACTTTGATTATCACACTTGCTTCTTAATTTCGGACAAAACTCAGTCACTTTCATTAATTTGCGCTAGCAGTGCTGGCGCAAATTGTTACTCTCACTCAGGATCTTTCTACTTTATGATTACCTCACCCGCGACGAAGGAAGTGGGGCGAGGTATTGTAATCAGTGTGGTTTGTTTGTGTGTCTGTTAACAATCTAGCGTCTAGACGGTTGCACCAATTGACTTCAAATTTTCAGGGTAGGTGGGCAATGATCCATAGATTACCTGATTAAATTTTGGGGGTAATCGGGTCAAGGTGAAGGTCAAGATCACCGGAAAGGTCAACCTTTTGGTCAAAATAACATATTTTCCATTATAACTCAAAAACGGCTGCTGATAGACAGATGTTTACTATTATGAGCATATAGGAACTCCCATGTGGCCTTTCATTTGGCACCATGATCTTTGACCTTGAGTGACCCTGAAAGGTCAAACTCAAGGTCACGGATTTTCAGAGGGCTGTAACTTGAAAACGGTTGATGGTAGACAGATATTTACCATTATCAACTTATAGGAAGTGCCATATGGGCTTTCATTTGGCACCATGACCTTTCACCTTGAATAACTTTGAAATGTCAAACTCAAGGTCATGGGTTTTCAAAGGACTATAACCTGACAGCTGATGATTGAGAAATATTACCATTATCAACATATAGATATAAAATAAATGCTGCCAGGCAAGGTTTGTTTTGCCTGGCAACACTTGTTCTTCTTATTTTTTTTCTCCTAATGTTTTTAGGATGTTATAATCTTCAGTTTTTAACCAATCATCAGCAAATTTCACATGAAGAATACCTCTGGGCTGAAATACACTGCTATGACTTTTGGTAGTGATCTGGATCACCGAACCGGAATGATACATGAAAAGTAGGATTTTTTTTCAATCACTTATAACTCTGTCAATTTTCATGATTTTTTTCAATCAGTTTTATTATTATTATTTTGTTCAGGGCAGCAGGATGTAACATTTCCTCACTAAGTATCATTCTCTATCTCTTATCATTCCAGATCTATAGACCCCTTTCACATGACATCACACATCACGTGATCATTACACCTGGGGGTCAAACAAACACCGTCTTTCATGTAAGCAACGGTTAATCTCTCTTCAATATGGTTTATTTTTGCGCTGTTTTTGCTTGTTCAAATTGAGAAAAAGATAAAAGGTATTACCATCTCCCCGCTATCAAGAAAAACGTTAACAAATAGAAGCAAATGCTTCAAGAACAATGAAGAAATGAGCAATTAAAGAGAATACGGCGAGAGGAGCGAAGCCTGACAACTCCAGAGAAATTTGTGATTGTATTAAAAATGTATTTTTCAGAAATAGAAAGTCAGAAGTGAGTATGGAAGAGTTTGCTTAAGAATCTCGTTTTGTTTTTTCTGCTCGCATTCGAGTCTTCATGAAAGTGTTTTTACACTTACAGGTGAAGCAGCTTCCTTATTCAACACAGAAAACCCAGATTGGTTTCAAACAACTTAGACAAAACTCAGTAAAAAACCCAACAAGGAGTGGCATGTGCGATATATCCTGAAAGAAAAGAAAAGATTAAGAGGAGAGAGAGAGCTGGAGCTTTGTTTCTGTTATCAGGGGAACACAGTCCTGTGCAAAAATGTCTCTATGGAGCCAGAGCGTAATAATGAACCTACAGTCGGAGAGAGTTCGATACAAGCACACTGAACTTTACAACAGCTGCATACACGTGAAATGGAAAGAAATCGACTAAAGCAGGAAAAACTGTTTTGGATAAAATTGTTACTGTCCATTACATACTTATCAACCTGTGTGACTCAGTTGTGCCTTTTGAATCGAGAATAAATGAAGAGGGAACTGAACATTAACCATTTATTGAAATTACTATTAAAAGGGTGATTATAGTTACTGTATGACTAGCTACAACTGGAATGTGCTGATTCTGTTAGCATTTGTAATTATTGTACCATCCACTTAGATAAAATAAAAATAAAATCTTACAACATTGTTTCAAAGTCTAGAGTAAGATATTTTGTTATTTTACAAATAACACTTCAGATATTGTTTTAACAATAAGTATCAAAGTATAAATGATAGCTCTGTAACTAGATGTCCATGGAGTTGCTGAGATATGGAGGGGCATGAATACCATCTAGTCCACAGTTCAGGTAGGAGTCCTTTGAGAGTAAATGCTTTGGCTTTTGCAACATTCTGTTCAAAAAAGCTGATGTCAGGAAAAAGTCTTTAAACAAAAGTTTTCTTGCTTTTGTAGGTTTTTAAACTGTTCTTTTGTGTCAGGACTCTTCGGGAAAAAAGAAGGTATATTCCAACATGTAGCTGATGCTAACACTAGGCTACAAATCTGTACCATCACTCCAGTCGTTTTGAGGAATTTTGACCGCTAATAAACTCTAATTTCCATGTATATCTGCCATTCAGGCGGCACGGTGGTGTAGTGGTTAGCGCTGTCGCCTCACAGCAAGAAGGTCCGGGTTCAAGCCCCGTGGCCGGCGAGGGCCTTTCTGTGTGGAGTTTGCATGTTCTCCCCGTGTCCGCGTGGGTTTCCTCCGGGTGCTCCGGTTTCCCCCACAGTCCAAAGACATGCAGGTTAGGTTAACTGGCGACTCTAAATTGACCGTAGGTGTGAATGTGAGTGTAAATGGTTGTGAAACGCAATGAGGCACAGAAATGGCTAGAGTAGCAAAACGAGACATTCTGGCAAAGTTACACTACGTTCACACTGCAGGCTGAAGTGACTCAAATCCGATTTTTTCGCCCATATGTGACCTGTATCCGATCTTTTATTGACAATATGAACGACACAGATCCGATTTTTTCAAATCCGACCCAGGCCGTTTGGATATGTGGTCCTAATTCCGATTCCTATCCGATCTTTTCATATGCGACTTCAGTCTGAACCGCCAGGTCGCATTCATCCGACTTACACGTCATCAACAAGCCACAAACGTCACTATTCTGCGCTGAAGTAGGCGGCGGGTCTCTCAAAAAAAGTTACAACAACATGGCTTTGATGTTCCTTTGAACGGAGGTTGCAGTCACTACCCCGCAGAACGCCTGAGCCAAAACCCTTGCCCTCTTCCTTCTCAACCTCCTCCTTAACATCAGGCTATTGTGCATGTTCTGGCTCCGTCGCAACAACAACTGCATCATCGCCAGGTACTCCATGCTGGCTACTGTCATACACAGGAAACTTTAGGTTACTTCCGTAAACACTGGCCATGCTCACTGCGTGTGACGTCGTCGTATCCTGCAATGCGCATGCGGAACACTTTTAGGTCGCTTTTCGTTCATACTGAGGATCACATACAAGTCGCATATATTTGTTAATGTGAACGACCTCACAAAAAAATCGGATTTCACAAAAAAATCGGAATTGAGCATTAAGCCTTGCAGTGTGAACGTAGTGTTAGTCTGAGAACGGCCTTTAAATATGCAGTGGTGAAAACCAGGAAGTGAGTTCGGGTGAGATGGAATTCCCGTCCCGGATCCGGATCTGCACTGGCATGGGAGATCTGTAATCTCCGGAGTGGATGTCCGGGGCAGAGCATGACAACTAATTTCTAAAACAAGAAAAAAAATAATGGATTTAGAGCTAATTTGGATATTATGTACAGCATACTCTTAGAAAGGGTTCCAAGTTAAATGTTTAGACTTATTTGTTAGATTGCAGGTTTTGCATGATCCTAGGGAAATCCTTTGGTGGCATATCTAGCTGCACAGGAAACTCTGAAATTCTATAAAGTCTGAAAACTTGCACATGGACAGAAATACAGATTATGTGCAGATGCTATTTGTAAATGGAGAGAACAACAGCAAAATGCCAAGCCCATAACATTATACTATGTCTCATTAGGCACGAGTGTTTTTACACAGTAACAGGTTTGAAAAGAAAGCTGCAAAACACTGGGTTCACTGGCTCATGTTGATTCATCTCAGAATAAAAACACTACAAAGTCCCCTTCTGGCAAATAATGAAGTGTAAAATCAATAGTACCAGAATAGAAAGAATAGGGTATGTTGACCATTGGCATTCTGAGAATGAGTAAGACATTTCAGACAAAGGTCTTTCATCAGCTGTGTAAGTAAGCTCTTTGGGACACTTTACTATATATAAGATTTTTATATTTTTATGATTAACGACTAAAACCAAATCCTAACTCGGTTAGTGTAGCATCTGTGTGTTGTACATCATTACAGCACCACTGTTCCACCAGAGAGCTGAATTAGCCTGGACTTTACCTGCAGTCAATTTTGCTTCCATCAAACCTAATGTCATTAAAAATGATCACACGTTAATTATTTTTAAGAAATCAATAAAATATAATGAAAATATGACTGTGTTTGGAACACTGGATTTATTACTTTCTGGAAACTGAAATAAGAATTATATGGACCAAAATTAAATTTGATGATTCTTCTTTCAATGCAAAACCCAATGTTCAGTGCAAATAATCCATGCAAAGGTGTATTTTGGTTTTGCATATGGCTATAGAACACCAACTTATGAGATGCTTTCTCCTCTGAAGAGTCACTGGAGAAATAAGTCTTTATTTTTTTTGCGATCCGGTTTCCATCAAATCGTGCGCTCTGATTGGCTTGCGAGCAGTCCGGAATCCTACGATCTAGACCCCGGTTATGGACCTTTGGTGACTCGCTCATTCACAACAACAACAAACACAGTACCAATTTTTTGTCAAGATTTATTTTCGCATTTCTCAGTATAATAGCATTAATTTTACAGCATGGATAGTGATAACGACAGTGTTCACAGCGAAAGCGAGTTTTGCTACCCTGATGAAGATGAAATGAAAGAAAATATTTCAGGAGAAAGCCAAAAACGAGCTTGTAGCAGGTTTGTTCTAAATATGGTTTCCCTTTTGGGCACTCTCATTTTCTGTTAGAATTTGGTAAAGAAAAAAATAAATATATTATTTACCAGCTTAAGGTCAGTCCGTATCGTGAAATACCGTGACCTCGGCCTTGAAAATACTGACCTCGGCCCAGAGGCCTCGGTCAGTATTTTCAAGACCTCAGTCATGGTATTTCATGATATGGACCTACAGCTGGTAAATAATATAGATGTAGTGTAATACCAAGCTTGATGCTGTAGGTCACATAATCTATAGTGACACATATAAATATGTCTCTTGAATTTTTATGAATAGATCAGAGACGGGGAAACCATGATGTTGCATCGAGATCAATCTCTCCAGCTAGTTTAAACCAGCCCTTAAGGCCAAGAATAAATGAGTCAATATGCAAAATGTCCCACCATTTTTTATCTGATTTTTTTGACATTTCAGTATTCTTGCTGCTCCATTGATATTTTGTGCATTAACCAAGGTAAGGCAAATTTCATTCACTGAAAAAACACACACAGAAATGGACACACACACACCCACACACACACACAGGACATGGAGTATCTCATCTCATCTCTCATCTCATTATCTCTAGCCACTTTATCCTGTTCTACAGGGTCGCAGGCAAGCTGGAGCCTATCCCAGCTGACTACGGGCGAAAGGCAGGGTACACCCTGGACAAGTCGCCAGGTCATCACAGGGCTGACACATAGACACAGACAACCATTCACACTCACATTCACACCTACGGTCAATTTAGAGTCACCAGTTAAGCTAACCTGCATGTCTTTGGACTGTGGGGTAAACCGGAGCACCCGGAGGAAACCCACGCGGACACGGGGAGAACATGCAAACTCCGCACAGAAAGGCCCTCATCGGCCACGGGGCTCGAACCCGGACCTTCTTGCTGTGAGGCAACAGCGCTAACCACTACACCACCGTGCCGCTGACATGGAATATATATTATAATATTATTATTGAACAGTTATCTCTCATGTCTAAAAATGGAAAATTTCAAAGTTTATTCAGTTCCAGTGGAGGAAAGTAGTGATATATTCTCATAAAACAATCAGTGATCATCAGCACAGCTTATAATACCTCACATTAATCATGAAGCCCCCTGGATGAGTGGTTGTATCATTAGCAAAGTAATAATCTCATTAATACAGACAGATGTGACATTTTAAACATAGCTACATAAAGCATAGCGTCAGTAACAGCAGTGTGAAGCAGCACACTATAGAGTTAAATTATGCGGCCTTTGGACTCTAAAATTTCTGAACTGCTGAAACAGATGAGACCAATATATCTAGTCATGTGAATCACATTATGTTTCTTGTTTCTCACTAACAAAAGCACACAGAGATTAAACATAGAAAATACACTAAACAGGTAAATCAACCTTACTTCAAGGTGATTTACTAAAAAAAAAATTGATGATTTAAAATCATGCCACATTGTATATTATTATACATACAGGCCGCTTTTTCCATGAAATAAAAACGTGTTCTCTTCCCTTCTACTGGGTTTATTGATGGCATGCAATATTGTTATCATATCGCCTATCCTACATGTATTACGCCACTATCCCCAGTGGAGGATGAGCGTGAAATACTGTTATAATATTGCACATTGTCAAGACAACATGACGTCACATGACGTCGGAGCTCATGCAAAGATCCAATGACAAAATTTTTCTGCTGCACATGCACAGAATCATTTCTTTGTTGGCCAGGAAAGAGAGAAGACGAGGCTAATCCAGTGCTAGGTTTAAGCACTAAATAAATAAACTGAAAACTCAAACTAAAGACACGCTGAACACCTGAAAGGGTACCAAAACTTTATTATATATTCTTCACGGATATTTACAGTACAAGAGAAAAACATACCAACGGACATCAAAAAACTGGAAAAGAGTCATGTCAGAGATGTAAAACTTCTGCGCTAGCAAGTGACTGTGACAGTTTGTACACAAACATGGTCGTGAGGCTTGCTTCGTTAAAAACGGAAGATTTTGACAGAATTTTGGCTGTCAGATCGCTCTGTTGTGTGTAGTTGTCGATGTTGATTTTAAAAATAACTAGGTAAATTACACAGGGAAAATAATAATAATATTTGGCTTGACTGAGCTAGCATTGGCCTGCGCTAACACTAGACCAGCTAGAAGGTAGCTGGACTGCCATGCTAACAGCACCGAGTTGCAGGTACGCTAGCATTGGCCTTCGCTAACACTACTGCTACGCTGGCTGGAAGCTAAGTGGACTGCCACACTAACAGCACTGAGTCACGGATAAGCTAGTGTTGGCCTTTGAGAATGCTGATATGCAGCATGTGTATAATAATAATAATAATAATAATAATAATGTCTTTTTCGTGGTATATCAGATATATTCCATTCAGCTACTCATCTTCGACTCATTCAATATCATGCTAGCTGAATGGAATATATCTGATAGACCACTTAATGCCAGCCAATATTATTTAATTATTATTTGGACATAAGTTTATTACTGGGAAATACGCCACTTGTATTTTTCATATAAACTACATCTGGAATATTGAGTAGCATATTTTTCAATATCCTCATTCATGAACTCATTGAGTCTTTGACTCATTCAGTATCATGCTAGCTGAATGGAATATATCTGATAGACCACTCAAAGCCAGCCAATATTTTTTAACTACTTTATGCCAAATTAATGGTGATTGTTCAATTTTGAAAATGTTTTCAGAAAGTGTTGATTAATTTTCTATAACAGCAGCTCTGACAGTTATTCCAGCTGCAAGGTTCATTTTAATGAACCCATTCTAAGACATTATTATTTCTACAGTAACAATTTACACTTGATATTTTAATTTGGTTACATTTTCTGTGAGGAGACATTAATGTCACATTTTTGGAAGGAGTCTCCAGTGTCAGCGTATTATAACAGTAAGAAGTAAAGCTGTTTTTACTTTTACATTTATTTAATTATTTACCTTATTATTTGCTCATTCTTTCGTGTGAACGTTTGTTCATTTAATTAAAAAAAAGTGCATGGAATAAAAAATGTTATTGTCCAAAAATGGAAAATAGTTTCAATTATTAATTACCACATTATATATGTAATGCTTAACAATGATACAACATATTAACATATTTTAGCATTTTATATTTTTTGTATTTATATTTCAAAACGAATGCCATGTGACCTCATCGACTGGATTTAGTAACTACTAATGCCTTTAGCATTGCAAAGAAGCTCTTAGCAAAGTTGCCCTGAAGACTCCTTTTTATGAGGGAGTTCGGGGAAAACCACATCCAGAGACAATGTTTGTTGCTTAAGAGTGTCTCTGAACTCATTCTTGAGCACTAAAGGGCAACATTATCGGGAAACCCACCCCAGATCGGTTCAAGCTGCCAGGAAGGATAGTAACTCATAGCAACTCTTTACAACCGTGGTGAGCAGAAAAGCATCTCAGCATGCAACAGCAGAAGACAACATTGGGTTCCACTCCTGCAGCCAAGAACAGGAATCTTAGAACAAGCTCCGATTATATATATATATATATTTTTTTTTTTTTTTTGCCAAGTCACATATTTAATTATCACATTTACATGGGATATAGCAACATGATGGGTACATACAGTAAAACCTCCCCAGTTTTTAATCATCCCACTGTGCTTGAGCAATAGAAGGTAATTTGAAATTGCTATTGTGTTCCCAGGAGATCAGGTCTATTGATTTATTAGGCACAGAGAAATCATTAATGATCTGCCTATTCCTCCACCCATTCTTGACACGTAAAGAACTTAAATGTAAATAAGGTATTTGAACAACGCAGGCCAAGATATTACTCAAACTAAGACACCCCCCCCCCCCCCCCCCCAAAAAAAAAAAAAAGCTGTTACTGTCAGATGGCACTTTTCTACACAGTGGTTCAATTAAAAAAAGTGCCGATTAAACAACACTGTGTGTGTGTGGGGGGGGGGGGGGGGGGGGGGTTGTAATTGTTGTTGTTGTGGTTGTTTTTTGCAATCATCAGTCTGAGAGATCAGTTTATTCTTTCTCTCTCATTGCTATAGCCCCTAGACAGATTGTGATGCCACTACAGCTTCATGTCAGGAGCTTGCATGAGACATAAGATTGTTAACTGATATCGTCATCATCATCATCGTCATGAGGAGGAAGAGGAGGAGGAGGATTCTCCATTTTCTATTCTACCCTCTACTCTTCTAGTCTCTAATTTTCTCCAATAAAATAAAACAAAAAAAGAATACGATAAGCATTCAAGGCAAGTCAGTTCTCACAGATGACTCAGCTACAGTGAGTACAAACACTGCAGCCTGGATCTAACAAAATGACACATTAAATCTCTTGCCATGGAGGGATTTAACACCAGGATTATAGGCAGCTGATGCACTGTAGTTCTGATACTAAAGTTACAGGGTTATTGTTGCATTAAATACATCGCAATATGCAGGATAATAATAATAATAATGGGCGGCACGGTGGTGCAGTGGTTAGCGCTGTCGCCGCACAGCAAGAAGGTTCTGGGTTCGAGCCCAGTGGCCGACGAGGGCCTTCTTGTGTGGAGTTTGCATGTTCTCCCCGTGTCTGCGTGGGTTTCCTCTGAGTGCTCCGGTTTCCCCCACAGTCCAAAGACATGCAGGTTAGGATAATTGGTGGCTCTAAATTGACTGTGAATGTGAATGGTTGTCTGTCAGCCCTGCAATGATCTGGCAACTTGTCCAGGGTGTACCCCACCTCTCGCCAATAGATAGTTTTCACTGACGTCACGGCATTCCGGGGAACGCCCCCCAGCCGCCATCTTGGAGGGCAAACAAAACGGACCATCGCCACTACTGGCTACATTATCTCGGACGAATTTATGAAGTTATATAGTCAGTTTTCTCAAATAAAGATCAATGTCGGCAAAATCAAGCAAACAGAAGTATATAGATACACATCTCACGGTATGCAGCCAAACTGGCCTTGATTGGGGGAACTGACCCCTACGAAGTGGACAAAGATGCATTTTCAAGTGACTATGCAGGGCTGCCAAAGCCTGAAACTGCCAAAGCCTGCTCCAAAGCCTGAAACTGACTTCATCAAACTTTAAAGGCTGTCTGATATATACAACTTTATATATTCACAGCGCGCCTTTTGGCGGATGCCACCTGAATCGCGCAGATCCGATTTTTTTTTTTTTTTTTGGGGGGGGGGGGGGCGTTGGAGTGTCTGATTATGATTTCAAAGTAAATTCTGTATTAAAATTACTAAATAAGCAAATCTGTTACAGTCCATGAAACAGGAAGTATAAGGATGAGAAAAAAACAGTTTAAATTGGGAAGCTGCGCACATTTGTGCAGTCCTGCACACCGCTCAGGACTACAGAATAGACCTAAAATGTTTTTCAAAAATGACCCTTGCGTGAGTGAAGTGACAAGTTTCAAATAGAAATGTGACAAACGAGCGATATTAAGTGTACATTACAATGTAAACGTACACTCAGCGGTTCCAGTTAGGCATTCTCCAGAGAGTGTTCACATGATGTTTTGGTTTCCAAAAACAAACTTAAACACAATTGATTGTTTATTTAAACAACTTACCACTTATAAAATGATCGGAGCAAACTTTGCTGTGTTTGGAAGGCTGATAATCCTTGCGGTTGATTCTCGCAAGCCATAGATTTCTCCTTTGTATGCTGAGTTTGTTTGTTTGCTCGCCTTCGTGCTCCCGTACAGTGGGAATTCCATAAAAGCTCTGCTTGACTTCATCATCTGACCTATTACGACAGCCGTGAATACAAAAAGTTTGCACCATTGCTAGCTTTAAATAAATGTAAATAATATATAAATGAATGTAACTCGCGTGCTACAATGTGTGCTCAGTGACCCGTATGGTAAGCTAGCCCTCCAAGATGGCCGCCACCAGGGAATCCCCGACTCTGTGATGTCATGTGAAAACTATCTATAGTCAGCTGGGATAGGCTTCAGCTTGCCTACGACCCTGTACGGGATAAGCGGTTATGGATAATGGATGGATGGATAATAATAATAAATCGAGGTATCAATGCCTTTAGAAATGTAGCACAATAATTGGGTCAAAATCTTGAGAAACTCAGTCGAGTTGATTTCTCATCCCAAGGCATTTTGGCATAAAAGGATGACAGACTGAATAATCCACCTTATTCAACTTCATTGCACGTGACTGTATTTCACAGTCACTGCTGATGACATGTTACAGCTCTGTCAGCAGAGCAGGCTGAAAAATATCATCCCAAATGAAGAACAAATCACATGACACAACTGTCAATCACAGACTGCATGAATCTACAGTCTGGGCTAGAAAGAAATCAGCTCCAGCCTCCATAAATAGAGAATATTACACAGTGATGCAAAAACATGAAATTTATCTTTGAGTGGTGAACATATTTCACAAATGAGTGAAGCAAAAGAGTGAAATATTTTTCAACACAAGAAGATAAACTTCATATCTTTGCGCCACCATCTAATACTCTTTATATTATATGGACACATCAACAAAAAATGTGGGGTTTTTTGCATTTTCCAATGTGTCATTTTATTTTTATTATATAGACGCATTCACAAACATAAACTATGCAAGTTATTCAAAACAATTCATCGTTAAGGATGAGTTCACGAGTGAGGATATTGAAAAATATGCTACTCAATATCCTGGATGTAGTTCGTATGAAAAATACAAGTGGTGTATTTCCCAGTAAAAAACTTGTGTCCATATAATATTTAAATAATATCGGCTGGCATTGAGTGGTATATCAGATATATTCCATTCAGCTAGCATGATACTGAATGAGTCAAAGACGAGTAGCTGAATGGAATATATCTGATATACCACGAAAAAGCCATTATTCATCTCATCTCATTATCTCTAGCCGCTTTATCCTTCTACAGGGTCGCAGGCAAGCTGGAGCCTATCCCAGCTGACTACGGGCGAAAGGCGGGGTACACCCTGGACAAGTCGCCAGGTCATCACAGGGCTGACACATAGACACAGACAACCATTCACACTCACATTCACACCTATGGTCAATTTAGAGTCACCAGTTAACCTAACCTGCATGTCTTTGGACTGTGGGGGAAACCGGAGCACCCGGAGGAAACCCACGCGGACACGGGGAGAACATGCAAACTCCACACAGAAAGGCCCTCGCCGGCCCCGGGGCTCAAACCCAGGACCTTCTTGCTGTGAGGCGACAGCGCTAACCACTACACCACCGTGCCGCCCTAAAGCCATCATTATTATTATTATTATTATTATTATACATACACATTCTATGGAAAATTTATAGATTTTACAAAAATTTAAGAACAGGGTTTACAAATTGTCATAGTCACTCACTAGCATGGAAGTTTTACATGTAATACGTATCTTATCGCATTTTCACTGCGACAGTTTACTGCAGGTGCCACCAGCAAACAAAGAAATGCTTCTGCGCATGCACAGCAGAAAACTTTCTCACTGAATATTCGCATCAGCTCTGACATGTGACATGTTGCCTTGACAACCATGTGCCAGTCCTGCACACCTTGGCGCGTGCACCAGTTGAACTCTCGAGCGCGCTCCGGACTGTACATGCGCCGAGTGGACTCTCACACGCACACCGTTAATCATGCACACCTGCACGGGATTAAGGCACATCAGTGCACCTATATAAAGTCTCAGAAAAGGCACACTCAGTGCGAAGTATTACATCACGTCAATGCACATTACCGAGCCTTAGACTTCCCATGTAGATTTCCTGGTTTTCTGATCCTGTTTCCTGTTCCTAGTTTCCATTTTTGTCTTTGCCTGATTTAGCCTGTTTGTGTCTCGCCCGACCTTTTGCTAGTTTCACGTTTATGACTTTATCTGCCGATTTGGATTGTTTGCCTGTGTGTTTTCACCATTATTAATAAATATTACTTCTGCACTTGCATCCGTCTACTACCAGTCCCTGACACCATGCAGTATCGTAAACCATATTCAACGCTCATTCTCCAGGGTAGAGTGATGTAATACACGTAGGATAAGCGATATGCTCACAATATTGCATGCTATCAAACCAAATGAATGAAACCTGCTAGAAGGGAACAGAATACATGTTTTTTATTCCATTGAAAAAGTGTCCTGTATGTATAATAATATCTAATATAGCTTTGTTTCTGAGGAGAACACAGTTTTATTGTAGCTGCGCATGTAGATCATCTCATCTCATTATCTCTAGCCGCTTTATCCTTCTACAGGGTCGCAGGCAAGCTGGAGCCTATCCCAGCTGACTACGGGCGAAAGGCGGGGTACACCCTGGAAAAGTCGCCAGGTCATCACAGTGCTGACACATAGACACAGACAACCATTCACACTCACATTCACACCTACGCTCAATTTAGAGTCACCAGTTAACCTAACCTGCATGTCTTTGGACTGTGGGGGAAACCGGAGCACCCGGAGGAAACCCACGCGGACACGGGGAGAACATGCAAACTCCACACAGAAAGGCCCTCGCCGGCCCCGGGGCTCGAACCCAGGACCTTCTTGCTGTGAGGCGACAGCACTAACCACTACACCACCGTGCCGCCCGCATGTAGATCAGTAATCTGAAATTGTCTGTGGAACGATTACAAGTGTTCTCCTTTTTTTTTCTCAGAGGCCAGCACACCCCTGCATCTCAGAAGTAGAATAACCTAATTGAAGCAATACCTGGATGTTATTTTATGAAGAACACCAATTACCTCCTTAGAAATCAAGCATGTAATAAACATTCAGTTTCTCCTTGTTTGCATAATGACAATAATGAAAGGTTATTTAATTATGTCTAGATTAATCTGCTTCAATGAATAGGTTCAGATAAAATGAACGAAAGATGGAATATGTACAAGTCCCTTGAATGATAAAATGGTAAATTTGGTGTCTGCTATCAAGCCTCCACAGACTTTTACTACACTGAAATATAGGAGTATCATGTTCTACTCTCCCCACTCAGTCTCATGTGCTGTATTTGTCATCCTGAAAAGTCTGCATTCAGCATTTATAGCTTTTCTTCTCCCTTTGAGTGTTTTCTTTTGCTTTCTGAGGTAGACGAGCTGTCTCACGGCATGCTCTCACTCTCATCAGGTCATCAGGTCATTGAAGAAATCCATCTAGTTAAAGCAGCCCTGTCACCCGCCATTACAAAGTGAAAGTTGCCTTAGTTTTCTCTGCTGATAGCACTCATTTCTGCAAGCTCACTAGATCCTGAAGTCTCAATGTTCAGATGATGCAGGCTCAGATTCACGATTCAAGTTTCAGGAGGGCTTTATTGTCAATATGTCCATGTACAAGTAAACAGAGCATTGAAATATTGTTTCCCTCAGGCTCCCATGGTTTATTTATAGAGGAATAGAAAGATGACAAAACAAGGTACAGTATATACACTCACTAGCCACTTTGTTAGGAACACCCATACGCCTGCTGTTTTATGCAGTTCTCTAATCAGCCGATCCCTTGACGGCAGCACAATGCATAAAATCATGCAGATACAAATCAAGAGCTTCAGTTCATGTTCACTTCAAACATCAGAATTGGAAAAATTGTGATCTCTGATCTCTGTGACTTTCACTGTGGCATGGGTGTTGGTGCCAGATGGACTGGTTTGAGTGTTTCAGAAACTGCTGATCTCCTGGGGTTTTCACACATAGCAGTCTCTCGAGTTTACACAGAATGGTGTGAAAAACAAAAAAACATTGAGTGAGCGACAGTTCTGTGGGTGGAAATGCCTTGTCGATGAGAGAGGTCAGAGGAAAATGACCAGCTGACCAATTTGAGCTGCCCAGAAGGATATGCTCACTCATATAACCACACTTTACAACTATGGTGAGCAGAAAAGCATCTCAGCATGCAACAGCAGAAGACTACATTGGGTTCCACTCCTGCCAGCCAAGAACAGGTATCTTCTGCCAGATGAGAGGAGGGAGAACAGTGCATGTGATGGGTGGGACTTGTCCTGCCCGACACTGTTGGCATGGCAGATTATGTGTTTCTTATAGAGTTGGGAAATAGGTGGGAGAGGGACCCCAGTGATCCTCTCTGCTGTCCTCGCTAGTTGCTGCAGGGACTTCTGTTCACCGACATTGCAGTTCCTGAACCAGACAGTAATGTAACAGCAGAGGCCACTCTCAATGGTCCTTCAGTAAAAGGATGTGAGGGTGGGAGAAGGAAGGCTGGCCTTTTTCAGCTTTCGCAGAAAATGTAGATGCTGTTGAGTTTTCTTGGTGATGATGGTGTTATTCAGAGTCAAAGAGATATTGTCTTACATGTGCACTCCCAGGAATTTCACGCTGCTGATTTTATCAACAGTAGAGCCATTGATGTGCAGTGGGGAGCGAGCAGCAGGATTCTTTCTGAAGTCAACAACCACCTCTTTATTCTTCTTGGCATTAAGAGTCAGGTTGTTGTCCTGACACCATTCCACCAGGTGTTTGACTTTTGCTCTGTATGCAGACTCATCATTGTTACTGATGAGACCCACTGCTGTTGTGTCCTCTGCAAACTTGATGATGTAATTTGAACTATGCTGGGCAGCACAGTCATGCATCAGCAGAGTAAACAGCAGTGGGCTGAGCACACAGCCCTGGGGGGCACCTGTGTTCAGTCTGAGGACCCCAGAGGTGCTGTGACCTATGGAGACTGACTGGGGCCTGTCAGTCAGGAAGTCCAGGGTCCAGTTACAGAGAGGGGTGTTCAGGACCAGTTGGTCTAACTTCTGTACCAGCTTCTGTGGAATGATTGTGTTGAATGCTGAACTGAACAGTATTCTCACGTAACTCCTTTTTGTCCAGGTGTGAGAAGGTCAGGTGAAGGGCAGTTGAAATGGCATGATTTGTGGTGCAGTTTTGGCAGTAAAAAAAACTGTAGTGTGTCTAATTTTTGTGGCAGTTGTGCTTTCATGTGCCTCAATACCAGCCTCTCGAAGCATTTCATGATGATGGGCATGAGTGCTACAGGCTGGTAGTCCTTGAGACAGGACACGGTTGGCTTCTGTGGTACCATAATGATTTTGGTGGTTTTGAGGCATGCAGGTACCACAGCTGTGCTCAGGGATATGCAGCACAGTGGTATAAGTGGTCAGCACTGTTGCCTCACAGCAAGAAGGTTCTGGATTTGAGCCCAACACCCGACGGGGGCCTTTCTGTGTGGAGTTTGCATGTTCTCCCCGTGTCTGCCCAGGTTTCCTCTGGGTGCTCCGGTTTCCCCCACAGTCCAAAGACATGCAGTTAGGTTAACATGGAACAGCTTTGGGCTGAAGTGCCCAAGAGTGGTGGCACACACATACACAGCAGCTTTGCTCTCCTATGATGAACTAAATTTCATTGTACATTTGTGCAGTGACAATAAAGGCATTATGTTCTATTCTTCTGAAGCAAAATGTGAAGATGTGTACAAGCTGATCAGCACATTCCCTGAGCACCTGGCCAGGTATACTGTCAGGGCCTGCTGCTTTTCGTGAATTCACTCTGTGAAGAATCTTCTTAACATCAGCAGCAGAAAGACAGAGTACCTGATCATTGGTGGGAGGGATCACCTTTCTTGCTGGTTCCCTGTTCTGTGTCTCAAAATGTGCAAAGAAGTCATTCAGTACATCTGGCATGGAGGTCTCACTGATGCAGGCCTGACATGTTGGTTTGTATGCCCTGCCACATGCACCAAGTGTCCATGAAGTCTGTGGAGTGACCATTATCTTTTCTGCATATGCTTGTTTTGCCTCATTGATGGCCCATGACAGTTTGACGCTAGCTGTATTGGAAGCCTCTCTATCTTTGGACTTGAAGGCAGAATCCCTGATTTTCACCAGAGTGCATCGCTCTGCAGAGAACCAGGGTTTATGGTTTGCATGAGAGATAACAGATTTGAAGCAAATGATGTCCTCGATGTGCTTGCTGATGTAGCCAGTCACTGAGACTGTATACTCCTCCAGGTTCACTGAATGTTCATAGGTAGCAGTTTCTCTGAACATGTTCCAGTCTGTACAGTCAAAATAGTCTTACAGGGCAGATATGGCACCTTGTGGCCAAGTTCTCACCTCTTTCAAGGCTGGTCTGATTCATTTGTGAATGGGTCTGTAGGCAGGGGTGAGAAGTATGATGTTCAGATGTTCCGCACAATCCTACACAACCTGATTACATTTATCAAGGCAGTCAAGTCAAATGCCTTTATTGTTATTTTAACCATATCCAGCTGGTACAGTACACAGTGAAAAGAAACATTTCTCCAGGATCTACAGTACATAAACCAACACAGAACTAAATCAGACTACACAGACCTACTCAGGACTACATAAAGTGCACATGTGCAAACAGCTCAAGACACATACAGTTAGGTCCATAAATATTTGGACAGAGACAACATGTTTCTAATTTTGGTTCTGTACATTACCACAATGAATTTTGAACAAAACAATTCAGATGCAGTTGAAGTTCAGACTTTCAGCTTTAATTCAGTGGGTTGAACAAAATGATTGCATAAAAATGTGAGGAACTAAAGCATTTTTTAAACACAATCCCTTCATTTCAGGGGCTCAAAAGTAATTGGACAAATTAAATAATTGTAAATAAAATGTTCATTTCTAATACTTGGTTGAAAACCCTTTGTTGGCAATGACTGCCTGAAGTCTTGAACTCATGGACATCACCAGATGCTGTGTTTCCTCCTTTTTAATGCTCTGCCAGGCCTTTACTGCAGCGGTTTTCAGTTGCTGTTTGTTTGTGGGCCTTTCTGTCTGAAGTTTAGTCTTTAATAAGTGAAATGCATGCTCAATTGGGTTGAAATCAGGTGACTGACTTGGCCATTCAAGAATATTCCACTTCTTTGCTTTAATAAACTCCTGGGTTGCTTTGGCTTTATGTTTTGGGTCATTGTCCATCTGTATTATGAAACGCCGACCAATCAATTTGGCTGTATTTGCCTGGATTTGAGCACACAGTATGTCTCTGAATACCTCAGAATTCATCCGGCTGCTTCTGTCCTGTGTCACATCATCAATAAACACTAGTGACCCAGTGCCACTGGCAGCCATGCATGCCCAAGCCATCACACTGTCTCTGCCGTGTTTTACAGATGATGTGGTATGCTTTGGATCATGAGCTGTACCATGCCTTCACCATACTTTTTTCTTTCCATCATTCTGGTAGAGGTTGATCTTGGTTTCATCTGTCCAAAGAATGTTCTTCCAGAACTGTGCTGGCTTTTTTAGATGTTTTTTAGCAAAGTCCAATTTAGCCTTTTTATTCTTGAGGCTTAGGAGTGGCTTGCACCGTGCAGTGAACCCTCTGTATTTACTTTCATACAGTCTTCTCTTTATGGTAGATTTGGATATTGATATGCCTACCTCCTGGAGAGTGTTGTTCACTTGGTTGGCTGTTGTGAAGGGATTACTCTTCACCATGGAAATTATTCTGCGATCATCCACTACTGTTGTCTTCTGTGGGCATCCAGGTCTTTTTGCATTGATGAGTTCACCAGTGCTTTCTTTCTTTCTCAGGATGTACCAAACTGTAGATTTTGCCACTCTTAATATTGTAGCAATTTCTCAGATGGTTTTTTTTTCTGTTTTCACTTGTTTCACCTGCATGGAGAGCTCCTTTGACCGCATGTTTTCTTCACAGCAAAATCTTCCAAATGCAAGCACCACACCTCAAATCAACTCCAGGCCTTTTATCTGCTTAATTGAGAATGACATAACGAAGGAATTGCCCACACCTGCCCATGAAATAGCCTTTGAGTCAACTGTCCAATTACTTTTGGTCCCTTTAAAAACAGGGTGGCACATGTTAAGGAGCTGAAACTCCTAAACCCTTCATCCAGTTTTAATGTGGATACCCTCAAATGAAAGCTGAAAGTCTGGACTTTATGTCCATGTCCATTATATAACTATAACTTGAATATGTTTCAGTAAACAGGTAAAAAAACAAAATTTGTGTCAGTGTCCAGATATATATGGACCTAACTGTATATCATAAACTGTAACATGAAATTGATATATTTTGTCAAAGTAGTTATATTTAAAATTCTTATTTTAAATTCTGTTTTCATATGGCCTCTCGCCGATAGTCAGCTGGGATAGGCTCCAGCTTGCCCACGACCCTGCACAGGATAAGCGGTTATGGATAATGGATGAATGGATGAAATACCGCATTTCCATTTTCAGGCCATATACATCGTTAAGCATTTGAATGTGAACTATGTGTGTAATCAACATGATATAAGGCACATATTGCACAAAATACACATTGGGCAGTTTAATTTATTACAAGCTGACTGAGATAGGTTTGCAAGGTTGCATGCTTTCAAGACCTATATGACGTGAGATTGATAAAAACTCATTAAATGTTTTGGAGTAACATGAATTTATTTATTTGCATGCTAGCCTGAGGTGGGACTGAGGTTAAACTACAAAGCTCAGTGAAACAGGGATAACACTGATAAGGTTACAGCCTGTGTCGCGATCTTTCATAAATAACATTGGCAGGGATGTACACTCAGCTGTCGGATTGTCATTGAAACATACATGCTCAAACTTTTTTCTTTTTTTTTTTGCCATGCTGCAAGTTTGCACAAGTAATGCACACAACACTGAATAGTAGCATGCTAACATAACCAGAACCATACTGACATCGACATTTCTAATGCTGGGGGATACTAATGGACAAACAACATCTAAATTAACCTTACAAAACATGGATGCCCGTGTCACAAGCTTGTGTGGCAAGCTCACCAACAAAGCTAGACAGCTACCAACACAAGAGTACTTATTCACAATACCCATGTCTGAGTTTTCTAACATCACCTTGAAATGTAGCTAGCAGCTAAACCTCTGTCGAAATGGGGCAACTTGGCTAATGATCAAAAGCTAGTGAGTCGACAACTTTGCTCACACAGCCAGACATCAGTCAAGTGCAACAACATAGCACATAGCAAGGCAGGTAATGTAATATTACTTACTTGTCTGTCAGAAAGAAGCACAGCTCAGCGTCTGTCTTGCAGCATTATATCAATCTTAGTTTTTTTCACAACGAGTAAAATCCAGTCTAATATTTACTCTTGTCTATTTTCTTTCTCGGTCACTCTCTCTTTTTCTCTTCCTGGCTTCCAGGGCTTTACATTAACACCTGCCCACCCACCAAATGCGGGTAAAATTCGGCTTTGGCGGGTAATAACTTTAGTCTCACTAGCCACTTTGGTGGGTGGTTTATTCTGTGGTATGACAATATATTTTAATTGTAGTTTTCTCTGAAGGCATCTGATATAATAAATGCATTGCAATGTAATATTACGTGCCTACAACTCCCATGAGCACCTGCATAAACATTCTGACACAACATGTTACAATCGTTGAGAACGTTCGTTAATGGCTCAGATAAAATCAGTGATACGGTAACCTGCGGTTAATGAACAAAGCAACAAAGTTGCTGACGATGTCAAGGACCAGACAGGAGAGGAGATCAAATGCACTCGAACCACAGTTTATTAATAACAGGGGAAAAGGGAGTTGGGAGAATGTGCACATGTGAAGTTCAGTGGCAGGAGAACTGAGAGGCAGGGATGGCTGGTGGGAGCATGGTGGTGACATCTGAGGTCTCCCATCTAAGTACTGACCAGGCCTGACCCTGCTTAGCAGCTGAGATTAGACAAGATCAGGCGTAGTCAGAGAGGTGTGGCTATAGGCTGACAGCTCTTGGGTTTCAGGCAGTCTCCCAGCAAGCAGTCCCTCAGCAGGCAGGAGATAGAGAGCAGGCTGGAACACAGAGTCACAAATCAGGTAGCAAGATAGGGGACAGAAATGCAGGGTCAGGTTACCAGGGCAGAAGAGTAGGGCTCCAGGCAGGGCTGCTCACACCAGGCAGATGGAGAGGCAAGCGAGCAGCAGGGCTGGGTGAGCTGGAGATCAGGCGAAGGTACAGGAGAGGCAGGCAAGAGGCAGAGTCGACAGGACAGAAGGCAGATCAGGTTACCGGGGCTGGAGAGCAGACAGAGTCAGACAGAACAGAATATCTTCAGGAGTCAGAGTAGTAGGAACACAGAGCAGGTTATGACGCTGAGAGTTGCAGACGATCTGACACAGAAGCTTGGGAGGACTGCAGTATAAATACACACGGGGGAAAGCAGGTGATTGGCAACAGACAATGACAGTCACTGAAAGTGAATAAGAGGAAGTGAGTGCATGCGTGGCTGGTGATGCTGAGTGGAGATGTTACCTGAAGAGAGAAGCCCACAGGTAGGACCATGACAGAACCCCCCCCTCAAGGGACGGCTCCAGAAGTCCCTAGCCACAGATCCGCAAAGACGGGCGGGAGGAGGGGGAATACCGGTGGAGGGTCAGAACTCCTCAGACCGGTCAGTGTCCAAGGCCTCAGGATCTGGTTCAGAATCGGACTCGGGGACAGTAGCAGTTGGCGCATCGTCCTTCCGATAAGGACCCTTTGGTCGACCCCTCCGGTTGGCCAGCTGGTCCGGATGCAGGTGATGAAAGGTGCTGATGAGGGTACGGTCTATGATTCTCCCAGCAGGGACCCACATCCTCTCCTCAGGACCATAGCCCTCCCAATCCACCAGGTATTGGAGGCCCCTGCCCCTGCGCCATGACTTCAGCAGCAGCCGCCGGATGGAGTAGACCGGGCCACCATCGATGAGAAGAGGAGGAGGAGGAGGAGGAGGAGAAGGTGCAGCTGGGACCAGCAGGCTCTCATGCACTGGCTTAATCTTAGAGATGTGGAAGGTGGGGTGCACTCTCATTGACTTGGGCAGTCAGAGCCAGACAGCAGACTGGCTGATTATCCTCTGGATTGGGAATGGTCTGACGAACCAAGGTGCCAGCTTACGAGACTCCACCTGGAGGGGCAGGTCCTTGGCTGATAACCACACCTTCTGTCCCACCCGGTAGGTGGGCACAGGCGTCCTCTGCCGGTTGGCTCCAGTAGAGTAGCTGGTGACTGACTTGAGGAGTGCAGCGCGGGCTTGAGACCAGGTGTGGCGGCATCGGCGTGCATAGGTGAGGGCAGCCGGGCAGGTGACCTCTCCCTCCTGGCTGGGGAACAGGGGTGGTTGGTAGCCATACACGCAGTGGAATGGGGACAGCCCAGTGGCTGAGCTGGTGAGGGAGTTGTGAGAGTATTCCACCCACAGCAGGTGCTCGCACCAGACCCTAGGGTTGCGTGACGCCATGCACCGAAGTGCCTTCTCCAACTCCTGGTTAGTCCGTTCTGACTGGCCGTTGGACTGGGGTCAGAATCTGGAGGAGAGGCTGGTGGTGGCCCCGAGTAGGTGATAGAACTCCTTCCAGAAAGAGGAGGCGAATTGCGGCCCCCGGTCTGAAACGATGTCCTTGGGCAGCCCATGGATGCAGAAGACATGCTGCAGGATGATCTGGGTGGTCTCTTTGGCCGACGGTAGTTTTGGGAGGGGAACAAAGTGTGCCATCTTGCTAAAGCGGTCCACGATGGTGAGTATGACCATCATCCCGTTAGAAGGGGGCAGACCCATAACAAAATCCAGGGAAATGTGGGACCAGGGTTGCATTGGCATGGGCAGAGGCTGGAGCAAACCGGCAGAAGGCTGGCTGGAGGACTTATTTTGATTACAGGTAGGGCAGGCTCGGACGAAGTCTCGCACATCCCTGCTCATAGTAGGCCACCAGAACTGTTGGGCGAGCAGGTGGTAGGTGCGAGTGGAACCAGGGTGGCAGGCTAGACGGGAGTCGTGTCCCCATTGTATAACCTGGGATCGCAGGTCTTCAGGAACAAAGAGGCGACTAGCGGGGCATGCGCTGGGGCTGGGTTGGTCACGGAGGGCTTCCTGCACTCGTTCTTCAATGTCCCAGGTCAGAGCAGCAACGATACAGGGGTCAGGTAGAATGGGAGCCGGATCCTTGGAGGGGGCATCATCCTTCTGGAACTGGCGGGAGAGTGCATCAGGCTTGGTGTTGCGAGATCCGGGCCAGTACGAAAGGGTGAAATTGAATCTTGTGAAAAAGAAAGCCCAGTGGGCCTGTCTGGGGTTGAGTCGTTTGGCAGTGCGGATGTATTCCAGATTCTTATGGTCTGTCCAGACCAGGAATGGGACTACGCACCCCTCCAGCCAGTGACACCATTCCTCCAGGGCGAGCTTGACCGCCAGCAGTTCCCGGTTGCCTATGTCGTAATTGCATTCGGCCGGCGATAGCCGGCGGGAGAAGAACGCACAGGGGTGGAGTTTGCTGTCATCCACTGACCTCTGTGAGAGCACTGCCCCGACTCCCACATCCGAGGCGTCCACCTCTACAATGAATTGCCGCTTTGCATCTGGCATCCGGAGGACGGGAGCTGTGGTGAACCGAGCCTTGAGGGTGGCAAAGGCTTCGTTGGCAGCCGGAGTCCAGGCGAAGGGCTGTTTGGTGCTGGTCAAGGCGGTGAGGGGTGATGCAATGGTGCTGTAATTACGAATGAATTTCCTGTAGAAATTTGCGAAGCCCAGGAACTGCTGAAGCTTCTTCCTGCTCTCTGGTACTGGCCATGAAGTCACTGCTGAGACTTTGGCAGGGTCCATCTGGATGCTCCCGTCTGCCACGATGTACCCCAGGAACCCCACAGACTTGGCATGAAACTCACACTTCTCTGCCTTGATGAAGAGGGAGTTTTCAAGGAGACGACGGAGCACTTGCTGGACATGCTGGGTGTGTTCGGATAGGGTTTGGGAGAAGATCAGGATGTCGTCGAGGAAAACGAACATGAACTTGTTCAACATATCTCACAGGACATCATTCACCAGAGCCTGGAATACCGCTGGCGCGTTGGTAAGGCCAAACGGCATTACCCGGTATTCATAATGACCGGTGGGGGTGTTGAACGCAGTCTTCCACTCGTCTCCCTCCCTTATCCGAACCAGTTGGTAGGCATTTCGGAGATCGAGTTTGGTGAAGACCGTGGCTCCCTGGAGCAGCTCGAAGGCGGAGGTGAGCAGTGGGAGAGGGTATCGGTTCTTGACGGTGATGTCGTTGAGACCCCTGTAATCGATGCAGGGGCGCAGGGATCCATCCTTCTTTCCCACGAAGAAGAACCCAGCGCCGGCAGGAGAGGAGGATGGACGGATGAGGCCGGCAGCCAGAGAGTCACTGATGTAGTCCTCCATCGCCTTCCTTTCCGGGGTGGACAGAGAGTAGAGACGGCCCTTGGGTGGTGCAGTGCTTGGGAGGAGATCAATGGTGCAGTCGTAGGGCTGGTGAGGAGGCAAGGAAGTGGCCTTGGCTTTGCTGAATACCTCCCAAAGGCTGTGATAACACACTGGGACATTAGTGAGGTCGGGGGCAGAGCTGGCAGGTGGAGTATGGAGGTGTAGAGTGGCGGCTCGTAAGCAGGTCCGGTGGCAGTCCTTGCCCCATTCTCTTATCGCTCCAGTGGCCCAGTCGAGGTGAGGACTGTGCTGGCGGAGCCATGGATAGCCCAGGATGAGAGGTTGGCCGGGGGAACGGAGCAGGTGAAACTGGATGGTTTCGTGGTGGTTGCCTGACAGAGTCATCAGAACAGGGGCAGTGAGGTGGGTGACAGTGCCAAGGAGATGGCCATCCAGTGCCCTGGCTGGAATGGGAGAGGATAAGTGATGGCTTTGCAGACCCAACTGGTGCGCAAGCTTGGTGTCCATGATGTTAGCCTCGGCGCCAGAGTCAACCAGGGTGGCCAGGGTGTGGGTGGAATCCAACAGACGAAGACAAACTTGGAGCATAGGTTTCTGGCTGGTGGAGGAATGGATGGTCATTGAGCTCAGCCGGACCCCTCCTATGTCCGGTGAGCTCAGGCTTTTACTGGGCAAGAGGCAGCACGGTGACCGTCACCCCCACAGTACAGGCACAGATTGGAGGTGATCCAACGCTGGTGCTCTGTCGGGCTGAGGGAAGCACGGCCGATCTCCATGAGCTCTGACTGGTCCAGAAGGCTCGGCAGAGAAACAGCAGGAGACGTAGAAGGGGCTGGGTTACTCCGTGCGCTGGTGACTGGCTGAGTCTGGCAGGCCCTCTCTCGTCGACGGGTGTGGACCCGGCGGTCAATGCAGATGGCCAGGGCAATAGCCTCATCGAGTGTCAATGGTTGTTCGTACAAGACCAATTCGTCCTTCATGTAGTCGGCCAGGCTGTGCAGAAAGGCGTCCACCAGCGCCTGCATGTTCCACTTGCTGCGCTGGGCCAAGGTCCGGAAATCGATCGAGTAGTCAGCCACTGTTCGTCTGCCTTGGCGAATACTCATCAGTCCTCCGGATGCCTCTACTGACGACGAGCCCAGGTCGAAGACCTTAGTCATCTCCACTGCAAACAGGGAGAAGGAGGCACACGCTGGTGTCCGGCGTTCATACTCAGCAGTCCCCCACAGGCGGGCGCGGCCAGTCAGACGAGTGACGACGAAGGCCACCTTCGCCGCAAAGGTTCTGGGCTGCAGGTCGAACAGCAACCAGCAGCTGGTCAGGAAAGCACAGACTTGGGAGGGGTCACCGTCAAAACACTCCGGACTGCCGACCTTGGGTTCCGGGGCATCGAGTGCAGCAGGAGCACCTCCCGGAGCTGGCACATATGACAGCGGCTGATGCAACGAGGGGCGGCGGTGGTTGACCCAGAGGAGCAGGGGGTGCTAGGGCGGTGAGCAGCTGGAATGCTTGGTCCAGTCATTGTTGCTGCTGCCCAAGCTGGATCAGGGCTGCAATGTCGGCAGACATCCAACTGATATCTCCTTCGGTGTGCTGCAGCCAGTCTAGGGCAGAGGGTTCTGGCGCTGACTCCATGTTGGTCAGATCATTCTGTCAAGGACCAGACAGGAGAGGAGATCAAATGCACTCGAACCACAGTTTATTAATAACAGGGGAAAAGGGAGTTGGGAGAATGTGTGTGAAGTTCAGTGGCAAGAGGACTGAGAGGCTGGTGGGAGCATCTGAGGTCTCCCATCCAAGTACTAACCAGGCCTGACCCTGCTTAGCAGCTGAGATCAGGCATAGTCAGAGAGGTGTGACTGTAGGCTGACAGCTCTTGGGTTTCAGGCAGTCTCTCAGCAGGCAGGAGATAGAGAGCAGGCTGGAACACAGAGTCACAAATCAGGTAGCAAGATAGGGGACAGAAATGCAGGGTCAGGTTACCAGGGCAGAAGAGTAGGGCTCCAGCCAGGGCTGCTCACACCAGGCAGATGGAGAGGCAAGCGAGCAGCAGGGCTGGGCGAGCTGGAGATCAGGCGAAGGTACAGGAGAGGCAAGCAAGAGACAGAGTCAACAGGACAGAAGGCAGATCAGGTTACCAGGGCTGGAGAGCAGACAGAGTCAGACGGAACAGAATATCTTCAGGAGTCAGAGTAGTAGGAACACAGAGCAAGTTATGATGCTGAGAGTTGCAGACAATCTGACACAGAAGCTTGGGAGGACTGCAGTATAAATACACACAGGGGGAAAGCAGGTGATCGGCAACAGCCAATGACAGTCACTGAAAGTGAATAAGAGGAAGTGAGTGCAGGCGTGGCCAGTAATGCTGAGTGGAGATGTTACCTGAAGAGAGAAGCCCACAGGTAGGACCATGACAGATGACTGACAAGCGCATTATGTGGCGGCACATAGCTGGAGTTTCAAACCCTGCTGCTCAGGGAAAAAGGGGCAGAGATGACCAGGGCCGGAGCAGCATTTTAAAATCACCGAGGTCCATGATGCGCAAAGCACACGCCGAAAAATGTTCGACATATTTAAATGAAAGGGGTGAATTACACGCCACACAAGAGATCTATTCCTGAAATTACTTTTAATGGTGTTTGAACTGAATACCATCAGTTTTGAAAAAAAAATCATGTATGTGGCAAGAGTAAGAATAATTTAAGCTTGTTTAATGGTTTGATCTGGCCCAAGCAATGAGGACAAAAGATACCCTAACCATGTAGCCTATGGAACCAAGATACATTAACAATCTGGCATCCGTTACACCTACACACAAAAAACATTCTGGGAAAAAAATCAGTATACACCACCATGTTTTAGGCAAAGCTATCCAAGGCAAACATAAGTTGAAACTTTCCACTCTATTGCTTTGGCTTATCGAATGATTTATTTTTAAAATCACAAACAAGGCAGGCTACAACTGCGCTGCTGCACATGTAGTACGGAGTAAACCTGAAAAGTAAACCCGATCTGCTCAGAGAGTCATATGAGCTCCTCTTGAGCTCCTCTTTAGCCTCTTTCAAGATACTGAATATAGGGTTTTGATGGGGCATCCTATATGGAAGGCTACTAGAGGCAAAACATGGCCACATTCACATTACACCACAGGTTCCTGAATGTGGTCCTGGAATGCACCATTTTCCCCTAGTTCAGCTATAATCAGCTAATTAACTAATTATACAACAGTTCAGTAATATACAGACTCACTAATTTGATTGGCTGAGTAGCGTTCCATTCGTGTCTATGTTTAGTATAACCAAACTGGGACGTTACCCCTTTTCGACCCACAGAGAACGGATTCTGTTCTTGTTCAAAGTATCCTGAATGGAATTGGTTCAAGAACCTGTTCCCTGTTGGTCGAAAAGGCGTATCTACTCATTCGTAAGTTGTTTTTTTTTTTTTACACCCTGTAGCCACGATGTCATCATGTTGTCAGAATCAGTGTAACACATCTCTCATAACCCAGGACGGAACAGTACCATCGTGTGTGTGTGTGTGTGTGTGTGTGTGTGTGTGTGTGTGTGTGTGTGTGTGTGTGTGTGTTATTTACCAGCTGGGGGGGTCCGTATCATGAAATACCGTGACTGAGGTCTTGAAAATACTGACCAAGGCCTCTGGACCAAGGTCACGGTATTTCACAATACGAACCGACCTTAAGCTGGGAAATAATATATTTATTTTTTTATCTCATCTCATTATCTCTAGCCACTTTATCCTGTTCTACAGGGTCGCAGGCAAGCTGGAACCTATCCCAGCTGACTATGAAGTTTGAAAATGTAAATTTAACAGCTTCATGAAAGTGTGCTGATGGTTACCATGGAAACCCCGTGTCTCCTGCACTGCATTCCTCCCCCGAGTCGCGCGTGCGCTCATTCGTTTTTGTGTTCTTGGTCTCAGAGCCGCGCGCACCAAACAGAGACAGAATCAACGTTTAACATCATTAACAATGCACTTTTTACAGAGACATTTTAATGTTATTCTTTATTTTTTTATCCAGTTGAATATTTAGCATACAAATGTACAACCCCGATTCCAAAAAAGTTGGGACAAAGTACAAATTGTAAATAAAAACAGAATGCAATAATTTACAAATCTCAAAAACTGATATTGTATTCACAATAGAACATAGACAACATATCAAATGTCGAAAGTGAGACATTTTGAAATTTCATGCCAAATATTGGCTCATTTGAAATTTCATGACAGCAACACATCTCAAAAAAGTTGGGACAGGGGCAATAAGAGGCTGGAAAAGTTAAAGGTACAAAAAAGGAAGAGCTGGAGGACCAAATTGCAACTCATTAGGTCAAATGGCAATAGGTCATTAACATGACTGGGTATAAAAAGAACATCTTGGAGTGGCAGCGGCTCTCAGAAGTAAAGCTGGGAAGAGGATCACCAATCCCCCTAATTAGGCACCGACAAATAGTGGAGCAATATCAGAAAGGAGTTCGACAGTGTAAAATTGCAAAGAGTTTGAACATATCATCATCTACAGTGCATAATATCATCAAAAGATTCAGAGAATCTGAAAGAATCTCTGTGCGTAAGGGTCAAGGCTGGAAAACCATACTGGGTGCCCGTGATCTTCGGGCCCTTAGACGGCACTGCATCACATACAGGCATGCTTCTGTATTGGAAATCACAAAATGGGCTCAGGAATATTTCCAGAGAAGGTTATCTGTGAACACAATTCACCGTGCCATCCGCCGTTCCCAGCTAAAACTCTATAGTTCAAAGAAGAAGCCGTATCTAAACATGATCCAGAAGCGCAGACATCTTCTCTGGGCCAAGGCTCATTTAAAATGGACTGTGGCAAAGTGGAAAACTGTTCTGTGGTCAGACGAATCAAAATTTGAAGTTCTTTATGGAAATCAGGGACGCCGTGCCATTTGAACTAAAGAAGAGAAGGACGACCCAAGTTGTTATCAGCGCTCAGTTCAGAAGCCTGCATCTCTGATGGTATGGGGTTGCATTAGTGCGTGTGGCATGGGCAGCTTACACATCTGGAAAGACACCATCAATGCTGAAAGGTATATCCAAGTTCTAGAGCAACATATGCTCCCATCCAGACGACGTCTCTTTCAGGGAAGACCTTGCATTTTCCAACACAACAATGCCAAACCACATACTGCATCAATTACAGCATCATGGCTGCATAGAAGAAGGGTCTGGGTACTGAACTGGCCAGCCTGCAGTCCAGATCTTTCACCCATAGAAAACATTTGGCACATCATAAAACGGAAGATACGACAAAAAAGACCGAAGACAGTTGAGTAACTAGAATCCTACATTAGACAAGAATGGGTTAACATTCCTGTCCATAAACTTGAGCAACTTGTCTCCTCAGTCCCCAGACATTTACAGACTGTTGTAAAGAGAAAAGGGGATGTCTCACAGTGGTAAACATGGCCTTGTCCCAACTTTTTTGAGATGTGTTGTTGTCATAAAATTTAAAATCCCCTAATTTTTCTCTTTAAATGATACATTTTCTCAGTTTAAACATTTGATATGTCATCTATGTTCTATTCTGAATAAAATATGGAATTTTGAAACTTCCACATCATTGCATTCTGTTTTTTATTTACAATTTGTACTTTGTCCCAACTTTTTTGGAATTGGGGTTGTATTTTCAGCTCTTAAAAATGACCAAGGTCTGGACCGCGGGGGCCTCAGAGCTGGCTGCGGCCATGGAGATGGACCAAGACACTAATAGGAAGATAAGACAGTTCAATGACAAATGGAAGTTCGGGTGAGATTGGCTAGTTCATAGCAAAACCGAAAATACCATGTACTGCGAAGACTGTAGAAAGTCTGGCAAAGACAGGCACCAGCAATTTTAAACTCGAAACTATAAAGGACCACGAAAAGTCAAATGCACACACCGGTACTATAACATCAAAACATGTGAAGACGGCTGGTCACTACAGGACAGCATTGCTTTCAGTCCCTGGCTGTCATGAAGTCGGCTGAGCTGGAGAGGATGGAGCTGCTGTTTAGGAACGTTCACGTGATTGGAAAGAAGTTGATCCCGCCCCAGCTATCAACTTATGGCCTTCTGGAAGCCTCAGGTCACGAAGACCATTTTTCATGGACCATTCAGACTCATCTGATGATGAATGTAATGAGGACATTTAATGTCTCTCTCTACACATGTTCACACACACACATGCACACACACACACTATTAATAGATAATGCATAATATACATAATAATACTTGATAATACACATAATACTTGCATATCAAAACATCAAATGTTTCTCAATGATAAATGTTTTGAATTGGACTTTTAATATTAGAATCAGTTCAGGTGTACTGAATGTTATTTTTCATATTACAAGATATTTCATTTTGTAAGGGGCTTGAATTTGAGTTCAATAAGCAGAATACTCTGTTTAAATTTTTGTCTGAATTGGTTGCATGTTTTCAGATAGGGAGCTACCTTAACAGCACTGAATACTTGAGTGCTACTGTAGAGATACATTATATGCTGCCATTCATAAGTAAACCTAGATCTTCTGAACTTTAACGTATCATGGTGAATAAAAAACTTCGATTTCCTGGCAACAAAATTGTGGCTAGTGAAAAGGCTGAATGGCTAGTGACTCGGGAAAACCACTAGCCACAGTGGCCGGTGAGCAAAAAAGTTAATGTAAAGCCTTGCTGGCTTCCTCTGACAGCGTCATCTTTGGTCTCTTCACCTTGACTGCCATGATGTCCAGACTGAGAATACAGATTCAGTTTATTTTTATGGCGAGTCTTTGTGTTTGGAAGGTGCTATTAAGTGTGTTGCAGTTCTCACGGGTGCTGTAAAACGTTAGACAGTTCTCTGGAGACATCTCAGGGATGCCCTGTCAGAGTTGCATAGTGCTACAACTGGAGAACCAGGAGAACTGGAGGACCAGACTTGGAATGGAAGACAAGCCATTCTCTGAATTACAAACAATCAAAATGATTTTGAAGCTGGTATTTGAAGGTAAAAGTCCTATTTAGTGTTGTTTTAATGGAGGACGTGTTGTAAAGGTTGTAGTAACCACCAGCACCCTCTTAAATCAAAAGGACATGAGTTGTATTTCACTGAACCAATTTAGATATTATACTCCAAAGGGCATACAAATAAAATATCAAAGTCTTGGGTTGGAGTCAACTGCCTTAGAGTTCTAGGTCTATTACCCAAATCATTACATCACACCATAGCCCTAAGCAATATGGAGAGTTTATGCTTATGAGTACTAGACTGTAACAATAAGAGGAATTGCAGATTGAATCGATTTCAACACCAAGGGTGTCTTTAATCATTTTCAGATTGAATCTGTCCATTTTAGAACACCATCACCCGCCAGCTAGAAAACTCGACCATCTGAAAACACTGTCAGAAATAGAGGTCAATGTCCTCAATATCCAAACTTGCTTTGAGTGTTTCTTCTTAAACTTGCTTTTGTGTGTGTGTGTGTGTGTGTGTGTGTGTGTGTGTGTGTGTGTGTGTGTGTTTTTTTTTAAAGGTAGCTCTCAGACATTATGTCACCCAAGAGCTCAATACACCTCTATGAACTCTGCAAGCATGCTTGCTATAACCTAGCACAATTTTTCTTTCTGGTTAAAAAAAAAATAGTGTAATTGATACTTTTTTTTTTTTGAGCAGTGTTATCCTAATGTAGTCCTAAAGGACCAGATCATCCCAAGATGTGCTTTTTTTCACCCTTAAACCTCTCTGATTGTGCTAATGAAGTACTTGTTAATGAGCTTGTTGTTATGAAGCTTTCTGTAAAGATCCTGTTAGCCTCCTTTCTATGCCATCCCCAAGCTCGCTGATCAGTGGACCATGACAGCAAAACGATGTCAACATGAACACAGCTACAGCTTTTGGAGGACTCTTCTGACCTTTCATGACAGTATTCTGCTCTTGTGTTTTGGATTCTTGCATTTTTGTTGCTTATGCCTTTGAACTATAAAGCAGACTTGTATAAGAGAGGACTAAATAATAACGCACTTGCCTTTGAGAGAGACTAAATTAAAAACAACCTTCAACATGACAAATAAGAAAAAAAAATCTTCTGCACCTGTGTCTACTTTGCCTCATATCTTATGTTACCCTTGTCAGAGCATAAATTAGCCCATGTTTTGTCTTTTAAAAAACTTTGTGAAGTCTCTAACTGTGCTTCCTGTCTTGACCTTGAATAATGGATTTACTGTACTTTTGTAAAGGTTTTATACAAACCTCAATAAAAATGCTTGAAAATGCTCATCTCATCTCATCTCATTATCTCTAGCCGCTTTATCCTTTTACAGGGTCGCAGGCAAGCTGGAGCCTATCCCAGCTGACTACGGGCGAAAGGCGGGGTACACCCTGGACAAGTCGCCAGGTCAGCTTGAAAATGCTTTTTTTTTTTATTTCTTGTCATGTGTGTTCTTATTGTGAAATGATCGCAGTGTCCAGGAGTAGGTTTCCCAAAAACCTCTTAACACTAAGAGCATCTTAACTAGGAGAGAGAGTCTGTTCATTGTGCTGCTCGCGCTACCATTTAACGATGATCTTTGTGCTACGATGTCTTCCGTTTCCGGTTGAGAGTATGCCATGTGCATTCTAGCTGCCGCTTCTCACTGGAGCTTTTTATTTTTCTCATCTCATTATCTGTAGCTGCTTTATCCTGTTCTACAGGGTCGCAGGCAAGCTGGAGCCTATCCCAGCTGACTACGGGCGAAAGGCGGGGTACACCCTGGACAAGTCGCCAGGTCATCACAGGGCTGACACATAGACACAGACAACCATTCACACTCACATTCACACCTACGGTCAATTTAGAGCCACCAGTTAACCTAACCTGCATGTCTTTGGACTGTGGGGGAAACCGGAGCACCCGGAGGAAACCCATGCAGACACGGGGAGAACATGCAAACTCCACACAGAAAGGCCCTCGCCGGCCACGGGGCTCGAACCTGGACCTTCTTGCTGTGAGGCGACAGTGCTAACCACTACACCACCGTGCTGCCGCTTTTTATTTTATTTTTTGTTTTTCTTTCTTGTGTTTGTGTAGTTTGATGTTTGTTATTGTTTGAATGTTTTGTCGGGTGGCACGGTGGTGTAGTGGTTAGCGCTGTCGCCTCACAGCAAGAAGGTCCTGGGTTCGAGCCCCAGGGCCGGCGAGGGCCTTTCTGTGCGGAGTTTGCATGTTCTCCCCGTGTCCGCGTGGGTTTCCTCCGGGTGCTCCGGTTTCCCCCACAGTCCAAAGACATGCAGGTTAGGTTAACTGGTGACTCTAAATTGACCGTAGGTGTGAATGTGAGTGTGAATGGTTGTCTGTGTCTATGTGTCAGCCCTGTGATGACCTGGCGACTTGTCCAGGGTGTACCCCGCCTTTCGCCCGTAGTCAGCTGGGATAGGCTCCAGCTTGCCTGCGACCCTGTAGAAGGATAAAAGCGGCTAGAGATAATGAGATGAGATGAGATGTTTTGTCAGCCAGTTGTGGTGTAGCTCCAGACCCAGTTTTGGGTGTCGGTTCCCTCCAGGCCTTGGTTCGCTGTGGATGATGCCTGTGCTGCTCACGATGGACTGCAGTGAGCTTGTTGCTCATTTTAACATCATGGTTGTCCAGCGCTCTGTGCAGCAGTGCTTTAGTGCTTGGTGTGGTGTTCCAAGCAATGTTCCTCGGTGGCGTCGCAGCGGCTGTGCAGGCAGTTTGGGACATACCAGCCCTCTGCGTGACGGTGCGTCTGTGCTCGCTTTGTGGGTCCATGGCATGGTGTTCCGAGTGATGTTATCTGGCCGCGGTGCAGCGGCTGTGCTGGCGGTGTGGGACTTGTTTTCGTGCGCCTTTTGGTGGGACTGTGGCTGCTACACCATTTGGAATGACATCCTGACCTTTATTTGATGGACTTTTTTTCCCTATAATTGTAAAGTGACCTTGGGTTTTGAGAAGGCCCCCTATAAATTGAAATTATTATTATTATTATTATTATTATTATTATTATTATTATTATTATGCCAGTTCTGGAAAGGCAAGGCTTGATTCTTACATTAAATTAAAACTTACTTAAACATGTTCTAAGTCAGCTAACAGTTTGACAGTATATAGTGATGCGAAGTTTGCAGGTTGGTGTTCTTCCGACTGGAGGACGAATGAGAAATTTGTACAAACTTGAACAAGCAATAGCAATATTGTTGCACTTCATATATATATAGTTTTATAAGAAAAAAAATTGACAAATCCTTACTCGTACCCCAAACCAACCTGAGCCTTAAACTTCTTATTATTAATTTGCAAGTGTGAAATCATGTTGATAAGACATGTCCGACTCATAATTAACTTTATAATTAGAATTGATTGTAGTAACTTTGGGGTGGCACTCCAGCATGGGTTTCCTCTTGGTGCTCCAGTTTCCTCCCACAATCCAAAGACATGCAGATTAAAGGAGAACTGAAGTTAAATTTTTTATTATCAAAATTCTATTTATATCATTTTATTAAATATAGGAATGCATTTTTGATCGCTATTTTGTCGCTGCTATAGCAAGTTATGAGTGTTTGAAATATGCTCTGTAATATATCAGTCCATATGTCAAAGCGATGGCCGTAAACGAGATTCGTTGAGACCTGTGCGAGACATCGTAGGACAGAAGTAAAACGTACAGGGGAAATCAAAGCAACCAACATCTGCCAACGTTGTCAAAAGACGCGCGTGCCCTCTTTCGAATGCTGATGTAATCAAGCCGGAAGTTTTGTTTGTTTTGATAGCAATCAGGAAAGTTTGAAAAAAGTCGGCAGTAATCATCATTTAAACTCGTTTTTGTGCAATATTTCGTTTGGAAAACAGTTTTCAAAATGGCGGCACTGACACCTGATTGACACTTCATGTTTTGAAGTCTCGCACAAGTCTCATGAAAATCGCGCGGATAAGTGACGCCTGCCGTGGACCAAACGAACTAAATTCAACATGGCTAAAAACCGAATAGGCCGATAAGTATAATATTTAATTGCGATTAGTTGCCAATATGAGTCACGATATAAGGTTACTAAAACCGAAAACGTAATTGAATAACACGTTAATTAAGAAATAAAGCAAGTTTAGAAATGACTTCAGTTCTCCTTTAAATACTTGATAACAAAGTGTGATATCTGACTTGATGTGCTCCACCATTTTGTTTTTCTCTACTCACAGTATATGAGCTGATAGCCTAGTAGTAGAGGAGCCAATCAGAGAGTGTGAATGCTCATATCCAGTGAATGTGGATAGAATAAAAAATCATATTTACCAGCACTTTTAAGAGGAAGATGCACCCTATAGGGGTTTTTTTTTTTCAGGAACAGTCCCAAGAAGAACCAATTTGGAAAGCCAGAACTGGTTTAAAAAGAAAAAATGAAGTCTTAAGGGGGAAAAAAGAGTACATATGGAGTTTTACCTTTTATACCTAGCTCAAATCCAAGCCAACTTGTCCATAAATATTCTAAAATCTTTTCTTTTTTATCTTCTGGACATTTGGTTTAGTTGTGGCAGACTTTCCCACTGGCTATGTAGTCTATAAGAAAGTCGATTTCCAAGAGGTGGATTGGTGTTGGCTGCTTAAAATTGACCCAGAAAAGTGCAACCACAATGAAAGTCCAGTAGAAATGGATATCAGCTGAAAATTTTTCTTCATTCTCAGGGTGATATTTACACTTTTCAGAGAATCATGCTGGAGGTCATGTCATCAGATATGAACTATTCCTATTTCTCACACAGCATGCAATGTGCTTTGCTGAAAAGACAAAAATTTATCTATACTTTTTTTTTTAATCTGCAGAAATATGCTCAGTTAAATCTGTTTGCAAAATCCCAGGAAGTCTCTAATTAGTTGTTTTGGGGATGCACAGTAATCAGATGTTGGAATTTGCTTGCGAATTCTCACTGCATAGTGAACAGGGCTTTTGTGTGTGTGTGTGTGTGTGTGTGTGTGTGTGTGTGTGTGTGTGTGTGTGTGTGTGTGTGTTGACTATGCTGGTTTGGATCTTCTGTAATGGTGTCGAGGGACTGTCTACAGAGCATAGGCATTTTTTACATCTTGAATTATTTATCAACGGTCTAACGGGCTTTTTTTCCAGCAGTGACTTAGTGTGCAGTTTATGGAATATTTTTATAGTAGTGCCACTTAAATAATTATATAATCTTTATGTTGGCTTAAAAATCCTTTTGAACAAAATAGTGTTTGAAGGGAAGCGTATCGGCATTGGCATTTAGTCATTTGTACGTGAATCAGTACAAGTACAGATACAAAGTGTGATCACACACAAGTTTTAATCCTGTTGGTCGTGTCATTATTCGTGCTCCTGGTTTTCAAAAGGAACTCAAGAGATCAGCACATGGTTTTATCCTGCTGAAGGAAAAGCCAATTATATTGCAATATATTTCTCGGTTAGAATTAAGATGTATGTGTCTCTGGATTGAAGGTTGATCTGAATCCCACAGATACTATTTATCAGTATATTCCTCTATGCTCTGTAAAGGTCAGTGGAAAATCTGATGGGACTTGGGTCCATTTTTAAAATCAGCCTTTTCGTGTCTCTAATCTGGCCTTAAAGCCTGTATTCCAGCAGGGATGTTTAAAAAATGATATGGCCCGAGTCACAGAGGCGCTTGCTACTTGTCGCCTGCTACAATAGAGTGTGTTTGGACTGCTAAGAACTGATTGTCCCTGGTTAATAGCATCCAGCAGTGCTGCACTCGTTGATGCTGAGCTTGTGGCAGTTGTCTATCACAATGGTTCTGATGGGGTGAAAAGATGCCTGACCACCTCCATTTAGCCTTCATTCCCACTCCACACATATGTGCAAAGTGCTTTCATGCTGTAGACTGAAAATGCTATTTAATTACCCTGCATAAATCCCCGCCTTCTCTCTCTCTCTGCACTCAAGCTCAGGGTTTACTTCCTTTTTATCTTTCTGCTAGTCAAACAAACAGGAAGGGTAAGGTGAGAAAAAATTAAAATGGTCCAGAGCCAAAGATCCATGTAATTACATTTTTCTGCAGTGTTATACAGTGTGATAAAAACTAGGAGCATCAGTTTTTCTTGAACTGTTGTGATGCACCAGAAAACTGATACTATCCAAAATTTATTTGAATTGATCAACACATCGAGCAAGAGTAATTTCCTTTTATTCCATGTCATTAATGTTGTAGGAAAAGCTAAACATCCAAAACCGAGTCCCTTGCCAAGCCTTGTTTATGACTGCATTTCCTACAAATTTAAAGGAGAACTGAAGGCAAATTTTTTATTATCAAAATTCTAATTATCTCATTTTATTAAATATAAGAATGCATGTTTGATAGCTATTTTGTCACTGCTATAGCAAGTTATGAGTGTTTGAAATATGCTCTGTAATATATCAGTCCATATGTCAAAGCAATGGCCGTAAACGAGGTTCGTTGAGACCTGCGTGAGACATCGTAGGACGGAAGTAAAACATACAGCGAAAATCAAAGTGACCAACATCTGCCAACGTTGTCAAAAGACGTGTGCGCCCTCTTTCGAATGCTGATGTAATCAAGCCGGAAGTTTTGTTTGTTTTGATAGCAATCAGGAAAGTTTGAAAAAAGTAGGCAGTAATCATCATTTAAACTCGTTTTTGTGCAATATTTCGTTTGGAAAACAGTTTTCAAAATGGCGGCACTGACACCTGGCTGAGGCTTCACGTTTCGAAGTCTCACACAAGTCTCATGAAGATCGCGCGGATAAGCGACACCTGCCGTGGGCCAAATGAACTAAATCCAACATGGCTAAAAACCGAATAGGCCGATAAGTATAATATTTAAATGCAATTAGTTGTCAATACTAGTCACGATATAAGGTTACTAAAACCAAAAACGTAATTGAATAAGACATTAATTAAGAAATAAAGCAAGTTTAAAAATGACTTCAATTCTCCTTTAATACTCATTAGGTGGCACTGGGCATACCTAACAACCTGCATTTTCTCTCTCCCCCTCCATCTGTCCCTCTGAGTTACATGTCAGTCCTGAGACACCAGTAAGATGCTGACCGCTTCTGCTCCTCGGACCTGCCTGATCCATCCTGATGCCCTACGTCTGGCTGGAGTCTCATCACATTGCTCCTGTAGAGGAAGGGCCCCATATGGACAGTCAAAAATCATACTTGGAAGACGCTCTGGACACTTACAGTCATGCTGTTATGGCTGAGGACTACAGTTGACTTGCTCATTTTAGGACTGCAGTTGTTCTAAACAGTTTTACACTCAAGTTTCCATCAATGAACAGTTTATAACTTCAATAAAACAGACTTTATGGTAAAACTAGAATGAATTTCCTGGTTACACAGTTATACCTTGTGACTATATAGGACACTGTTATAGAAGTGAGTTGTTTATAATCACGCTATCTGTTATCACCCAGATGAGGACGGGTTCTCTTTTGAGTCCAGTTCCTCTCGAGGTTTCTTCCTCATGTTGTCTGAGGGAGTTTTTCCTTGCCACCATTGCCGCAGGCTTGCTCATTGGGGATAGATTAGGGATAAAATTAGCTCATGTTTAAAGTCTTTAATTTTCTGTAAAGCTGCTTTGTGACAGCGTCTGTTGTTAAAAGTGCTATACAAATAATCTTGACTTAATTCAGTTTTTCTGAAAGTGATGCTGCCTGGGGCGGCACGGTGGTGTAGTGGTTAGTGCTGTCGCCTCACAGCAAGAAGGTCCTGGGTTTGAGCCCCGGGGCCGGCGAGGGCCTTTCTGTGTGGAGTTTGCATGTTCTTCCCGTGTCCGCGTGGGTTTCCTCCGGGTGCTCCGGTTTCCCCCACAGTCCAAAGACATGCAGGTTAGGTTAACTGGTGACTCTAAATTGACCGTGAATGTGAGTGTGAATGGTTGTCTGTGTCTATGTGTCAGCCCTGTGATGACCTGGCGACTTGTCCAGGGTGTACCCCGCCTTTCGCCCGTAGTCAGCTGGGATAGGCTCCAGCTTGCCTGCGACCCTGTAGAAGGATAAAGCGGCTAGAGATGATGAGATGAGATGATGCTGCCTGAAGGGTAACATGCAAACAAAAGTTTCTATTTCACAGGAGCAGGTGCAGGGGAAAAAGTCCAACATTTACTGGATATGTCGTCAGTGATGAATTCAGCCATGCTTAGCCCAAGCTGTGGGTGGCAATGGACCAAATTAGACTCTGGGCAAATGCAGCCAGACTGAACTCAAGTCACTGCTGTCGACGGAGAAAGCCAGCATCAGTCAGTTTGTTAGTAGCATTGGCAAGTTTTCCAGCTTAAATTGCAATATTAATTGCTTCATAAATATGAATTGCTTGGTAATCCTACAGCAGGTGTACTATCTGTTTGTATAAGAGAGCACAAATGACAGATACAGTTTGCTATCATGTGCAGTGGTATGCAAAAGTTTGGGCACCCCTGGTCAAAATTACTGTTACTGTGAACAGTTAAGCAAGCTGAAGATGAAATGAACTCCAAAAGGCATAAAGTTAAAGATGAAACACACTTTTCAACATTTTAAGCAATATCAGTGTATTATTTTGGTTTTGTACAATTTTAGACTGAAAAAAGGAAAAGAGTAACTTGCAAAAGTATGGGAGCACTCAGATCACTTTGACCAAGCTCTCAGACCTTAATTTGTTTGTTAGGGTTATGGCTTGTACACACTCATCGTTAGGAAAGGCCAGGTGATGCAAATTTCAAAGCTTTATAAATATCCAGGCTCCTCTAACCTAGTCCCAAAAATCAGCAGCCATGGGTTCTTCTAAGCAGCTTCCTACCACTCTGAAAATGAAAATGGTTGAGGCCCACAAAGCAGGAGAAGGTTATAAGAAGATAGCAAAACATTTTCAGGTTGCCATTTCCTCAGTTCAAAATGTAATTAAGAAGTGGCAGTTAACAGGAACAGTGGAGGTCAAGATTAGGTCTGGAAGACCAGGAAAAATTTCAGAGAGAGCTGCTCATAGGATTGCTAGAAAGACAAATCAGAACCCCCACCTGACTGCAAAAGACCTTCAGGAAGATTTAGCAGACTCTGGAGTTGTGTTACATTGTTCTACTGTTCAACGACACCTGCACAAATATGGCCTTCATGGAAGAGTCATCAGAAGAAAACCGTTCCTGCGTCCTCACCACAAAATTCAGTGTCAGGAGTTTGCAAAAGAACATCTAAACAAGCCTGATGCATTTTGGAAACAAGTCCTTGGACCGATGAGGTTAAAATGGAACTCTTTGGCAGCAACAAGCAAAGGTATGTTTGGAGAAAAAAGGGCACAGAATTTCATGAACAGAACACCTCTCCAACCGTTAAGCATGGGGGTGGATCAATCATTCTTTGGGGTTGTGTTGCAGCCAATGGCATGGGGAACATTTCACGGGTAGAGGGAAGAATGGATCTTTTTATTTTTATTTAACCCTTGTTTAACCAGGAAAGGTCCCGTTGAGTCACAGTGACTCTTCTTCCAGGGAGTCCTGGCCAAGTGGCAGCAAGTTAAAAGTTAAAAAACACAAAGAGGGAAGAATGGATCTGATGAAATTCCAGCAAATTCTGGAAGCAAACATAACCCCATCTGAAAAAAAGCTGAAGTTGAAAAGAGGATGGCTTCTACAAATGGATAATGATCCAAAACACACCTCAAAATCCACAATAGACTACCTCAAGAGGCGCAAGCTGAAGGTTTTACCATGGCCCTCACAGTCCCCTGATCTGAACATCATTGAAAATCTGTGGATAGACCTCAAAAGAGCAGTGCATGCAAGACGGCCCAGGAATCTCTCAGAACTGGAAGACTTTTGCAAGGAAAAATGGACGAAAATTCCTCAAACAAGAATTGAAAGACTCTTGGCTGGCTACAAAAAGTGTTTACAAGCTGTGATACTTGCCAAAGGGGGTGTTACTAGGTACTAACCATGCAGGGTGCCCAAACTTTTGCTTCAGGCCCCTTTCTTTTTTTTGGCATTTTGAAAATGTAAAAGATGAAAATAAAAAATTGTTTTTGCTTAAAATATAAAGGGAATTAGTCATCTTTAACTTTATGCCTTTTGGAGATCATTTCATCTTCAACTTGCTTAAACTGTTCACAGTAACAGCAATTTTGACCAGGGGTGCCCAAACTTTTGCATACCACTGTAGCTTAAACCCATATGACATAACTCATTATGTATATTTTTAAAATTAGTAAAGTAAATGGATTTATTGTGACATCTCATCTCATTATCTCTAGCCGCTTTATCCTTCTACAGGGTCGCAGGCAAGCTGGAGCCTATCCCAGCTGACTACGGGCGAAAGGCGGGGTACACCCTGGACAAGTCGCCAGGTCATCGCAGGGCTGACACATAGACACAGACAACCATTCACACTCACATTCACACCTACGGTCAATTTAGAGTCACCAGTTAACCTAACCTGCATGTCTTTGGACTGTGGGGGAAACCGGAGCACCCGGAGGAAACCCATGCGGACACGGGGAGAACATGCAAACTCCACACAGAAAGGCCCTCGCCGGGCCTGGGGCTCGAACCCAGGACCTTCTTGCTGTGAGGCGACAGCGCTAACCACTACACCACCGTGCCGCCTTATTGTGACATTTATTCTGGAATTAACAATTAACCTTGGGCAGCACGGTGGTGTAGTGGTTAGCACTGTCACGTCATAGCAAGAAGGTCCTGGGTTTGAGCCCAGTGGCTGACAGGGGCCTTTCTATGTGTAGTTTGTATGTTCTCCCCGTGTCTGGGTGGGTTTCCTCCAGGTGCTCTGATTTCCTCCACAGTCCAAAGACATGCAGGTTAGGTTAACTGGTGGCTCTAAATTGACCGTAGGTGTGAATGGTTGTTTGTCTCTATGTGTCGGCCCTGTGATGATTTGGCGACTTGTCCAGGGTGTACCCTGCCTCTCGCCTGTAGTCAGATGGAATAGGCTCCAGCTTGCCTGCGACCCTGCACAGAATAAGTGGTTATGGATAATAGATGGATGGACAATTAACCCTGGTATCATTTCTGGGTCTCTCTCTGTCTTTCATATCAATCAGTTAGTCAAGCATTTCATTCTATATCATACATTTTGACTCTCCCTGATGGAACTATCAACCACCTGCTCATGAACTTAATCCCTTCCATTTTGTCAATTCCAATGTATTCACCAAGATGAGATTTTAACCATGAAGTTCGAATGCCTTCTCAGCATTGCATGTGGATCAAACAGATATTTTCCTTGACCAAACATCATACTGTCTGAGTGCTTTCAGAACTGTAGTCTACGTTTAAGCAGGCATCCATCATTTTGGCAGCTTATTCAGCAACCCTTTCTAACTTATTTTGACCTACTCTGATCTTCATATAAATAGTTCACAGATAAAAAGCCAGATTAATATTTTATAAGCATGGTTAACAGGGACTTAGTATCAAAGATTATCATCTTTCAATGTTATTTTTTTAAACCATTTTGGTTGTGCACTAGAAATGTTGTGATGAGTAAAGCGCTAATATATAACCCCAGCGATGTAAAACACATCTTATTCCAAAGGATGCAAATGTTATATGGCAGAAATGATGCGAAAGGTGAGATATAAATGAGTTTGGGGGAATGTATTTATTTTTGATGTCTGGTAAGTTTTAATATTTAATTTGAATTTTCTGTGTTGCCGATATTTTTAATTAAAACATTTAATTTAAAACGAAGGGGGAAAAGACAAAACATACTACCTACCCAATCCATCTTGACAAAATAAAGCTACTCAACCCCTTAACCCTCAGGCCATGAGTGAAAAATGGTCAGCATGAGAAGAGGAAATGCATGGAGGAAATGGAAAATAAACCCATGAGCATTACATTCCAGCCAAACCCAACAGACCACAGATAACCTGCCTTCGCTGGATTTATGGAGCACTGTAACAACCAAACTAGCTACTTTTTCAGGACTTGATATAAAACAAATGTGATATGACTGTCTAATAAAGTACTTTTTAAGTTTTAAATTTCATGAAATCATACATTCGTGATTAAATGTGGTGACAGTGTGAGCTAGAGCGGTGGCTACAATTATCAACACCTTAACAATCTTTTGGCCGTTGCAAAAGTAGAAAAGACTTTCAATATGTAAATTGTGCATGAATAATTACTCAAACTTCCACTGGAAAAAAAATTAGCTGATTCCCGATTACTTAACGTATCAGATCACGTGACACTGTTCCACAAGTATTGACACCTTTGCCTACAGTTATCGACACCATTCTGCAATTATCAACATCCAAATGATTATTTATTTTAAAAATAATCGGTATGAGGTATTAAGTTAACAAAACATAGTTTTTATTTAAAATTTGTTTTACATAGACTTATATTTAGGACAAAATATATTTTATGTAAATATATCAGTCAGTACTTACGTAAATGAAGTAATTCTCATGTTTGTAAACAAATGAACTGATAATGTTTAACCTGTGTCAGAAAATCTTTTTGTTCCACTTTCTAAGTACAACCCCGATTCCAAAAAAGTTGGGACAAAGTACAAATTGTAAATAAAAACAGAATGCAATAACTTACAAATCTCAAAAACTGATATTGTATTCACAATAGAACATAGACAACATATCAAATGTCGAAAGTGAGACATTTTGAAATTTCATGCCAAATATTGGCTCATTTGAAATTTCATGACAGCAACACATCTCAAAAAAGTTGGGACAGGGGCAATAAGAGGCTGGAAAAGTTAAAGGTACAAAAAAGGAAGAGCTGGAGGACCAAATTGCAACTCATTAGGTCAATTGGCAATAGGTCATTAACATGACTGGGTATAAAAAGAGCATCTTGGAGTGGCAGCGGCTCTCAGAAGTAAAGCTGGGAAGAGGATCACCAATCCCCCTAATTCTGCGCCGACAAATAGTGGAGCAATATCAGAAAGGAGTTCGACAGTGTAAAATTGCAAAGAGTTTGAACATATCATCATCTACAGTGCATAATATCATCAAAAGATTCAGAGAATCTGGAAGAATCTCTGTGCGTAAGGGTCAAGGCTGGAAAACCATACTGGGTGCCCGTGATCTTCGGGCCCTTAGACGGCACTGCATCACATACAGGCATGCTTCTGTATTGGAAATCACAAAATGGGCTCAGGAATATTTCCAGAGAACATTATCTGTGAACACAATTCACCGTGCCATCCGCCGTCGCCAGCTAAAACTCTATAGTTCAAAGAAGAAGCCGTATCTAAACATGATCCAGAAGCGCAGACGTCTTCTCTGGGCCAAGGCTCATTTAAAAGGGACTGTGGCAAAGTGGAAAACTGTTCTGTGGTCAGACGAATCAAAATTTGAAGTTCTTTATGGAAATCAGGAACGCTGTGTCATTCGGACTAAAGAGGAGAAGGACGACCCGAGTTGTTATCGGCGCTCAGTTCAGAAGCCTGCATCTCTGATGATATGGGGTTGCATTAGTGCGTGTGGCATGGACAGCTTACACATCTGGAAAGACACCATCAATGCTGAAAAGTATATCCAGGTTCTAGAGCAACATATGCTCCCATCCAGATGACGTCTCTTTCATGGAAGACCTTGCATTTTCCAACATGACAATGCCAAACCACATACTGCATCAATTACAGCATCATGGCTGCGTAGAAGAAGGGTCCGGGTACTGAACTGGCCAGCCTGCAGTCCAGATCTTTCACCCATAGAAAACATCTGGCGTATCATAAAATGGAAGATACGACAAAAAAGACCTACAGTGGTGCTTGAAAGTTTGTGAACCCTTTAGAATTTTCTATATTTCTGCATAAATAGGACCTAAAACATCATCAGATTTTCACACAAGTCCTAAAAGTAGATAAAGAGAACCCAGTTAAACAAATGAGACAAAAATATTATACTTGGTCATTTATTTATTGAGGAAAATGATCCAATATTACATATCTGTGAGTGGCAAAAGTATGTGAACCTTTGCTTTCAGTATCTGGTGTGACCCCCTTGTGCAGCAATGACTGCAAGTAAACATTTTCGGTAACTGTTGATCAGTCCTGCACACCGGCTTGGAGGAATTTTAGCCCATTCCTCCGTACAGAACAGCTTCAACTCTGGGATGTCGGTGGTTTTCCTCACATGAACTGCTCGCTTCAGGTCCTTCCACAACATTTCAATTGGATTAAGGTCAGGACTTTAACTTGGCCATTCCAAAACATTAACTTTATTCTTCTTTAACCATTCTTTGGTAGAATGACTTGTGTGCTTAGGGTCGTTGTTTTGCTGCATGACCCACCTTCTCTTGAGATTCAGTTCATGGACAGATGTCCTGACATTTTCCTTTAGAATTTGCTGGTATAATTCAGAATTCATTGTTCCATCAATGATGGCAAGCCGTCCTGGCCCAGATGCAGCAAAACAGGCCCAAACCATGATACTACCACCACCATGTTTCACAGTTGAGATAAGGTTCTTATGCTGGAATGCAGTCTTTTCCTTCTCCAAACATAACGCTTCTCATTTAAACCAAAAAGTTCTATTTTGGTCTCATCCGTCCACAAAACATTTTTCCAATAGCCTTCTGGCTTGTCCACATGATCTTTAGCAAACTGCAGACGAGCAGCAGTGTTCTTTTTGGAGAGCAGTGGCTTTCTCCTTGCAACCCTGCCATGCACACCATTGTTGTTCAGTGTTCTCCTGATGGTGGACTCATGAACATTAACATTAGCCAAAGTGAGAGAGGCCTTCAGTTGCTTAGAAGTTACCCTGGGGTCCTTAGTGACCTTGCCGTCTATTACACGCCTTGCTCTTGGAGTGATCTTTGTTGGTCGACCACTCCTGGGGAGGGTAACAATGGTGTTGAATTTCCTCCATTTGTACACAATCTGTCTGACTGTGGATTGGTGGAGTCCAAACTCTTTAGAGATGGTTCTGTAACCTTTTCCAGTCTGATGAGCAACAGCAATGCCTTTTCTGAGGTCCTCAGAAATCTCCTTTGTTCATGCCATGATACACTTCCACAAACATGTGTTGTGAAGATCAGACTTTGATAGATCCCTGTTCTTTAAATAAAACAGGGTGCCCAGTCACACCTGATTGCCATCGCATTGATTGGAAACACCTAACTCTAATTTCACCTTCAAATTAACTGCTAATCCTAGAGGTTCACATACTTTTGCCACTCTCAGATATGTAATATTGGATCATTTTCCTCAATAAATAAATGACCAAGTATAATATTTTTGTCTCCTTTGTTTAACCGGGTTCTCTTTATCTACTTTTAGGACTTGTGTGAAAATCTGATGATGTTTTAGGTCATATTTATGCAGAAATATAGAACATTCTAAAGGGTTCACAAACTTTCAAGCACCACTGTAAGACAGTTGAGCAACTAGAATCCTACATTAGACAAGAATGGGTTAACATTCCTATCCCTAAACTTGAGCAACTTGTCTCCTCAGTCCCCAGACGTTTACAGACTGTTGTAAAGAGAAAAGGGGATGTCTCACAGTGGTAAACATGGCCTTGTCCCAACTTTTTTGAGATGTGTTGTTGTCATGAAATTTAAAATCACCTAATTTTTCTCTTTAAATGATACATTTTCTCAGTTTAAACATTTGATATGTCATCTATGTTCAATTCTGAATAAAATATGGAATTTTGAAACTTCCACATCATTGCATTCCATTTTTATTTACAATTTGTACTTTGTCCCAACTTTTTTGGAATCGGGGTTGTATTTTCGTCAATCACATTTTGTTAATTATTCATTGTTGTTTGTATTAATTTCTAGTTTTGTAGTTTACCAATAAATGTCAACAGGCAATTAACATTGTAACCACATGAAAATGCAGGTCAAAGGTCGCATGTCATTCCTCGAACCAAAATATAAAATGTCTGCTGATATTGTAATATGTGGTAGATATTTACAATAAACTGCAAAAAAATATATATTTTCTGAATGGAATAGAAAAATCTGAATAGTTCAAGCATGTAATTTTTTTATATGCGAGGAATTTAATTCTGGTCTAATTCTATGTATTGCAATCGGATTCCAAATACTCTATAAAGATTCCATTCTGTTATGAATCAGAAAAAAATATTATAAATCACAGTACTTTTCTTTTTTTAAAGTACTTCATCTACTTCAACAAAGTTACACAAAGATCGATCCATAACAGTTGTAAATGTCACTTAATTCCACAGGGTGCTGATAATGGTGGACACCGGTGAAAGTGATCACTATTACTGACACCTCACGTGACTTCTCAAACATGTGTTTCTATACAAAATGGCGACTGTCAAATGAAAGCGTAAGAAACAAAGTAGGTTTCAACAAGGAGATCGTGAAATATTGGTGAATTTGATCAGTAAAAACGTGTCTATGATCTTTCCACCATGCTTACCTGCGATGATAACGTCCAGGTTTTCCTCAAATTGCTGATCATGCTGAAAAAAATCCATCTCCGGTTATGAGCTGTCATCAGACAACAAGGTCCAAGGGTGGGGGGTGGGGGGTCTTCTGGTTGATTAATTAACCAATAATAACTGTTGTAACTGAAACTCACCTTTGTAAGATTGTTTTTTATTGGTAAACCTGAGTAGAGCGGCACGGTGGTGTAGTGGTTAGCACTGTCGCCTCACAGCAAGAAGGTTCTGGGTTCGCAGCCGGTGAGGGCCTTTCTGTTACCCCTTTTCCACCAAATCAGTTCCAGGGCTGGTTCGGGGCCAGTGATGGTGCTGGTTCACAACTCGTTCAACTTGCGAGCCAGCTGAGAACCAGTTTGCTTTTCCATAGCTCGGGGTGCTAAGGGGAGCCACGTCATTACGTTGCTGTATACGTCAGTTACGTCGTTGCGTTTGCATAAACCTTGGTGCGAACATCGAAGCAACAACAACACGGAGAAGAAGAAGAAGCAGCAACAACAACAACAATAATGGATGACTCCTGCTTTACTGCATCCATGATATCTTGTCGCTTATTTAAAAATGGCGACCTTTCGCGGTCTTGCTATTGTTGTTGGTCTTAACAACTCCGCCCCCCACTGACATAAGCGGTTCTTTCCTCTGGCCCAGCAAAGAGTTGGTGCTAGCCTGGAACCGGTTTTTCTGGCCCCAGAGCCAGTTCTTTGTCAGTGGAAACAGAAAACCCGGTTTCAAACTAAGCACTGGCCCCAAACCAGCCCTGGAACTGATTTGGTGGAAAAGGGGCATGTGTGGAGTTTGCATGTTCTCCCCGTGTCTGCATGGGTTTCCTCCGGGTGCTCCGGTTTCCCCCACAGTCCAAAGACATGCAAGTTAGGCTAACTGGTGGCTCTAAATTGACCATAGGTGTGAATGTGAGTGTGGATGGTTGTTTGTCTCTGTCGGCCCTGCGATAACCTGGCGACTTGTCCAGGGTGTACCCCACCTTTCGCCCATAGTCAGCTGGGATAGGCTCCAGCTTGCCTGTGACCCTGTAGAACAGGATAAGCAGCTACAGATAATGGATGGATGGTAAATCTGAAAAGGTGTTGATAATTATGGACTGTCGATAATTGTTGCCGCTGCTCTAGTTTTGTTTGATTTTCAAAGCAAAGGCTCACAAGCATTATACTGGGCATGCAAAATCTTCCAAACAGAAAGTAATTAATTTTACTGCCTTTTTATGGTCCGTTGCATAAAAGAATGAAATAAACACTTTCAAGTTTTATGCAAGCGTAACAGCAGAGTTGCTCTTCCAAAATAGAAACTAACAAGGTTTTTATATTTATTCTTATTATGCTCCAGTGTTAAGTGCTATAATTCAGGTTTAGCCTGGAACAGCTCAATAAAACGAGGAATGAAATTATGATTACGGCATGGGAAAGGGATTTTATTGAATGTACGCTACTCCTTAAATACCAGATATGTTTTTTGCACAATTTTCAAACTAATTTGATTTTGCTTATTGCAGTCAGAAGCTTGCAACATTCCCCATGGTCCTGGCAGCCAGAGCTCTCATTTTCACCATTTCTGTTTTATTAGGTGATCCGGCACCACACACAGCTATTAGATAATGCTGCTGTATTCTGATCCAGCTCCGTCCAACTAAGAATGCCTCAGCTCAGTGCTTAATATTTAATAGAACACCATACAGCACTTGTATTCACTCAGTTCTCTATTCATATTGATTTGAAAATGGCAGAATCTTGTCTTTTGAGCACCCATAGTCTAGGAATAATACAGTTTCAATACTGAATCAACTTTGAAATCAATTACACAATACTTATTTATGTTGTTGTTGTTGTTGTTGTTGTTGTTGTTTCTACTCATAATATGATGTAAAAGGATGTATACATTAGTGGTGGTGAGTTCAGCGTCCATAACATCCACGAAATGCATATTTTATTGCATCTTGAATTATGTTTCTAATACCATGTATTACTGCTGTACAAATAAAATAAGCTTCACTTGCCCTTGGTGGAGTGATGTAATGGCCATAAACGTACAAGTTAATTTACATTCTGAGGACTTATTGCTCCAATAAGCAGGGGAAAATGTTTATTTTTAATAAGACACTGCCATCTGCTGGTATATTTGCAGTATTCTCATCAGCACTCCAGCTGAGTGACCTTTTGCAAGATAATCTCTACCCTGAATTACATACAATGTGCTTACTGAAATATTTGTGATGTCCTTAGCAAGCCTGGTACTAATTTGTTGTTTGGTGCTCCATTTTCATTGCTCCCATGGGAAATTAGTGATTGTTTGCAGGAGGTGATGTTTCAGGAGGAGGATATTGTTCGAGCAGATACAATGGTATTTAAACAATATCTAACATATTGTTTCAAAATAATGGTCAGATTTTTTGTTACCTCTAAGTCTTTTATCACTCTCCTTATATTATTTTTAAAAATTATAATTAATATCTTACATTAAGGGGCGGCGCGGTGGTGTAGTGGTTAGCGCTGTCGCCTCACAGCAAGAAGGTCCTGGGTTCGAGCCCAGCAGCTGACGAGGGCCTTTCTGTGTGGAGTTTGCATGTTCTCCCTGTGTCTGTGTGGGTTTTCTCCATGTGCTCTGGTTTCTCCCACAGTCCAAAGACATGCAAGTTAGGCTAATTGGTGACTCTAATGCCGCTTTTCCACTACAAACGCGGCTGAGCCGTGCCGTGCCGAGTCGAGCTGAGTCGAGCTGAGCGGGGCTGTTGGAGTTGCATTTCGACTACAACCGCGCTGAACCGTGCTGGCTGGAAGTGGGTGGACACATTGGGTGGAGTTAGCGAAAGTGGGTGGACGTCACGTGATGTCGTTAAGCAGCGCAAACAGTGACATCAGTGACAGTGGCGGAACAAGTCAGAGCCGGGCGGGGGGCGGGGCAAATGACCGGGCCCTTTATTAAAGCTTATCATAACATCATTTTAGGCTACAAAATGTCCGCAACTGCGGTGTTTACCAATTTCAACACTACCGGGTGCAACTATGTTATTTAGTACATCAAGTCCTTCAAACGAACATGTAACTCAGAAACAAAAAACATTAGGATACTGTACATGGCTCATAATAAAACATCAATAGCCTATACTGCGCACATTATTTGAAGGGCATACGAATGAGCGCTCAGAGGTTGCAACGGTGACAGGAAGAGTCAGAAATAAAAGGAGGGCGGTGCAAACCTCACTGAATGCACTGTGTTTACCAATTTCAACACTACGGGGTGCAACTATGTTATTTTGTACATTAAGTCCTTCAAACGAACATGTAACTCAGAAACAAAAAAACATTAGGTGACATACTGTACATGGCTCATAATAAAACATCAATAGCCTACTGCGCGCATTATTTGAAGGGCATACGACGAGCCTTGCGCTCCGCGAACTCGTCCACGATGCTCTGTATGTCACTGATTCAGTGAGCTTTTAAGCGGTAGTCTCACGACCCGGATAGTAAACAATAAACATGGAGGACATGGAGTCGTTAGTGTTGCTGGTCTTGGTGCTGTGGCTTGTTGTCACCGACAACGCCAACAGATACTGGCAAGAGCGTATAGATGAGGCGAGGCGCATAAGGCTCCAGAAATTCTCGTAATTCGTAATTATTATTCTTCCGGGTTTGCGGTGTTTACAGATCCCAGCGCGCTCGCGGGGCGTGTGTGGGCATGTGAACACTCCTCCTCACCAATCAGTGCACAGGGGAGTGTCTGCTCACGCCCCCAAACTCACTCGGCACGGCTTGGCTCGCTTCAGCCCCACTCCAAAACGGTGTGAGTTTTAGGGGCTAAGCAGGGCTGAAGCGAGCCGAGTCGTGCTGGTTTTTGGTAGTCGAAACGCGAGCCGTGTCGGGCTGAAGTGAGCTGAAGCGAGCTGAAGTGAGCTGAAAAAGGGTAGTGGAAAAGGGCCATAAATTGACTGTAGGTGTGAATGGTTGTTTGTCTCTGGGTCAGCCCTGTGATAACCTGGTGAGTTGTCCAGGGTGTACTCTGCCTCTCACCCATAGTCAGCTGGGACAGGCTCCAGTTTGCCTGCGACCCTGCACAGGATAAGTGGTGACAGATAATAGATGGATCTTATATTAATAATAACTCAAGCATTGAAGTAGAGGAGACAGTAAAAGTTGGACTCAAAATTATAGAAGAAGGAGCCTTTATTTGTCACAAGCACAGTGAAATTTGTCCTCTGCATTTAACCCATCTGCAGCAGTGAACATATGCATTCACACATACACACCCTGAGCAGTGGGCAGCTATGCTAGAGTGCCCAGGGAGTACCCAGTTGGGGATTAGGTGCCTTGTTCAAGGGCACTTCAGCCCAAGGCCACCCCATGTTAATCTAACCACATACTTTTTTTTTTTAACTGTGGGGGAACCAGAGCACCCAAAGGAAACCCACGCAGACCCGGGGAGAACATGCAAACTACACATAGAAAGACCCCCGTCGGCTACTCAGCTCAAACCCAGAATTTTCTTGCTGTGAGGCGACAGTACTAACCACTACACCAGCATGGCACCCCAGAAAGTAATACAGCTTTACGATGCAGGACTAAAGGCTTATACTCAGTTAGAGATCTGTGAGATGATGTGTGCAGTGGCATTGATGGAGATATTATTATAGAAGTTTTGGGAGCTGATCTGTTTGAGCAGAGTGTACTGATGACACGGTTTGAGAGGTGGACAGATTAAGGCTTAAAGCTCTGCTGCATCGCTCTCTTCAGACAAAGAGGAAAATAAGTCTAATGTCCACTGGCCCCACTATTACATGGCATTCTGGCTGCCATTTCTCATGGGAACTTTGTATTTTATTGTATTTTCCCTTTTGTTTTTCTTTTTTGTGTTTGTGTAGTTTGATGTTTGTTTTTTTGTTTGTTTTTGTTTAAGTGTTTTGTCCGCCAGTTGTGGTGTAGCTCCAGACCCAGATTTGGGTGTCGGTTCCCTACAGGCCTTGGTGCACTGTGGGTGATGCCTGTGCTCCTCGCTATGGACTGCAGTGAGCTCATTGCTCTTTTTAACATCGGGGTTGTCCAGTGCTCTGTGCAGCAGTGCTTTTGTGCTTGGTGCGGTGTTCTGAGCGATGTTGCTCGGTGGTGTCTTGGCAGCTGTGCAGGTGGTGTGGGACATACCAGCGCTCTGCGTAGCGGTGCTTCTGTGCTCGCTTTATGGATCCATGGCGCAGTGTTCCAGGCAGTATTGCCTGGCGGTGGCATGGCAGCTGTGTAGGCGGTGTGGAACATATTTTTGTGCACCTTTTGGTGGGATTGTAGCTGCTACACCATTGGAATGACCTCCTGGCCTTCTTTTCATGGACCTTTTTTTTCCTTTCCTTATAATTGTAAAGTGACCTTGGGTATGAGAAAGGCACAATATAAATTTAACTGAAGCCCTGTGATGACCTGGCGACTTGTCCAGGGTGTACCCCACCTTTCGCCCGTAGTCAGCTGGGATAGGCTCCAGCTTGCCTGCGACCCTGTAGAAGGATAAAGCGGCTAGAGATAATGAGATGAGATGAGAAATTTAACTGATTATTATTATTATTATTATTGTGGTATGGCAGCGGGGGCGTGGCCAAGCAGCAGTCTGTGAATGGAGGTCGGGGAAGGTAAGTGGCTAAGTCATTCCACCTGCTGTCAATTAATGTGTGTGGGTGTGGGTGTTTGTTACAGGGACGGAGTATAAAAGGAGGGAGAGAGCAGAGAAAAGGGGCTCCCTCCCGACCACAATGCATGTGTGTGTGTGTAGAGTGAGTGAGTGAGTGAGTGAGTGAGTGAGTGAGTGAGTGAAAGCTGAAAAGCTAGTAGTAAAGTGGAATAAAGAGTTTGTGTGTGACCATCAACTCGCCTGCCGTGCTTCTGTGCTCCACCCACATCAGGAACTGCCACAGTGGTGCCAAAACCCGGGATGCACAGAAGGGAACCACCCCATGGAGTCCTCCCCATTCGAAGAGCTCATCCTTGCCCTCGCTACCGCCCAGCAGAACCAGCATCAAGCACTGACCGTCCTCCGAAAGGAACAAGAGCAACACTTCAAAGCCTTGATTCTGGCCCAGCAAGAAGATTGCCAGATGTTCCGGCACGTACTCGCGTCAACAGGAGTGTTGACCATCACCACAGCTGGCACCCCCACGAAGATGGGCCCACAGGATGATCCAGAAGCATTCCTTGCCCTCTTCGAGCAAGCAGCCGAGGCGTGGCGATGGCCCTGGAGCAGCACGCGGCGTGCCTCCTCCCACTCCTGACTGGCAAGGTGCAGCTCACAATGCAGCAGCTCCCTGCTGACAGCCAACTGGTGTATGCTGACCTGAGGAAAGCCATCCTGCAGCAGGTCGGCCGCTCCTCAGAACAATATCGCCAGCGCTTCCAGACGCTGGCACTGGAGGAGGTAGGCTGGCCATTTGCATTTGGCCAGCAACTCCGGGATGCCTGCTGGCAGTGGCTGAGGGCGGAAGACCACGACGCAGACGAGATCATCGATCTGGTGGCACTGGAACAGTTCATCTCTCGACTTCCGGAAGGAACGGCAGAATGGGTCCAGTGTCATTGCCCGGCGTTGCTGGAACGAGCCATCGAGCTGGTGGAGCACCATCTGGAGGCAGCTCAGATGGCAGGTAGATGAGGCATCTCCCCTCACTTCTCTTCTCTCTCTTTCCCCCCGTCTCTCATTCCCCTCCCCACCCCGTTCCCCTGCCGCAGAGGCGGCAGCCGGCTCCTCCCCAGCTGGCTCGTCGCACCCGTGGTGTCCTCCCATCTCCCTCTTCCGTGTCTGTGTTGTCTCCTCCTCAGGTGAGTGACACCCATAACACCAGTGCAGAGGGAAAGCCTGGGCTGGTGTGCTGGCGCAGCGGGGAGTCGGAGCATCTCCAGAGCTGGAGCTCCGCAAGGGAGGTGGGAGCTGTGATCCGGATCCCCAACGAGCCAGAAACCCCCCCCCCCAATCAGGCCGGAACGTATCGCATACTGGTAAGTGTTCAAGGGGATACATATCACGCTTTGGTGGATTCCAGTTGTAATCAGACCTCAATTCACCAATGCCTGGTGCAAGGTGAGGCATTGGGGAGAGCACAAGCGGTGAAAGTGTTGTGTGTGCACGGGGATGTTCACAATTATCCCTTAGTGTCCATCCGTATTCTATTCCAGGGCCAAATGCATAAAGGCGGCGGTTAGTCTTCGTCTCATCCACTCGTTGATTTTGGGTACTGATCGGCCAGGGTTTAAAAAGCTGATGGAATATTTAACACGTAGTGGGTCCTGCACTAGTAGGTCACGAGAAGATCCCGGTGTGGCATTGACTGGAGAAGCTGTCACAGAGCCGTCTACGTCAACACCACGTCAGAGTGAGGAGCAGCCCGCTCCTCCTCCCTCTCTCAGGGATTCCCTTGGGGATTTCCCGTTAGAGCAGTTGCGAGACGAGACTCTGCAGCATGCATTTGACCAAGTGAGAGTAATTGATGGTCAAACTCTTCAACCAAGCACGGCACCGACCTTCCCGTATTTTGCTATTATTAAAGATAGATTGTACCGAGTGACGCAGGACACTCAAACTAGCGAACGAATAACCCAATTGTTTATCCCAAAGAGCCGTAGGGAACTCATATTCCATGCGGCTCACTTTAATCCCATAGCTGGACACTTAGGGCAAGATAAAACACTAGCCCGCATAATGGCCCAGTTCTATTGGCCAGGGATTCGCGGGGATGTCTGTCGGTGGTGTGCAGCATGCCATGAATGCCAATTAGTCAATCCCATGGCCATTCCAAAAGTGTCTTTGCGCCCTCTTCTTCTAATCGAGACCCCATTTGAGTGAATTGGGATGGATCTCGTCAGGCCATTAGATCAGTCAGCACGGGGATATCGCTTTATTTTAGTTCTGGTGGATTATGCAACGCTATATCCAGAAGCAGTGCCTCTCCACAATATCTCAGCATGCAGTATTGCAGAAGCGCTCTTTTGCTTTATCTCCCAGGTCGGGATTCCGAAAGAAATCCTGACAGACCAAGGCACTTCATTTATGTCACGTACACTGTGCGAACTGTATGGGTTATTAGGGATTACGTCTATCTGCACCAGTGTCTATCACCCACAAACAGATGGCTTAGTAGAGCGATTTAACCAAACACTCAAGAGCATAATCCGGAAATTCATAAATGAAGATGCGCATAATTGGGATAAGTGGCTCAAGCCCCTGTTATTCGCAGTACGAGAGGTCCCGCAAGCCTCCACGGGGTTTTTTCCATTTGAATTATTATATGGGCATAAGCTGCGTGGCATTCTGGACATGCTACAGGAAAATTGGGAGGAGGGACCTTCACCTAGCAAAAACGAAATCCAGTATGTTCTTGACCTGCGTGCAAAACTCCACACCCTCACGCACCTAACCCAGGAGAATTTGCAGCAGGCACAAGAACGTCAAATCCGGCTGTATGACAGGGGCACGCACCTTAGAGAGTTCACACTGAGAGACAAAGTGCTCATATTATTGCCCACGTCAAGCTCCAAATTAATTGGCAAGTGGCAAGGGCCCTTTGAGGTCACACGGCGAGTCGGGAACATTGACTATGAGGTGAGGCAAACAGATAGGGGCAGGGCATTGCAAATCTACCACCTCAACCTTTTAAAATGCTGGAATGAGGGGGTCCCCGTGACATAGGCGTCGGTAGTCTGGGAGAAGGCGGAGCTGGGGCTGGAGGTGAAAAAGATAACATCTCAGACCACTCCAGTCCCTTGTGGAGACCACCTCTCACCGGCCCAACTCACGGAGGTGGCCAAGTTGCAAAAGGAAATTTCCGATGTGTTCTTGCTCCTTCCTGGTCATACTCACCTCATAGAACACCACATCAAAACACCCCCCGGGGGTGGTAGTGCATAGCTGCCCTTACCGCTTGCCCAAACACAAGAAAAAGGTGATTTGGGATGAACTCAAGGCCATGCTCGAAATGGGTATAATCGAGGAGTCCCACAGTGACTGGAGCAGCCCAGTGGTCCTGGTTCCCAAGAGCGATGGGTTGGTCTGGTTCTGTGTGGACTATAGAAAGGTCAACGCGGTGTCTAAATTTGACGCATACCCAATGTCTTGCATTGATGAGTTGCTTGATCAGTTAGGCGCTGCTCGCTTTTATTCGACACTGGATCTAACAAAGGGATATTGGCAGATCCCCTTGACTCCTCTATCCCGAGAGAAAATGGCCTTTTCCACACCGTTTGGTTTACACCAGGGGTGCCCAATACGTCGATCGCGATCGACTGGTCGATCGCAGGGCCAATGAGAGTAGCTCACAGAACTCCGCAAGAAAAAAAACGGAAAAAAAAAACCGCGCGTTTTCAGAAAAGCAATTCATCCTATCACATAATGATATTATAACGTGCCCGCTGATTGACGTGTAGACAGGCCAGTCTGCTGGCTGCTACAAAGTTTGTTACACCATTACCATAACAACCATAACATATCTCATAGCCTACTACAGACAAGCGCCAGTTGTTGCTTGCTTTCCTTTTACCACTGCATTTTCGTTTTCGCTGTAGCTCGATTCGCTGTGTAGTAGCCTACAAAAAATGATTCGGAAATGAATGAGGGAGGTAAACAAATAAAAAAATCGAAGACTTACCATTTCCATCAAGAATGGGAAGAGGACTTCTTGTTCACGATGTCACACTCGAAGTGTGTCTGTCTGATCTGTCAATCCAGCATTGCACTTCCAAAGAAAGGGAACGTAGAGAGACATTTTCGAATGGTTCATCGAACCTTTGATACTGACTTTCCTCCAAGCACTGAATTGAGAAAGAGAAAGGTGAGGGAGTTGAAGTCTCAGCTTCTTGGACAGCAGTCTCTTTTCACTCGGCCAACGTCGAAAGCCAAGGCCGCCACAGAGGCATCGTTCCGGGTGAGTCGCACGATCATTAGGCACAAAAAGTGTTTCCAGGATGGAGTTATGGTGAAGGAAGCCTTCATCGAGGCATCAGATGCGTTGTTTAAAGACTTTAAAAACAAAACGGAAATAATGTCTGCAGTCAAAGCTGTTCAATTGACAGGAAATACAGTGACCAGGCGATGCGAAATGATGGGCGACAACTTAGTACAGCAGCTTGCTAAGGACATTGACTGTTGCGAGTGCTTCTCGTTACAGATGGACGAATCTACCGACATCACAGACAAAGCCCAGTTGTGCATTTTTATTCGGATGGTTCATGATATGACTGCAAAAGAGGAACTTTTAGCAGTTCTGCATATGAACGCACACACACGGGGGGAGGACATTTTTCAGATATTCAAAAACTTTATCGACAAGACTAAGATTCCAGTGTGCAAGTTGGTGTCTATCACCACGGACGGGGCGCCAGCCATGACAGGCAGGCGTAATGGATTTGTTGCCAAATGCCGAGAGGATGAAGCGTTTCCTGACTTTCTAAGTTACCATTGTATCATACACCAACAAGCGTTGTGTGCGAAAATGTTGAACATGAAAGAGATCATGGACGTAGCAACAAAAGTGGCCTGTTCTATCCGTGCAAAATCTCTCCAAAGACGACTCTTCCGCTTGCAGCTTGAGGAGGCTGACAGCGACCACACAGGACTACTGCTTCACACAGACGTAAGGTGGTTGAGTAGGGGGAAATTCCTGCAACGATTTCGCGATCTCCTTCCCGAGATAAAGCAGTTCCTTCAGGAGAAAAAACATGCAGAATACGAGCAACTTAATGATGATCGTTGGTTGCTTGATTTGGCGTTTTTAACGGATCTGTCAAACATGCTCAATGAGCTAAACGTGGAATTACAGGGCAAAGAGAAACTCGTGATCAATATGATAAGCACAGTGAATGCCTTCAAAGGAAAACTTAAACTGCTTTCTTCAAAGATCCAACGCAATGATCTGGGAAACTTTAGCAACCTTGCATCTGAGCTGAATAATCAAGGAAAGGACTCAACGGAGTTTGACAGTGCATGTTATGCAGAACAGATTGACACCGTCCTGTCAGACTTTGACAGGAGATTTCAAGACTTCGCTCTACTCGAGCCAGTTGCCATGTTCATGTGCTTCCCTTTTCGGGAGGATGCTGAGGTCGATGTCCTCGCTTCCAAAATCTCAACAATGTTTCAGCTCAGTTCTGCTGAAGTTGAGGATGAGATCTTGACACTGCAAGCAGACATTAACCTGAAGTCCAGGGCCAATGAACAGTTCTGGAGTTTGCTCACAGAAGAAAAGTATCCCAACATGAGAAAATGTGCAACATCTCTGACTGCAATGTTTGGGTCTACTTACTTGTGCGAGTCAGCCTTTTCACATATGAAAATTATAAAATCCAAATACCGCTCCACCCTGACCGACGATCATTTGGAGGCGTGTCTGAGACTGGCTATCAGTAGCTATATCCCGGACTATGCATCCCTTGTTGACTCCATCCAATGCAAGTCATCATCTGAATAAGGTAGCCTACTGACCACTGATGTGAACATGCCCCTGTGTATGCACAAAAAAAAGACTACATGCATAAAGTTAATTGTCTGAAAGTTTCAATGTTTCAACAGTGAATTGTAGTGTGAGAGGGTGTGTAATGTAGGCCAATTGCCACTCTATGCATGTTAAAAAAAAGTCCTAGTTTTAAAAAAGTTCATTTTCAATGTGTGGACTTTGATCATAAATGTAGGCCTGAATTTTATGGGCAATGTAATGTGAACCTGCCACATGCAAAAAAAAAAAGGCTACATGCAATGTACACATAAAGTTAATTCATTGTCTGAAAGTTTCAGTTTGAACAGTGAGTTCTAGTATGAGAGTGTGTACTGTGGGCCAAATGCCTCTATCTATGTATGTATGTTAAAAGAAAATCGTAGTGTTAAAAAAAGTTACATTTCAATGTGTGGATTTTTTTTATCATAAATGTAGGCTACTAAATTGTATGAGCAATGTGATGTCACTGTGTATGAAATCACATGCTGATTAGTAGCCTCTATTGTGGATGTTACTGTTGTTATTTCCAGGGTTGGTATGGAAATAAAACTCAATCATAAATGAATTCAGCTTGTGATTTAAATGTGAAACCTTAGTGAAATAGCCCGTATGACACTGTGTTAATTTTGGTATTGTAAATTTAAAAAAGACACGTAATGTGCGTAGTTAGTAGATCATTCTGAGTCAGTCACTTAAAAGGTAGATCACCATTCAGAAAAGTGTGGGCACCCCTGGTTTACACCAATTTGTCATGTTCCCTTTTGGGCTGTTTGGGGCGCCCACCACGTTCCAGCAGCTTATGGACAGGGTTCTCCACCCTCACGCTGCCTACGTGGCCGCCTATCTGGACGATATAATAATCTACAGCCATGATTGGCCGCGGCACTTGGGACACCTGAGGGCCATTCTAAAGTTGCTGAGGCAAGCAGGCCTCACAGCTAACCCGAAAAGTGTGCAATTGGGCGGGTGGAAGTACGGTATCTGGGGTTCCACTTGGGTCATGGGTAGGTGTATCCCCAAATTAACAAGACTGCAGCGATTGCGGCCTGCCTGAAGCCCAAGACCAAAAAGGAGGTGAGTCAGTTCCTGGGGCTGGCTGGCTATTATTGTAGGTTTATACCTAATTATTTGGACATCACCAGCCTGCTAACCGATCTCACTAAAAAGGGGGCTCCAGATCCGGTCCAGTGGACGGAGCAGTGCCAACAGGCCTTCTCTGAGGTAAAAGCTGCACTGTGTGGGGGGCCACTTTTACACTCCCCTGACTTCTCTCTCCCCTTTATTTTGCAGACTGATGCATTGAACAGAGGGCTGGGGGCCGTTTTGTCCCAGGAGGTGGAGGGCGAGGAGCGCCCCGTGCTGTACATCAGCTGGAAACTGTCAATGCGTGAAAACAAGTCCAGCACAATTGAGAAGGAGTGTCTCACCATCAAGTGTGCGGTCCTTGCCCTCCGATACTATCTGCTGGGGTGCCCTTTCACTCTCTGTTCAGACCACGCACCCCTCCAGTGGCTCCACCACATGAAGGATGCCAATACACGGATCACCCATTGTTATCTCACCCTCCAGCCATTTAAGTTTGAGGTGATCCACAGGCCGGGGGCACAGATGGTGGTGGCGGACTTCCTGTCCTGTCAGGGTGGGGAGTCAGCTTCAGGCCGGATGGCTCCTAGGCCTGAGTCGGGTGGTGGGGGTATGTGGCAGCGGGGACGTGGCCAAGCAGCAGTCTGTGAATGGAGGGTGGGGTCAGGGAAAGTAAGTGGCTAAGTCATTCCACCTGCTGTCAATTAATGTGTGTGGGTGTGGGTGTTTGTTTCAGGGACAGAGCATAAAAGGAGGGAGAGAGCAGAGAAAAGGGGCTCCCTCCCAACCACAACGCATGTGTGTGTAGAGTGAGTGAGTGAGTGAGTGAGTGAGTGAATGCTGAAAAGCTAGTAGTAAAGTGGAATAAAGAGTTTGTGTGTGACCATCAACTCGCCTGCCGTGCTTCTGTGCTCCACCCACATCAGGAACTGCCACATGTGGGTAATGTAGGAAACTGTTAACCAACATGAAAATACAAACCATGTTAATGAAAGGTGTTTCAATAAAAAAAGCAACCAAGATTTATAATAATTATCAAGATTACGATGTTAATTATCAGGATTACTATGCATGTAATTTTCCTTTAAGCTTTGTTTGTGCCATCACTCAAGGTTTATGTCACTTTGCCATACAAAATAAGTACAGATACAATCAACATAGCTTTTCATATCAGTAAACACCAACTATGCATTTAGCATGCTCTATAGTCAGGAAATAATCTCACCATAGATAATATTTACTCCAAAGCTCCAGGGTCTCTGGTTCAATTCTGAGCTCTGATCATTCTCTGTGTGGAGTTTTGCATGATCTTCCCTGCATCAACATGGGTTTCTTCTTTTCTTTGCCACCCAGTAACATGACAACCTACAAGATGTGTCTGCATGGTGCTCTGCAGTGGCCTGGCATCCCATATAGGCCCACACACACCCACAGTGATATATATATATATATATACCACCCATGACTTTGCCACATTATAGCTCAACCATGTTTACAGGGAACAAAGGAACAATACACACACACACAAAAGAAAGACTGAAATATTTCACAAAAATGAATCAAAAGAAAGGGGAAAAAATCAGGAATGGACACATACATACATCAGTCACTCCTGTTTATTAAAATATGTCGGGGGGAAAAGGGGAAAAAAACAAGCCTTTAGACTGAATCTCTTGAGAGTAACCTTTCTGCTGTTTTAATAAGAACCCATCCACCACAAAGTCATTCATTACCATTCAAATAATCAATGATGTAAAAAGCACAAGCCTTTTTTTTACTAAAATAAAAAAGTGATTATTGTGACCCCTCATCTTTTGGACTATTTTGACAGTTTCCTTTCTCTTTTTTTTTTGAAACATTGAAATTGCTGTACTCCCTCAAGTAAGACTGATAATCCAAGAAAATAAATAAATAAAAAGGTTAGATTTTTGTATCATATATGTATATGAAAAGCCAAGATTAAGATCTTCTATATTGTACATGTCTACTTTTATGCAGCCACTCTTTTGAGCCACTGATATCTTCATTTTATATATATATATATATATATATATATATATATATATATATATATATATATATATATATATATATTATACACTGTAAAAAAATGATTTGTTGTTTTAACTTAAAGTGAGTGCAAGGGCTGCCTTAAAATTTTGAGTTCACTGAAATTAATATAGTAAGTTCACAACAATTTAACTTACTGCGTGAATTTCAATGAACTCAAAATTTTAAGGCAGCCCTTGCACTAACTTTTTTAAGTTAAAGCAACAAATCATTTTTTACAGTGTATGATGAAGATATCAGTAGCTCAAAAAAGCAGCTGCACCAAAGTAATTGAGAAGTTAATACCAATAATGTGAAATAAGTATGCAATGTGTGGAAAAATGTAGAAGCTGTGATGAAATCTAACAGCTGAACCGATACACAGTCAATTTAATTTAAGATCTTGTCACAAAGCTGCTTTACAGTAAGATGGAACTAGATACCTTTTAAGCAAGCCACAGGCAGCAGTAAGAAGAAAAACTGCCTGAGGTGCCATATGGGCCATTTCCACTCACAGTGAAAACCGTATATTCTCTGATATGATGCTGTCATGGTGTTCTGTGGGAATGGGAGCAAAATGACAAAGTTGAAATTTAATCTACCCCCTGTTGACCTTGTAACATTTACAGAAATCTTTTGTTATGGCTCCAATGGGAATCAGAACCATCAGTGTTGTGATTATATGCTGTGACCAATTGTGATGTTGTTGGTACTGACATAAATGATGATGTAGTGATATTGCGATGGCGCTACTCATACTGCTTCAATGTAAATCATCTGGCAAACTCAACAGTGACAAGCAAACATTGGTAGATCAAGTGGGAGCACTGTATCTTTGAGGAAAATGTTCCAAGATCTAACGTGGATAGCCAAAACCGCAGACAGAAGCGGACCAGATATAAAGCTTTTTTTTTTTTTTATGTGCATACATAATTATGATAAAGTTTCATTTATAAATTGCACACAGTATGACATCATTGGGCGGCATGGTGGTGTAGTGGTTCGCACTGTCCTCTCACAGCAAGAAGGTTCTGGGTTCAAGCCCAGCAGCCGACGGGGGCCTTTCTGTGTGGAGTTTGCATGTTCTCCCCGTGTCTGTGTGGGTTTCCTCTGGGTGCTCCGGTTTCCCCCACAGTCCAAAGACATGCAGGTTAGATTAACATGGGGTGGCCTTGGGCTGAGGTGCCCTTGAGCAAGGCACCTAAGCCCTAACTGCTCTCCGGGTGCTGTAGTATAGCTGCCCGCTGCTCTGGGTATGTATGTGTGTGTGCTCATTGCTCACTTGCGTATGTTCACTGCTTCAGATGGGTTAAAATACAGAGGATGAATTTCACTGTGCTTGAGTGCACATGTGATAAATAAAGTCTTCTTCTTCATCAACAACAGTAACTAATAACAAAGAAAACAATATACTGTAATCAAAGTTATGTGAACGTGATTTGTCTCTCTCCAGTGAATGTGATTTTGAAATTTCCACTTAATATTTTCATCATGGTTGAGGCGCAGATATGGCTCCATCCATCCATTATCTGTAACCACTTATTCTGTGCAGGGTCGCAGGTAAGCTGGAGCCTAACCCAGCTGACTATGGGCGATAGGCGGCATACACCCTGGACAAGTCACCAGATCATTACAGGGTTGACACATAGAAACAAACAACCATTCACACACACATTCACACCTACCGTCAATTTAGAGCCACCAGTTATCCTAACTCACATGTCTTTGGACTGTGGGGGAAACCAGAGCACCCGGAGGAAACCCACACAGACACAGGGAGAACACGCAAACTCCACACAGAAAGGCAATCAGACACAGTCTCACTCACTACGTTTACATGCACATAGAGAGAATCGAATTTCTGCCGTTGCTCGACTGAAATCGAAGTTCAAAATGCCATGTATACACCTTAATTCGGCTGAAATTGAACCGAACTTGATTTCTCGGAATCGAGCTACATGACCTAGTTTATGCGATTTCTGCCGAGCTACTTTGTGCATGTATACCCTATCGAGCTAGTTGTCGAGCTACTTCCGGAAGTGACGAGTGACGAGACCACAAGCAGGAAACACAACAGCCTCGGTCGGCATGACAACAGTAGTAGCGAGCAGCAGAAGAGGTCAGGAGGAACAAACGAAGAAGAGAAAATGGCGATGTAGAGCTCTCTGAAGTGTGGGTGGAGCACAGAGGACGGCAGGACAAAGCTTCTGGTACTAATAGGCTTTTTATTGTCAGACTTTTCAGTTTAACGGCCTACTTTTATTCTTGAGAGAAGCGCGCACGCGCACACACACACACACACACACACACACACACGCGCGCGTGCGCGCGCGTGCTGTGTTCTAGTCCCGGGATGAGCTGTCCCCTCTGCTCTCCCTCTGCCTCCTTAAATAGGGCGCGGTTACTGGGAAGACACACAAACACAGGTTAATTACCGACAGGTGTACCGTCGTTCTGCCACTCCCCTTCCCTGGCTCCGCCCTCCTGTCACAGACCGGCACTTGACCATGCCCCCACTGCCACAGGCAAGCAGAAACGTGCACTTCTGGAGCAATGAGGAGACAGAGTTCATGCTCATTCAGCTTAAGGAGTTGAATATATTAAAATTCATGGACGGGAGAAAAACGCGCAATGGAGAACACGGAACTGATAACTTTGTTTACACTCTTGAATAGTTCTTCTTCATGACGACAACCGGAAGTGTACCAACACGATGGGGCGTGTAGCACCACCTGTGGCTCGGGTGCACAATGCACCTCACACAATAGCCCGATTTCATTGTGTGCATGTAGGATTGGATTTCTCTGGCACCCTGCTGGGACCTTCAGCTCGATTACCGACAGCAGCTCGATTTGGATGTGCATGTAAACGTAGTCAGTGTTTAAGTCTAGGCTGTGGAGGACGGCCCCATGGGGACAGTTGAAAGTCACACTTGGAGGACGCTCTGGACTCTTACAGTAATGCTTTTATGGCTGAGGACTACAGTTGACTTGCTAACTTTAGGACTGCAGTTGTTTTGTCAAGCCTTTTGTTAATGGTGTTTATGAGGTAAAGGTGTAGATCTGGAGGGTCCTCAGACATAGAGTGTTTTGGTAAACTGGGATGTATGGATGCTGTCAGTCCCCACTCGCTTGCTCACTCGAGTTTGTTGATGGTGTAGTGGCTGGCTGCTTTATGTCCTGGGGCTCCCTCATGCCTGTGTTACCTTCTGGCTCTCCCCTTTTAGTTATGCTGTCATAGTTAGTTGCCAGAGTCCCTGCTTGTACTCAGTGCAATATGTATACTGTTCCTACTTATTCAGGTGACATTGGGCATACCTAACAACCTGTGTTTTCTCTCCCTCTCTCCCCCCTCCCCCAAATCTGTCCCTCTGAGTTACATGTTGGTCCTGAGATCAACATGCTGGCCTCTTCTGCTCCTCTGACCTGCCTGGTCCATCCTGGTACCCTGTGCCTGGTCGGAGTCTCGTCGCGTCGCTCCTGTGGAGGACGGCCCCAGGGAGACAGTTGAAAGACACACTTGGAGGACTCTCTGGACTCTTACAGAAATGCTTTTATGGCTGAGGACTACAGTTGACTTGCTAACTTTAGGACTGCAGTTGTCATGAACAGTTTTGCACTCAAGTTTCCATCAATGAAGAGTTTATAGCATCAACAAAACTGACTTCTTGTTAAAACTGTTAATGTTATAGTCATGCTGTCTGTTGTTGCCCAAATTAGGATGGGTTCCCTTTTGAGTCTGGTTCCTCTCGAGGTTTCTTCCTCATGTCATCTGAGGGAGTTTTTCCTTGCCACCGTCGCCACAGGCTTGCTCATTGGGGATAGATTAGGGATAAAATTAGCTCATGTTTTAAGTTGTTCAAATTGTGTAAAGCTGCTTTGCGACAATGTTTATTGTTAAAAGTGCTATACAAATCAACTTGAAACTTGAAAGGCCCAGTTGGCCACTGGGCTCGAACCCAGAACCTTCTTGCTGTGAGGCAAAAGTGCTAACCACTACACCACCGTGCTGCCCCCCTTAAAGACAACCAAGTGGGAATATGTGATATCTGTTATGTTTCCATTATGGAAAACTGTGCCGCCCCGCAGAGATGGCTGGAAGTGCAAAACCTTTTATTTACAAAAGATAGTCAAAGCAAAAAAAAAAACCCACCAGACATCAAAACACAACAGTAGAGTGAGGAACACACTGAGCATTGGCATGGAAAATAAAAACAAACACAAGACAGTCTAACAGAAGCCAAGACTTAAATAAGGTGAGTGATAAGTGAAAGTAAAAGCAGGTGTGCATGGTTAAGAGTTAATAAGCAGGGTTTGTGGGAATTGTAGTTCGAGGGGTCATGCACATCGGCTGAAACTGCAGTTACTGAGCCAGCGGATATGGCAGTCCCACAGTATAAGCAAAAATGTTATAAATGGCCTTTGTGTAATGCCACGGGCTTCCCTGCAGGTGGAGCCATGGCCTCTGACAAGGGGCACAGCCCCCAGGTGTGATGAAATGGTTAAATGCATGTAATCTGGCTGGTGAGATGTGCGATACCTGCCCATGCCGCTTTATAAGCACTTCACATTCCTTACTGCGCATGCAGGCATTCGAACCATGCTACTCTGAGGCTTGTTTGAGAGGAAAAAAAGGTTATTTTGAAGAATGAAAATATATATATTTAAAGAAAGAGTTATTTTCAGGAGAATGCATATTGAAGGAGAAAAGTCTGAGGGAGACCTCTGAGAAATAGAGCTTCCTCTGTCCCTTTCACATGTCCGCTCTGCTAGATAGGCGGCCAGTAAGCAGCTGCATTCCACTGTCTCACAAGCACTAATACCCTTGCCTCTATCGTCCAGGAGTAAGCTCAGTAAGATGACGTGGGAGTCAGTACTCCCAGTTTTGAATCCCAACATAGTCACTTAGCTTCACCTGAGTGGATTAGTGACCTGAGTATCACACCATCTGTCCTGCTCTTACTTTTGGTTCCCCTAAATATACATAAGCTCCTTGGGGGTTATCAGGCTTCTCTGTGTAACAGAATGTCCACACTAACACCAGGACTAGCGAGCCGAGAGTGGCTGAGCATGATTGTCATGGGTCAAGCCACTGCTTTGGGCAAACATGAACACGCATTGGCAGCTTTGTTTGCCAAAGTGCATGGGGTAGCTGAGAATGTGGCTCACACCCAATCCCTATTACAGGCCTCACCCACTCCTCCCTCTACAGATCAGGCTAAAGAAACCCCTCCTGTAACATCTCAGCTCCTCATGCAGATCTAGACTCAGCTGCCTGCCCCACAGCCATATGCAGGACAGCCTGGGGGATGTAATCCTTTCATGATGCAATGTTTGCTCGTTTTTGAGGTGCAACCATCACAATTTCCCTTTCTTGCAAGCCAAAATTGCCTCTATGATTTCTCTATTGTCCACAGCTTGCAGGCTGATTCTGAAAAGCTTTTTGCCAACTCCTGGGGGCTCCAGTGAGCCTCTCTTCAGGGTTCTACCCTGAATCCAATAGCTAAACGAAGAGGGTCAATCAAGACTTGGAGCACTCTCTCTCAGGGACCTGGCATCCGACAACCCTGCATCATGGGTGCAGCATTTGCTCACAACTCTCTATGGCAATCGTCATTAGGTATGTCACCTTTGGAGTGCCAGTTTGGTAACACACACACTAGACTTGCAATGTGTCCATGGCCGTACCTAGTATCTTGTGGACTGGGAAGGGCATGAGCACGAGGAACACTCTTGGGTCCCAGCATGGCACATTTTGGACCCAAAGTTCATTAGAAAATTCCATAGAGACCACATAACTGGCCTGGGAATGCAGCGTGTAGTTTAACCACTCGCGACTCGCCAAATGCGAGTTGTGAAATCTAATGGCGAGTAAATCGCCTTTCTCAGCGAGTGTGGTCAAAATGATGGGTTCCTACCTAGTACTCATGTAAAATCCAATAAATATTTGACAAAAACTCTTTCCTCGTGCATTTTGGGGGCTACCATTGCAAAATGAAAATGAAACCAGAAATGATGGGAATCAGCGAGTGTCAACTTCGGGAGCATTCGGCTGGGGCCGCTTGTGGGGAGAGATTGTTTTTATTCGACCAAATTACATAGAAAATATATACTCACATGACTTGCACTTGCCAGATATCCATTTTTGGGGCCCCAACTATTATGTGGGAGGTACATATAGGTTATTCGGTACATAAATTGCAATTTAAGCACAAGTTTAGCATGATAGACCCCCATTTTTTTTTTTACATCATCCCATCTGGGACCCCTGTCCTGAAGATTTTCAGCATTCAAAGTCAGTGTGTCACTCCTGTCAAAACAAAAGGGTAAGTCAACACAGAAAGTGATGAGAGAAATAACAAAATTATGAATGGAAATATATTCTTATTGGATGAAAAAAAGTCAAGATGTGTAAAATAAGTATTGGAGACAATAACTGAGCAGATTTATCAGTGCTATCAAATGACATTGAAATATACAGAATCCATGCATCAGAAAGCTTTTCAAACGAACTCACTGGCAGATCCAGAAATTTTCTAGTTTGTATATAGCACAGGGGCAGTTTATCTACAAAAATGTCCAAAAAAAACTCCACCAGGGATCTCATGGAGCTATTCATTTGTTCTAATACTCGTTTAGTTAATGCATAAAGGAGTTAAATTATATGGAACTTAAGAATACTTTTTAAACAATTGTTAAAATGACACACACACACAAATTAAGTCATGTACAGGCCTGATACATGTGGCGAGCGTTCAACAGATTTGGCGAGTGCTCAAAAAATAGCCAATATGCTGGAACATCGGGACCCATTCCTAGGATGGGGTACTTTAACGTCATGGGCTTCCCCGCAGGTGGAGCTGCATCCACTTACAAGGGATTTTAAAGTAGGCACGGCCCCAGTTACCACGCAACAGTCAAATGCACACAATCAGGCGAAATCCATGACACCTACCCATGCCTCTTTATAAACCCTTCGCATTCCTCACTTTGTGGGCAGACATTCATGCCAGTGAGCATAGAACCACACTACTTTAAGGTTTGTTTGAAAGGAAAAAAAAGAAGGAAGAGCAGAAAACAGGAAAGGAAAAAGGAGGTTATTATGAAGAAGGAAAATATAAATTTAAATAAAGAGTTATTTTTTGGGAGGGAGAATGTATACTGGAGAAGGAAAATCTGAGGGAGACTTTGAGAAATAGAGCTTCCTCTTTCCCTCCCACATATCTGCCCTGCTAGCTCAGCAGCCATGAGGCAGCTGCATTCCACTGTCTCACAAGCACGAAAACCCCTGCACGTATTCCCCAAGATTCAGCTCCGTAAGCTAAATCAGATGCTCTCAGAGTCAGAGCTCCCCAGTTTGACTCCTGACCAACTTTGCTTGAAGTAAACAAATATTCAAAAACAGGAAGACAACTCTCTCAACAGAGATGTCATGCGGTTTAAGCTGTGCCATGTTGCGAACTAGCTAATCTCTCAGCTTGGACTCATCACAATGATGGACTTGCCAGCTTGTGAATTACATGTCATATCCAGTCTTGCATGGTTTGCACTTTGTAGCATTCTGTTAAATCCATCCATTATCCATAACTGCTTATCCTGTGCAGGGTCACGGGTAAGCTGGAGCCTATCCCAGCTGACTATGGGCGAGAGGCGGGGTACAGCCTGGACAAGTCACCAGATCATTGCACGGCTGGCACATAGAGACAAACAACAATTCACATTCACACCTACGGTCAATATAGAGCTACCAGTTAACCTAACCTGAATGTCTTTGGACTGTGGTGAAAAACTGGAGCATCCAGAGGAAACCCACGCAGACACGGGAAGAACATGCAAACTCCACACAGAAAGGCCCCCGTTGAACTGGGGGGGCTTGAACCCAGAACCTTCTTGCTGTGTGGCAACAGTGCTAACCACAAGACCACCATGCTGCCCCCCCTTAAAGACAGTCAAGTGGGAATACGTGTTATCTGTTATGTTTCCATTCTGGAAAACTGAGTGGGAATGAAGATTTCTGATTTCATGTTATTTTTATCTCATACAATAACCAATTTCATATATGTGAAAGGGGCTTTATCTTCTTCTGGAGCAGGACACAGCACTGTATCTTTAGAATATATGAGTATAGAGAAATGAATCCCAGAAGCTACATATATTTTTACATTTGACCTGAAATGTAAACATAAAAGTAAATACTGAAATGATTTACAAATCATAAAAAGGGAAATGTAAAACCTCTGGTCATAAATACCATGTTAGCTACAAGCTGCCTGTGGATTACTAGCGCAACAGAATTTGCCAGCTGCCAACAACAAAACTACTCTTTGCATTGGGGTTGTACTCAAAACAACAGTTTCATGTGTGGATTCACTGTTTTTGGTGTAGAAACCTGAAGAATTCTCTGGTTATTCCTTTGGAGAAACCACTCATGGTATGTAGATCCTGGAATGGAGTTCTTCCCTATCAAAAAGGGCTCCATATAGGAATCTTTACGGAAGCTAAGAAATTTTAACAATTCAAAGAACCCTTCAAGAACCTCCCTTTTTTATAAAAAGAAAGAAAGGGTCTAGTTATTTTAAACTATAGGCACATTGTGCATGTCTGCATGGGTTCTACTTGTGGTCGGGTCTTACCAAAGACCATCATAAAAATGGTACCAACTGGGTACTGCACTTTGAGGCACACCACAATACAGATGTGAGTAGGGAGTCAAACTCTAGTGGTTACCAGAGGACTAGCCCCCCCACCCCACCGTAACCCTAGCTACAGTGGTGCTTGAAAGTTTGTGAACCCTTTAGAATTTCTACAACCCCGATTCCAAAAAAGTTGGGACAAAGTACAAATTGTAAATAAAAACGGAATGCGATGATGTGGAAGTTTCAAAATTCCATATTTTATTCAGAATAGAACACAGATGGCATATCAAATGTTTAAACTGAGAAAACATATCATTTAAAGAGAAAAATTAGGTGATTTTAAATTTCATGACAACAACACATCTCAAAAAAGTTGGGACAAGGCCATGTTTACCACTGTGAGACATCCCCTTTTCTCTTTACAACAGTCTGTAAACGTCTGGGGACTGAGGAGACAAGTTGCTCAAGTTTAGGGATAGGAATGTTAACCCATTCTTGTCTAATGTAGGATTCTAGTTGCTCAACTGTCTTAGGTCTTTTTTGTCGTATCTTCCGTTTTATGATGCGCCAAATGTTTTCTATGGGTGAAAGATCTGGACTGCAGGCTGGCCAGTTCAGTACCCGGACCCTTCTTCTACACAGCCATGATGCTGTAATTGATGCAGTATGTGGTTTGGCATTGTCATGTTGGAAAATGCAAGGTCTTCCCTGAAAGAGACGTCGTCTGGATGGGAGCATATGTTGCTCTAGAACCTGGATATACCTTTCAGCATTGATGGTGTCTTTCCAGATGTGTAAGCTGTCCATGCCATATGCACTAATGCAACCCCATACCCTGTACCATCAGAGATGCAGGCTTCTGAACTGAGCGCCGATAACAACTTGGGTCATCCTTCTCCTCTTTAGTCCGAATGACACGGCGTCCCTGATTTCCATAAAGAACTTCAAATTTTGATTCGTCTGACCACAGAACAGTTTTCCACTTTGCCATAGTCCATTTTAAATGAGCCTTGGCCCAGAGAAGACGTCTGCGCTTCTGGATCATGTTTAGATACGGCTTCTTCTTTGAACTATAGAGTTTTAGCTGGCAACGGCGGATGGCACGGTGAATTGTGTTCACAGATAATGTTCTCTGGAAATATTCCTGAGCCCATTTTGTGATTTCCAATACAGAAGCATGCCTGTATGTGATGCAGTGCCATCTAAGGGCCCGAAGATCATGGGCACCCAGTATGGTTTTCCGGCCTTGACCCTTACGCACAGAGATTCTTCCAGATTCTCTGAATCTTTTGATGATATTATGCACTGTAGATGATGATATGTTCAAACTCTTTGCAATTTTACACTGTCAAACTCCTTTCTGATATTGCTCCACTATTTGTCGGCGCAGAATTAGAGGGATTGGTGATCCTCTTCCCATCTTTACTTCTGAGAGCCGTTGCCACTCCAAGATGCTCTTTTTATACCCAGTCATGTTAATGACCTATTGCCAATTGACCTAATGAGTTGCAGTTTGGTCCTCCAGCTGTTCCTTTTTTGTACCTTTAACTTTTCCAGCCTCTTATTGCCCCTGCCCCAACGTTTCTGAGATGTGTCGCTGTCATGAAATTTCAAATGAGCCAATATTTGGCATGAAATTTCAAAATGTCTCACTTTCGACATTTGATATGTTGTCTATGTTCTATTGTGAATACAATATCAGTTTTTGAGATTTGTAAATTATTGCATTCCGTTTTTATTTACAATTTGTACTTTGTCCCAACTTTTTTGGAATCGGGGTTGTATATTTCTGCATAAATATGAAATAAAACATCATCAGATTTTCACACAAGTCCTAAAAGTAGATAAAGAGAACCCAGTTAAACAAATGAGACAAAAATATTATACTTGGTCATTTCTTTATTGAGGAAAATGATCCAATATTACATATCTGTGAGTGGCAAAAGTATGTGAACCTCTAGGATTAGCAGTTAATTTGAAGGTGAAATTAGAGTCAGGTGTTTTCAATCAATGGGATGACAATCAGGTGCGAGTGGGCACCCTGTTTTATTTAAAGAACAGGGATCTGTCAAAGTCTGATCTTCACAACACATGTGTGTGGAAGTATATCATGGCATGAACAAAGGAGATTTCTGAGGACCTCAGAAAAAGCGTTGTTGATTCTCATCAGGCTGGAAAAGGTTACAAATGCATCTCTAAAGAGTTTGGACTCCACCAATCCACAGTCAGACAGATTGTGTACAAATGGAGGAAATTCAAGACCATTGTTACCCTCCTCAGGAGTGGTCGACCAACTCACTCCAAGAGCAAGGAGTGTAATAGTCGGCGAGGTCACAAAGGACCCCAGGGTAACTTCTAAGCAACTGAAGGCCTCTATCACATTGGCTAATGTTAATGTTCATGAGTCCACCATCAGGAGAACACTGAACAACAATGATGTGCATGGCAGGGTTGCAAGGATAAAGCCACTGCTCTGCAAAAAGAACATCGCTGCTTGTCTGCAGTTTGCTAAAGATCATGTGGACAAGCCAGAAGGCTATGGGAAAAATGTTTTGTGGACGGATGAGACCAAAATAGAACTTTGGTTTAAATGATAAGCATTATGTTTAGAGAAAGGAAAACACTGCATTCCAGCATAAGAACCTTATCCCATCTGTGAAACATGGTGGTGGTAGTATCATGCTTTGGGCCTGTTTTGCTGCATCTGGGCCAGGACGGCTTGCCATCATTGATGGAACAATGAATCCTGAACTAGAAAAGCACTCGGAGAGTGCAGACCTCCGCCAGGAATCCTTTAAAAAAATTCGGGATCCAGAAGGTGATCCAGATCACCGCCAAAATTTAATGGATTGTTACTTGTGCCCAGTCACACCTCTGGAAAAAATTTCAGAGCAATCTGTGCATTACTTTTCCCATAATGTTGCTAACAGACAAACCAACAAACAAACGATACCGAAAACATAACCTCCTTGGTGGAGGTAATAATAATAACTCGAATGCATTTCTGGAGAAAATGCGAAAGTGTGCTTGCTCAGGTGCGCCGCCATGGCAACCCGGCAAGCGAGGCGACCGCACGCCCACACGACAAGTTTTGTGTCAACACGCAAAAGTTTGGCCAAGACACAAGGTGGATTCTCATACGGAAATGACAGGCTGGCAAAGTTCTATACAGAGACATCCCACAGCATCACTAACATGAAAATGTAGATGTAATTCTAAATCCGTAAAGAGATATGACCCAAAACATGTTTTTGGTCATTGTGGCGCCCCCTAGTGGCCAAATGACACCAAATTTGATGAGGCTACATGAACTGGTGCCAAAAGTCATCTCAACAAATATGGTCTTGATACGTCAAAGTGTTTCTGAGATATGAGCCAAAATACGTTTTTGCTAATTGTGACGCCCCCTAGTGGCCAAATGACACCATATTTGACGAGGGTAGTTTGGATTGTGTACAAAGTCATGCCACGAAATATGGTCTTGATACATCAAAGCACTTCTGTGATATGAGCTCACTTCCTGTTTGGTGGCTTCACCATCGATTTTGATTGGCTGCCACGGGCGAATGCTTCAACGTATGAGAGCGAAACGAATATCATTCATTAGGCATAGACTGGAGATCATGTGTGCCAAGTTTCGTGATGATCGGACAAAACATGCGGCCAGGGTCACTCCTTCACTTTGGACAAAATTCAAAATGGCGGAAAATCTAATCAGGCGGATAATGACATCATGCATTGGAATTGTCTAGATCCAAGGATTCCAATGGCACCAGACTTATGAAAATCGGACATACGGATCAAAAGTTACGTGCGTGAACGCATGTAAGACTGTGATCAGTTGGTGGCGCTAGAGCGTGAGACGTACCAACATGAAACTTGATGAAATCAATCAGGGTCCACGCCTCTATCAGTGTACCAAGTTTCATGACTTTACACCTTACGGTTTGGCCTACAGAAGGAAAAATCTGTTTTTTGCATCACGAGCCCATTCATTTCAATGGGGAAAAAATTAATCCTTTAAAAAAATCCGGGATCCAGAAGGTGATCCGGATCACCGCCAAAATTTAATGGATTGTTACTTGTGCCCAGTCACACCTCTGGAAAAAATTTCAGAGCAATCCATTCATTACTTTTTCCGTAATGTTGCTAACAGATAAACCGACAAACCAACGAACGCTACCGAAAACATAACCTCCTTGGCGGAGGTAATTATACCAGCAAATTCTAAAGGAAAATGTCAGGACATCTGTCCATGAACTGAATCTCAAGAGAAGGTGGGTCATGCAGCAAGACAACGACCCTAAGCACACAAGTCATTCTACCAAAGAATGGTTAAAGAAGAATAAAGTTAATGTTTTGGAATGGCCAAGTCAAAGTCCTGACTTTAATCCAATTGAAATGTTGTGGAAGGACCTGAAGCGAGCAGTTCATGTGAGGAAACCCACCAACATCCCAGAGTTGAAGCTGTTCTGTACGGAGGAACGGGCTAAAATTCCTCCAAGCCGGTGTGCAGGACTGATCAACAGTTACCGGAAACGTTTAGTTGCAGTTATTGCTGCACAAGGGGGTCACACCAGATACTGAAAGCAAAGGTTCACATACTTTTGCCACTCACAGATATGTAATATTGGATCATTTTCTTCAATAAATAAATGACCAAGTATAATATTTTTGTCTCATTTGTTTAACTGGGTTCTCTTTATCTACTTTTAGGACTTGTGTGAAAATCCGATGATGTTTTATTTCATATTTATGCAGAAACATAGAACATTCTAAAGGGTTCACAAACTTTCAAGCACCACTGTATGTAATAGGTGAGAGGCCAACAGCTATAAAAACTGAGATTGACGCTTCCCAATGCACTTTAAGGGCCTAGTTAATACTGGAACAGGAGACTGCCTGGGAAGACCAGGTCCTGCCATGGGAGGGACTTTAACTTTTTGATAAGGAGTACAGACCATAATAAAGTATTGGTAAAAGTTTGTCCACCTGCCATATCAACTTTTGCGAGCTGTACTTATGATATCTACTTCTTCTATAACTTCTACTTCTGATAAGCTAGAAGTACATTAGTTATTGTATAATCTTAAATATTTTTAAGTATAGCAGTATCATTTGAACACCACCATATTTTTGTTGCACATTATTACCATTTAGTCCAATATTCACTACAATAAAATAATAAATATTTACAATATACCTATTTCCAGTATATCTATAGTCCCTCTGGTTGGGGCAGTATAGTGGTGTAGTGGTTAGCGCTGTCACCTCACAACAAGAAGGTTCTGGGTTTGAGCCCAGTGGCCAGCGAAGGCCTTTCTGTGTGGAGTTTGCATGTTCTACCCGTGTCTGCATGGGTTTCCTCCGGGTGCTCCGGTTTCTCCCACAGTCCAAAGACATGCAGGTTAGGTTAATTGGTGGCTCTAAATTGACCCTGAGTGTGAATGGTTGTTTGTCTCTATGTGTCAGCCTTGCAATGACCTGGCGACCTGTCCAGGGTGTACCTCACCTCTTGTCCATAGTCAGCTGGGATAGGCTCCAGCTTGCCCGTGACCCTACACAGGATGAGCAGTTACGGATATTGGATGGATGGATGGATGGATGGATGGATGGATGGACTGTCCATCTGGTTGGCATATTTTTCACATGATACATCAGTGCATGCATTTGGTCTCTTTTACAACTTTTCAATCAACCCAACATTACACATCTAGTATGCCTATAAAATACATTAGATTTATTACTGGCTGAATCCAAAATGGCTTCTGAATGACTTCTTTGCTTTGCTTTGTGTCCCAGATGGAACCAATAGGAATTCAGCCATCATTTATACCACTGAATCAGTGTTTAAAGCCAGTTATAATTAGCCACCCAAAGCATAGTGATGTCCGTAACTGACCACTAACCCTCCCATTCTCTCATTTACAGTGTGTCCACTGCTCAGTTTCTCCCTCTCTCTCTCTGTGTGTGTGTGTGCGTGCTGTATCAAGACACTATAATGATAAATATTACAACTGAGCAGATCCAAAATATGAGTGTACACACAGGTTGAAGCAGGGACCTTTCCCAGGGGGCCAGTGCATCTTTGAGTCTGACAGATTTTTTATTTTTTATTTTTTTTGCTCATTGGTTAGTTTCTCAACTGACACTGGGCCGGCCCAATAGCCCATTCCCACCTTATAAGGCACCGCTGCCTTGGGACTCTGTGTGCAATTAACAGTGTGTCAAACATGGACAAACCAAAAGTGAAAAAGAGCCACTGAGAAGTTGTGAGTGAAGAAAAGACAGCTCCGTGAGGCAGATGCTGCCAAATGTGCAGCAGATGTTCAAATGTATGTGCACAAGCACTGAAAAAGTGAGCTTTACACAATACGTCCCCTTTAATTTAGGCTAATGTCAAGTGCAGAATCCCATGAAGCTTCCCTTGATAAATTTGTGCAAAAATATGCTCAGTTGTTTTAATAAACTAAACGGAAAAGACGTGTCTTAATAAACTAAATAAACATTTTTTCACTGTTGCAAAGTTGTTTGTTGTCATTTATATAAAACCTAATGTTAAATTTATTGCAGTTACATATTTATGTTCTTGTAATTACAAATTTTTTTTGTCGTGGTTAGCACCGTCGCCTCACAATAAGAAGGTTCTGGGTTCGAGCCCAGTGGCTAATGAGGGCCTTTCTGTGTGGCGTCTGTGTGGGTTTCCTTCGGGTCCTCCGGTTTCCCCCACAGTCCAAACACGAGTGGTTAGGTGAACATGGGGTGGCCTTGGCCTGAAGGTTGGGCTGAAGTGCCCTTGAGCAAGGCACCTAACCCCCAGCTGCTCCCCGGGCACTGTAGCATAGCTGCCCACTGCTCTGGGTATGTGTGTGTGCATGTGTGTGTTCACTGCTTCAGATGAGTTAAATGCAGAGGCAACATTTCACTGTGCTTGAGTGCATGTGTGACAAATAAAGGCTTCTCGTCTAAAACCTAATGTTTAATAACATAGGGCTATAGATATATTTCATAACATCAGAATCAGGCGGCACGGTGGTGTAGTGGTTAGCGCTGTCGCCTCACAGCAAGAAGGTCCTGGGTTCGAGCCCCGGGGCCGGCGAGGGCCTTTCTGTGTGGAGTTTGCATGTTCTCCCCGTGTCCGCGTGGGTTTCCTCCGGGTGCTCCGGTTTCCCCCACAGTCCAAAGACATGCAGGTTAGGTTAACTGGTGACTCTAAATTGACCGTAGGTGTGAATGTGAGTGTGAATGGTTGTCTGTGTCTATGTGTCAGCCCTGTGATGACCTGGCGACTTGTCCAGGGTGTACCCCGCCTTTCGCCCGTAGTCAGCTGGGATAGGCTCCAGCTTGCCTGCGACCCTGTAGAAGGATAAAGCGGCTTGAGATAATGAGATGAGATGAGATTGGTGCTTGAACAGTTAAAATAGAAGAATTTAGCAAAGACAGAAGTAGCTATATACACAGAATAAAAAAAAGAAGAATCTAAAGTATACAAATTTGAAAAGCGGACATATTTAATGGGTGTGTGCATGAGTTGTTTTGAAGCCCAAGCTGTACAGTATGTCCCGGAATGTGTAAAAATAGGCCACAGGAAGAAGATGGAGAAGAGTCATGACATGAATGCGTGAGAGGAAGAGAATATGTACAGTGGGTTAAATAAATCGCCAAGCTGTACAGTGTGAGCTGGAATGTGCAATAAAAGTTCACAGAATGAAGATATATGACAGGACCTTGAAATGTGCAAAATCGTAGTTCAGAGACAAAGTGCATTCATGTCACAGATTGAAAGTGTGAGGTTAGAGTCAGTGGGGGTCTCGGACTGACTCTATCCTGGGCGCAGATAAAAAAAAAAAGCAGGACGCATTTCGTTACATTATTTTGAATTATTAATTGTCATTTTCTGTGGTTGGAGAAGTCACAGCCTAATGCTTTGAGAAACAGTTTTGGGACCAAAAGGTCACTGGTTTGATTCCCTGGACCAGCAGGAGTGGCTGAAGTGTCCTTGAGCAAGGCACCTAAACCCCAACTGCTCCCCAGGCTGCTCTGGGTATGTTGTACATTGCTCTGGATAAGACCATCTGCTAAATGCCATGAACATAATGGTTGAAATACCGCTGAAGTCCTGTTGATCTTTAGTTATTTTATTTCTAGGTTGTTTCAATCTTAACCGAGGGTGCAAAAGTGATGGAGAATCAACATCGGAGTTCAACGTTGTTCAATAAAATTAACACAGAAATGTTGACAACATAGTTTAAATCATTGTTTACTATCTGGGTTAATTAAGATGAATGAATGAATGAATGAATGAATTGACATGTTTTTTGGTGCTTGTAATTATAAAAAAAAGTTGATAAAATCAACTGAATGTGTTGTTGTATACTTTAATTGGTGACTGACCCCTTGAAAATGGTTCCTCCAGGAACTATGACTTTTCAGTTGTCAAGACAACAGAAGAACTAAAATACAAAAACAGAAAGATACGTCACAATGCTCTTGTGCACAAAACAAAATGCTCTTGTATTTTAGTTTTTCTGTTGTCTTGACGACTGAAACGTCATCGTTCCTGGAGGAACCATGTTCAAGGGGTCAGTCACCAAAGGGTTAAAAGTTGTATCATCTACATGGCTATATGGCCTTTTGATTTCATAAAATCGGTGGAATTTAGTTCCTTCTAAAATTCGGTCAGGCGGCACGGTGGTGTAGTGGTTAGCGCTGTTGCCTCACAGCAAGAAGGTCTGGGTTTGAGCCCCGTGGCTGGCGAGGGCCCTTCTGTGTGGAGTTTGCATGTTGTCTGCGTGGGTTTCCTCCAGGTGCTCCGGTTTCCCCCAAAGACATGCAGGTTAGGTTAACTGGTGACTCTAAATTGACCGTAGGTGTGAATGTGAGTGTGAATGGTTGTCTGTGTCTATGTGTCAGCCCTGTGATGACCTGGCGACTTGTCCAGAGTGTACCCCGCCTTTCGCCTGTAGTCAGCTGGGATAGGATCCAGCTTGCCTGCGACCCTGTAGAACAGGATAAAGCGGCTAGAGATAATGAAATGAGATGAAATTCGGTCATTGTGATATATGTTTATTTCTGTTATAGCTCAAAAAAAAGGACATTCTGTGGCTGGGAAGTTATTTAATTTGAAGGGATTCCCTTGCAAATAATGTGCATGAAATCGCTCAATTCACGCAGTCAAGCAGACAGAGGAAGTCCGGTGTGCACATGTGCAGGTTTACTTTCTTCTTCTTCTTCTTTTGGGTTTTACGGCAGCTGGCATCCACAGTGTTGCATTACTGCCATCTATAGGTTTACCTTTGACCGTGCACTGACAGTTACATCATTCTGTCGCTAAACAAACAGCTGATCACACCGAGGTGCTCGCTGACTGCCGACATTTATTAGTTTCCTTTCCTTCGTATATAACATAACGTCTTTTCTTCTCGCTTTCTGTTACTGTAGTCGGTCTTTCACGTTTCATTCGCACACTCACGTCCTCCATTTTTCTCTCCTGTTTCAAATTTCTATCCCACAATGCCTTGCGCGAACGAGGAAAGCCCACCGCGTGATGCATGATATAGTATCTTGAATTGGGTCATGCTGAAGTAGGAAAAAATAGTGGAGAATTTAGGGCCATGTGGTTTTAAATTCATTAATTGTTCTGTTTAAAAAAATGAATAAAATTGGAAGTCTGTGATTCGAATTCAGTAGCTTTCGGTCCACTAAACAAAAATAATTGGCTGTCGGGGAAAATTCTATTTATGACCTACAGTGGGGCAAAAAAGTATTTAGTCAGCCACCAATTGTGCAAGTTCTCCCACTTAAAAAGATGAGAGAGGCCTGTAATTTTCATCATAGGTATACCTCAACTATGAGAGACAGAATGGGAGGAAAGAATCCAGGAAATCACATTGTAGGATTTTTAATGAATTACATTTAATTAATACTTAATTAATAATGAATTACATAATTTAATTAATGAATTCCTCGGTAAAATAAGTATTTGGTCACCTACAAACAAGCAAGATTTCTGGCTCTCACAGACCTGTAACTTCTTCTTTAAGAGGCTCCTCTGTCTTCCACTCGTTACCTGTATTAATGGCACCTGTTTGAACTCGTTATCAGTATAAAAGACACCTGTCCACAGCCTCAAACAGTCACACTCCAAACTCCACTATGGCCAAGACCAAAGAGCTGTCAAAGGACACCAGAAACAAAACTGTAGACCTGCACCAGGCTGGGAAGACTGAATCTGCAATAGGTAAGCAGCTTGGTGTGAAGAAATCAACTGTGGGAGCAATTATTAGAAAATGGAAGACATACAAGACCACTGATAATCGCCCTCGATCTGGGGCTCCACGCAAGATCTCACCCCGTGGGGTCAAAATGATCACAAGAACGGTGAGCAAAAAATCCCAGAACCACACGGGGCGACCTAGTGAATGACCTGCAGAGAGCTGGGACCAAAATAACAAAGGCTACCATCAGTAACACACTACGCCGCCAGGGACTCAAATCCTGCAGTGCCAGACGTGTCCCCCTGCTTAAGCCAGTACATGTCCAGGCCCGTCTGAAGTTTGCTAGAGAGCATTTGGATGATCCAGAAGAGGATTGGGAGAATGTCATATGGTCAGATGAAACCAAAATATAACTTTTTGGTAAAAATTCAACTTGTCGTGTTTGGAGGAGAAAGAATGCTGAGTTGCATCCAAAGAATAACTGTGAAGCATGGGGGTGGAAACATCATGCTTTGGGGCAGTTTTTCTGCAAAGGGACCAGGACGACTAATCCATGTAAAGGAAAGAATGAATGGGGCCATGTATCATGAGATTTTGAGTGAAAACCTCCTTCCATCAGCAAGGGCATTGAAGATGAAACGTGGCTGGGTCTTTCAGCATGACAATGATCCCAAACACACCGCCCAGGCAATGAAGGAGTGGCTTCGTAAGAAGCATTTCAAGGTCCTGGAGTGGCCTAGCCAGTCTCCAGATCTCAACCCCATAGAAAATCTTTGGAGGGAGTTGAAAGTCCGTGTTGCCCAGCGACAGCCCCAAAACATCACTGCTCTAGAGGAGATCTGCATGGAGGAATGGGCCAAAATACCAGCAACAGTGTGAGAACCTTGTGAAGACTTACACAAAACGTTTGACCTCCGTCATTGCCAACAAAGGGTATATAACAAAGTATTGAGATGAACTTTTGTTATTGACCAAATACTTATTTTCCACCATAATTTGAAAATAAATTCTTTAAAAATCAGACAATGTGATTTTCTGGATTTTTTTTCCTCATTTTGTCTCTCATAGTTGAAGTGTACCTATGATGAAAATTACAGGCCTCTCTCATCTTTTTAAGTGGGAGAAATTGCACAACTGGTGACTGACTAAATACTTTTTTGCCCCACTGTACACTTGAAAAATCTGAAAGGTGGTTTATCTTAAAGAGTGTGTAAACTTTTGCACCACCCACACTGCCTTCCACCAGCCGAAGGGTGTTTTTCTGGAAACAAGAAACTGTGCAAAAGAGACGCATGAAGTTTGTTCACTCACGAGCACGTATCTCGGATGCATTTCGTTTCCGCACCACTTCCTTCATCACATTCCTTTTTTTTTTGTATTTTATTTATACAAGAACACAACAATACATATACCGGTATGTTATTTACCAGCTGGGAGGTCCGTATCATGAAATACCGTGACCGAGGTCTTGAAAGTACTGACCGAGGCCCTCTGGGCCGAGATCAGTACTCAAAGCCGAGGTCACGGTATTTCACCACACGGACCGACCTTAAGCTGGTAAATAATATATTTATTTTTTTCTTTACTAAATTCTAACAGAAAACGAGAGCGCCCGAAAGGGAAAACTGAGCCAAGCTGCCATTTTGAATCCTCATTCATGGCTGTAATGCAAATTGCTTCCTCCTCTGTATACAAGTGCACTTCCATGGCAGGAAAAAAACTACATTTTGCCACTGATGTAGTCCCCTATTTATACAAAATTGAGTCATTCAGGATTCAGCCATGTTTTTGCTCGGCATTAGCAACAGTTAGAGGTTTTTAGCTTTCTCCTGAAATGTTTATTTTATTTCTTCTTCCTCAGGGTAGTAAAACTCACTTTCGCTGTGAACACTGTCGTTATCGCTATCCATGCTGTAAAATTAATGCTATTCTCCTGAGAAATGCTGGCAAAAATTTATAAGATTTTTGATAATCTGATAAATAAATCTTATAAAAAAAGATAAATGTTGACAAAAAATGCTACTGTGTTTGTTGTTGTGAACAAGCGAGTCGCCAGAGGTCCATAACCGGGGTCCGTAACTGGGGTCCGCTCGCCAGCCAATCAGAGAGCAGGATTTGATGGAAACCGGACCGTGAAAAAAAATAAATTAGGGATGTCCCGATCCGATCACGTGATCGGAAATCGGGCCCGATCACATGGTTTCAGACTCGATCGGAATCGGGCATTGCCTCCCGATCAGAGATCGGATATATATCTATGTAATATATTCTCATTTTAAACACATCAATAGCTATGCGTTGGCACAGAGTGAGACCAGACCTCTTGTCTCAACACAGCAACATCAACGCGTGCGGCATGACATCACTTTGTAGCGGAGACGCTATTGGTTATTGGCTGCCTGTTGCCGGCAAAGTTGAACACGGAAGCAGTTCGAAGCGGAAAGCAAAGAATGAGATTTTTTTTTTTCGTTGGATGACAAAAGAAACGGGCTCAAACCTGAAAGGGTAGAAATGCTTGTTTTCATCAAGAAAAACGTTCATTTCCTTAATTGAAATTACTGTACACCACTGTGAGATGCGTTCTTAAAAGCAAATTACTGGCACTGTGGCACTTTATTTTTTTTTATTTGTTTACATTCCTGCCAGGTATTTTAAGGTTATTTTTTTAAATTTGTTATTTATTGTTCAAACTGCCTCACGTAAGTGCTCTGTTTGCTAACGGAGTTGTTGGATGTTAAAATAAGGTGTTAAATAAAAAATGAGGAACATCCTGGATCCGTTTCTTTCCTCGTCTTTATTTTTTATGGATTATAAGAAGTATCGGATCGGGACTCGGTATCGGCAGATACTCAAAATCAAATGATCGGTATCGGATCAGAGGGCAAAAAAACCTGATCGGGACATCCCTAAAATAAATATATGTTATTTACCAGCTGGGAGGTCTGTATCATGAAATAATGTGACTGAGCTCCTGAAAATACTGACCGAGGTCACGGTATTTCATGATACTGACCGACCTTAAGATGGTAAATAATTTTTTTTTCTTTCCCAAATTCTAACAGAAAATGAGAGCACCCGAAAGAGAAACCATATTTAGAACAAACCTGCTACAAGCTCGTTTTCAGTTTTCTCCTGAAATGTTTTCTTTTATTTCGTCTTCATTAGGGTAGTAAAACTCGCTTTCACCGTGAACACTGTCGTTATCGCTATCCATGCTGTAAAATTAATGCTATTTTCCTGAGAAATGCGAAAATAAATGTTGACCAAAAAATGCTACGATGTTAGTTGTTGTTGTTGTTGTGAACGAGCGAGTCGCCAAAGGTCTGTAACTGGGGTCTGGCTCGTAGGATTCCGGACCGCTCGCGAGCCAATCAGAGTGCACGATTTGATGGAAACCGGACCACGAAAAAAAAAAAAAAAAATACAACCTAGCGCTGTCGCCTCACAGCAAGAAGGTCCAGGTTCGAGCCCCGTGGCCGGCGAGGGGCTTTCTGTGCGGAGTTTGCATGTTCTCCCCGTGTCCGCGTGGGTTTCCTCCGGGTGCTCCGGTTTCCCCCACAGTCCAAAGACATGCAGGTTAGGTTAACTGGTGACTCTAAATTGACCGTAGGTGTGAATGTGAGTGTGAATGGTTGTCTGTGTCTATGTGTCAGCCCTGTGATGACCTGGCGACTTGTCCAGGGTGTACCCCGCCTTTCGCCCGTAGTCAGCTGGGATAGGCTCCAGCTTGCCTGCGACCCTGTAAAACAGGATAAAGCGGCTACAGATAATGAGATGAGATGAGACAATACAAGCTGGGGTGGCACGATGGTGTAGTGGTTAGCGCTGTCGCCCCACAGCAAGAAGGTTCTGGGTTCGAGCCCCATGGCCGGCGATGGCCTTTCTGTGCGGAGTTTGCATGTTCTCCCCGTGTCCGCGTGGGTTTCCTCCGGGTGCTCCGGTTTCCCCCACAGTCCAAAGACATGCAGGTTAGGTTAACTGGTGACTCTAAATTGACCGTAGGTGTGAATGTGAGTGTGAATGGTTGTCTGTGTCTATGTGTCAGCCCTGTGATGACCTGGCGACTTGTCCAGGGTGTACCTCGCCTTTCGCCCGTAGTCAGCTGGGATAGGATCCAGCTTGCCTGCGGCCCTGTAGAACAGGATAAAGCGGCTACAGATAATGAGATGAGAATAATGACTTTGAAATCTGATGAGAAATACTTTCAGCCAGTCTTTTGAACTCAGTAATACAGAATAGTACACTTTGAATTCGTTCATAAAACAGGAAAATGAGGGTTTGTTTCTTCTCCATTTGCGACAATGGATGTGATATTTGGCTCAAAGTCAGACTGCCTTCATCACATTCCTGCGATCTGCGCCTCATCCAAAAATAATGAGCGTTTATGCGCAGACTGTGCGCCGCTCGGACGCTCTCGAAGGCTTTGGAGGAGCGCCTATTAAATGACGTCACAGCATCATGTCGACTGGCGATGTGCGCCATCTTGACCAGGAATAAAAATCACGGGGGCAATTCTGCTTGCTCCGATTCTCACGTCGAACCCAATCTTCTTACGATTGACCTGCGCTGTGGTTCAACGGTAGTGTAACGTGCTAGGACTCGGACTAAGCGAGCTCGACGCCGAATTCTCTGTAGAAACGAAGCAATGGCAGGTGAGGCAGGATGGGGAAAGCGGGTAAGAGGGAAGAAGAAGAGGAGGAGTGGAGGGGGGGCGACTCTGTTTAGCACCGCGGCCTACAGCTTTTTATCCCGCTGTAGCTAACCGGTTAGCCTCGGAGCTAACTCTCTTAATTAAGCGTCAAATAAACCGTTTAGCCGCGTTAGCTTTTAGCCTTGGGTTACGTTTAAATGGCTATTTTAGGAGCTGAAGTTTTCTAAAGCACTCGTTTTTTCCTCCATTATTCCCCAAGGCTTTATTTTTATGTACTTAACTGACTGTAATGGTGTGTGTGTGTGTTTGCAGGGGTCGGTGGAGGGAACGACTTCCAGTGGTGTTTCTCGCAGGTGAAAGGAGCTGTCGATGAAGATGTGGCTGAAGGTAAAGCGCATTCGACTTCTTTTTATTCAAGTATGTGTGTGAGAGAGAAACGTTGCTTGTTTTGCTAGCTAAGCTAGCTGCTGCTTTAGCATGGGTTGGGTTAGCATTAGCGTTAGCATGTCAGGTTGACCTAGCACTCTGTAACATTACGCTAACAGTCACACATCCTAAATGCCTTTTTATGAATGATCTAGCCTGCTAGTTAGTGAGTATAAATCGTTATTTCATGCACCCTATGTATGTAGTGCCCTCGGATAGTGAACACAGCCATTTGGGATTTAACTCTCAGCGTTTAAAGTGTCCATCAAATCAAAAATTTTTTTTCCACTCAGATTATTCTACCTGCTCCTTAGTGTTAGCAAGGGTCACTATGATATTATATTTAGGAAAAACAGGAGGCAAAAAGTTTGAGCTGAAATCCTCTTTTTTTTTTTTTTTTTTTTGTATAGTTTGCAACTTTTTTGGGAGAGGGAAATGTGTATATAAAAAAGGAAAAAAATGATGACTCATCCTGTACTGGTCTTGTTTTCGTCCAATTAAACGTGGTCTAGAATGTGCGTCCCGTCCCCTGGAGATATCTTGTTGTACATTTGAAGTAAACCGAGTATATCCTCAATTACATTTATTCTCTAGGAATTGTTATGGGTGCTAATAATTGTGGATCAGGTGATTTTTAATGAATTATTTCTTAGGAATTTTTTTAAATTCACTTGAGTTCAGGGTTAGTTTTTTTTTTTTTTTTTTTCTACAATTTTCAGTGAGAGATTATGCTTCCAGGCTTTCGTCTAAACCGGGGAACAGGGGCGCTGCGCCCTCTTACCGAAATGCCGATTGAACCCCAAGTCACACTTAAAGGGGTACCAAATATAATATATACAGTTGCTGATGTGACAAAGTAACGTATTCTATCAAATTTATATACTAGAAAACAACGAAATATCTTGGTAATTGTAAATATAATACTTTATACGCTAAACCGCACAAGAGTCGCCATTTTTAAAAGACCGTGACGTCAGCGCTACCTACTGCATTAGCGGAACTCTCCGAAATAGAGGAGAGAAGCGTGTAATCATGGCGTCAGGTGCATCAAGTGAAAGCGACAGCTCTGTCGAATCATACGAAGAGATTCTGCAAGACACACTGCAAGCAGGCTATGGCTTAGAAGGGTACCAGTTTGAACCTAGGAGAGGTACTCTCGACTCCGGTGATGAAATAAGAGAAGAAAGCTCGGATGACGGTGAGGATGAGACTGATGCTGACCATGGGCATGGCGGGCGTGGGGCAGAGCGTATGCGTGCAGGTGACACGGCGTGGTGCTCGTGCGGAAAATGTAACGTGGAGTTGCTCATGAGTCCAGCAGAATTTACTTGCTGCAATGAGATGGGCGCCACCCGTGGACTTGCGAAATCGTCGCAAGAGGCAGAAACGGGTATTTCACACGTGCTATTCCCAACCTCAATGAGCCAACATAACTGGGCACATACATACGTCATGAGTGTTATGCAGAAAAAATGAACGTGCGTTCTGATTGGATAAAATTAATATCATGGCGGGCTGTTCAAACTGCGGAAATAGTTTGCTCGAGCTACTTTCAAAACACTATAACTTTCCAACCTTAGAACAAAAAACTTTTGTAAGTCTTGAATAAGGTTCGTTAATGTGTGTTTTATTGTTATATTTACTCTCTATATATATTGCCCTCTGTTCCCCTTTAAGCCATGCACTTCTATGCTACTGCACAACATGCAGTCTTTCTCAAAACTATCTTTTCTCCGTGAAAACATCCCAGCAACACCACGTGACAATGTGTCTGATCATCAAATACGTTATAATTACTCCAAAAATATTCCAATCATAGTAGATACACCGCCAGACGGTGCAAAAACAATCCGAATTGGCGTTTTCCAGACTGAGGTGCCATGTTGTTTAGTTGTTTACTTGTCGCGGCTGCTCTCGCGAGATTTGACATGGGTTACATACAAGGTCAGCTGACTTGTAGAGCGAGATTTCTCGAGACTGAATGACCTTTCACCCACCGGTGCGGGAGCTTTTGACAAAAGTAGTTCGAGTTTTTTTTTTTTTTACACTTGGGCATTTAAAGATGTCATCCCGCGGCACAAAACGGAAGAAAGCCAAAGACTGTCCGGGGCAGAAGATTACTTTTTCAATGTTGACAATTTGTTACAATTTCCCTCTCAGATAGATAGCCTCAGAATGTCCCATTGTAGCCTCAATTTTTCAAAGGCTTCGCACGGCGGAGGGGGTGGGACGGACAACCGGCACCATCCCCCCCCCCGTCGCTTCGCTTCTTCGTCATGGTGAGCGCCCTCATACTAAATTTTTCTAGAAAAACCCCTGTGCTTCTGCAATAAAAATGTCATTTTTATTTTAAGGGTTTTAACACATCTTAACCAAGGGTGCTAATAATTGTGGAGGGCGCTGTATATCACACCCTGTGTCTGAAAGCGCTTGCTATATAGCGAGTTCGCCGTTTTGTAGCGCTGTCTGAATGTATAGCAGGGGTGAAAGTAAGCTGGTCCTGGCCGGTCTGGCGTACCACTAAAAGATTTGGCCATACCGGAAAGAAAAATATAGTACGGTCTCTGGGGAAAAAAAAAAAGCATTTTCAGCATAACACCACACCAGCTAATGTCAATTTACCAAAAGCAACGCGTTTTCCTCACTATACATTGCATATAACTCGTTCTGACCTGTCTCTGAATTATGTCTGAAGTGAATTCCTTCCGTGTTTCACTCGACAGACAGCGTGTGAGAGTGCGCGGAGCCACTGCTTAACCATCCTGTGTCAACGTGCGCAGCTGGTATCCAAAGTGTTTTAGTAGACAGAATGTCCAAAATGAAGTTAGTTTTCAACTGTTCAGCTAAAAAAATAAGTTAGTAAAACGATTGTGTTGTTGAAATTGTGTTTGCAATTTATTTATAATCAAAGACTGATACAGGTGGATGAAAGTGATAGTGTGATAAAGTACTATACTGAGTGATAAGAAGTCCTCGTGAATGCTTGATAAGTAGACAATAATAAATTAGGTGTATTTTTCGGGGCGAGCTGCGCTCGCGCAGTATGACTCAAAATAATAGTAACGGCAAGAAATAAGTTACTTTCACCCCTGATGTATAGTGAGAATTACTGCACCCTATATAGTGCACTCATAGTATCCCATGATGCGTCGTGAAAAGTATTGTGCAACCGATGGACACTAACCAAGCAATATTTCCCGTCATGTATTGCGGTCGTGCTGGAAAAAGTGTCTTGGGGTGAATTGACAGAGGAAGAAACTCCCCATAAACGGACATTTCAAGTACAGTTAAAAATAAGAGAATAGAAAATAAGCTGAAATGGAATGTTAGATAAAATACACGAATAAGTTAGTGTAGAGCGAGGAATTTCATCAAAAGCCTCAAATTTGATTTAATAAAAGGTAGTGGCAAGGAAAAATATCCAGCCTTGATTTTAAAAGAACTGAAAGATGCAGCAGACACACAGCACTTTGTATTTATTCATGTGGGAAATGCGCTCAGTATATGTATTTATCACAAAAATACGTGTGCGCATTTATTTTGAAAACCCACCAGCTGACTGATCTGGCACGTTTTAATTGTGACAGTAATGATGTAAATAAGTCTGATGGAGTGTTGTCAGTGCATGTGTGGGTTTTATTTTTATCTTTTTAAACCAAGGAGCTCACTATTGCTGCTTTTCCACTACAAACGCGGCTGAGCCGTGCCATGCTGAGTCGGGCTGAGCGGGGCTGTTGGAGTTGCATTTCGACTACAACCGCGCTGAACCGTGCTGGCTGGAAGTGGGTGGACACATTGGGTGGAGTTAGCGAAAGTGAGTGGACGTAACGTGATGTCGTTAAGCAGCGCAAACAGTGACATCAGTGAGCTTTTAAGCGGTAGTCTCACAACCTGAATAGTAAACAATAAACATGGAGGACATGGAGTCGTTAGTGTTGCTGGTCTTGGTGCTGTGGCTTGTTGTCACCGACAACGCCAACAGATACTGGCAAGAGCGTATAGATGAGGCGAGGCGCATAAGGCTTCATAATTCTCGTAATTCGTAATTCTTCTTCCGGGTTTGCGGTGTTTACAGATCCCAGCGTGCTCGCGGGGAGTGTATGGGCATGTGAGGACACTCCTCCTCACCAATCAGTGCACAGGGGAGTGTCTGCTCACGCCCCCAGCCTCACTCGGCTCGCTTTGGCTTGCTTCAGCCCCACTCCAAAACGGTGCGAGTTTTAGGGGCTAAGCAGGGCTGAAGCGAGCCGAGTCGTGCTGTTTTTTGGTAGTCGAAACGCGAGCCGTGTCGGGCTGAAGCGAGCTGAAAAAGGGTAGTGGAAAAGGGCCATATATAGAATTCCTTAGTGAGTGAGTAGGGAATAGTGAACAGTGTGAGTGATTTTGGACACAGATGGTTTGTCGGTGCAGTTTTTGCTTCCTGTACACACTTCCTTTTCCCAAGCATCCTTTGGTTTTTAAAAAAAAAAAAAGTCGGACGTTTTTAATTTCAGAGCAAGTGGAATTTGTGCATGCTTGTGGTTAAGTGCTGACTGATAAACAGCCATGATTGGGTTAGTTTCGCAGGGGGACATCTGTAATAAATTTCTTTCCACATCTCCTCGGTGAAAACTCTCGCATCTGGACAGCAACAACGTGACCATGAGAGGAGCGAGTTTTCGTGTTTAAATTGGTTTTCTGCAAACCTGTGTATTTGTGTCACGGGGTCATATGATCCTACACTTCACAACAAGCTGTCAAAGAGGGACTGGAGTAGTGAAGAGCTGCTGGCTCTTATTTCAGTTTGATATGAACCAAATTGATCAAGTGTGTGAGAAGCATTTGTTTTTGTGACTCAGGAAAGGTTTAGTATCTGAAGAAGGGTCACTGATGTGCCCTACAGGACTAAAGTAAGAGCAGATGTCGTTTTTGGCACAACAGCGAGGTGACGTTTGCATCCATACGGGACTAAAATGACATGATTCTTGGTGGTGCAAAATGTAAAAATGGCTGCGTGTGTTTCTTTTTACTGAACCTACAGCGCTCTTTGCGGAGCTGTCTTCTCAGCTGAGCCTTTATTTATTTATTTATTTATTTATTTATTTATTTAAGTCTGTGTAAAAATGGTGGCAAAATCACACTCGCGTGAGACGGCTGATTTTTGGGATTAGTAAAGCCCTACCTCTCCAGGTGTGTGTGGGAGCGAGCGCAAGAGCACCTTGTCTGTGAGCATTCTTGTAGACTGTGCATCATTACATCTACGGAACAACTGATTGCAAGTGATAAGTCGTGTGGTGTGAGCGGTTCAACGAGTCTGAGCTTTTGAGTCATTTATAATGAATGCACTGTATATAAAGATGCACAAGTTGGCACTGGAGTTTGATAGATCGTAAGGTGGATGTTCAGAGTAAACCAGTTAGACTTGTACATCCAGTCCATATAACATCATTCGGAGTTCAGGTCCCAGTTGTGAACACCAACACTGCAAGGTGGATTGTTAAGAGTGGATACAATTCCAGCTGCTAACAAGGAACATAAATTGATTCAGTTTAGCTTGTATTCAGGTTGCTGGGTGTGCTGTATTAAACCGTGCGCTTCGGGCTGAGTTTGGGTTCTAGATGTCTCCATGCTCCCTCTGTAAGTGCACTGATTGGGGTGCAGGTCATGGGTTTTGCCTGTTAAGGCCTCTGCATGCTCTTGCGACAAGGCTTTCGCAGACAGCTTTTCGCAGACAGCTGTAATTTATCGTTGAGCGGGGAGTAATAGGCGTGCGTCATATTTATTCACTGCCACAACGCAAGGGGGCACGAAGTCGCGAAATCGCTAGGAGTAGTTGGTGGGTGTGGTTAGTGGAGTGTTTATCCTCCAGTTACTTATAATGATGAGAACTGGAGTCGTGTAGATGTACGTACTTCCTCGATCAACCGCTCTTCGTGCTGCTCCATCTTCGCTCGTGCTTTTAAAAATGGCGGTAGTGAAAACAAACCAAACCGGTAAAGTAGGGAAGTGGAAGTGCGTGTACAGCGGATGTAGAGTGGACCAATCGGAGCCCTCTTGTCTGCGAGGCTTCTGCGGTGGTCACAATTTTTGGGAGGTGCGCGCAGAGCGTCTGCGAAGGTGGGGGAGCTACGTAGACACTGTCTGCGACACTATTTGCGAGGACTGGGTTGTCAGCATAAATTGGCCTTTAGTTGACTCATCATAGGATTCGATTGGGATGTAATTTTTTTTTTTTTTTTACTGTACTTTTTTTTTTTTTTTTTTTTTTTGGGCCCACAGTAATTGGTTTTTACTGTCGTGGTGTCCCTGCCTATCCGTTATTGTATTTACCAGACGAAGTTAGATAAATAAATTGTACAAATTAGGGATGGCGAAAACTAAAAAAAAATCTTGACCGAGCCTCATTAGCCGGTCAAAGTCGGTTAACCTATGAGCTTAAAATTCTAGAATTGGAATTATTAGAATCTCTTCTAAATCTAACCGCGAGCATCCGCACATTCAGTCCCAGTCGCTGCCCTCCACTCACATTTACCTTTTCTACAGCGCGAAACATTTAGTCAAACGCGGCACTGATGTCGAGGGGTTTGTATTGGAGCGGAGGACAAATGGCCGTGTCAGCAAGGGGCACGCACTTTTAAGTTGCAACTTGGCATTAAAAATATCAGTGTGAACATGTTCTCAATAAATTGCCGTCATTTTCTAAGCGGCAAGCTTTAGCTCAGTCACTGCAGGTGCTTGCATTGAGTAGCCTATTGAAAACAATCCTATCATACACTTGTCCCATCTTAACTTTTTATTGTAGATAGGACGCTTTAGCGATACGGCCCCTGCTGTTTCCAGTTAACTGCAGTAGGCTGTGTTGATATTGCATACTGCTACGGACTCGGCACTTTTCTTCGAAGTGAGCCACGGAGACCTCATACTGCAATTGTTTTCCAGCTACTGATATTACGGTTACATGGCTGCTAATTGTGCACAGCCATTGGGAATGGGATAGCTGGAGCTGAGCTGATTAGCCGCTAAGCTAATATAGCAACTGTCTGATGCTAAGTAACATCAGTGAGTAACCAGGTTTTAGTTCAGATCTTGAGTATTATTATTACGTTGACATTAATATTCACCAGACTAATCAACCATCGACTTCATTCATGCGCCGTGTTCTTGTTTTCTTTGATAGTCAAGGATTTCCTTGATGTTACATACCTGGTTAACATCGTAGTAAAATGTAAATCCAACACTGAGACTTTTTTCTTTGACCGAGTGGCAGCTGTCTTCAACTGGGGCGGGAGGGCAGGACATGACCGAATGGGTGTTTCTGATTTGTCAGCTGTCGTCATTACACTGCATGGCATGCCCCAAGCGTTTACAACACAGAATTCCAGGTTCTCCGCTCCAAAATCGGCAGCTTCAAAACTATTTATTTATTTTTTTTAACCAACAACCAAAAAAAATTAACCGGTTGACGTTGATTCGGTCAAACGGTCATCGGTTAACATCCCTAGTCCAAATATTGCTTTAAGCCTGGATGTCATAAGGCTAGAGAATCTTTTTTTTTTTTTTTTTAAATCTTGTTGATTCCCTGTTTCCTACGAACTGGCGCTCTGTGTCCTCCAGGTCAGGGCTGTAGCTAGGATTTTTCAAAGGGGGGTCACACACTGACTGGCAGCCTGAGTGCATTATGTAACAGAAAATAATTACCGTTGCTAGTTTTAGGCAGCTTAGAAACCGGCTCTTCTATTATTGCCGTTTCTTCCACGTTTTCTTGATGTTTTGTTCTAGAAACAGCACACTAAAACCGCTTCGAAGCCACAAAATGCAGCTTTGATGGATAAATTATGTAATTGCTTACCTCTCCATGTCAAAAGGAGGAAAGTTTTGCTTGTTTTGGCATGGTGAATTATTAACGTGAGGAAATACTCGTAATTCACAGCTAAAAAGGCTACAGCTACACTGGCAGCTTGACCATGCTTTCTAGTGTGATCGTGTTGCGCTTACGCAGAACTGTCAGTCCTGCGCACCTTGGCTAGTGCACCTGAAGTGCGCACGCAGGACGTGTGCCTAACAAGCTGTGGCACGCACGCTAACAAAGAACACCTGTCTTTAATCAATGAGCTAGGTTTGGGCTATTTAAGGACTGCGCCCATGCAAGGATGATGCGAGGTATTACGCCGCGTCTAGTGTGCCTTACTGAGCCTGGTTCCCTGTCCTTGTTGACCTCCTGGCTTTTCGACTCCTGTTTCTCGTCCCTTGATCTTGTGTAGTTTTGCCTCTGATATTCTCTCCGCGCCTCGATCGAGCTCCTGCCCGTTTCCTCGATTACGACTTTGCCTGCTGTTTCAGACTGTTTGCCTGTTGTGTGCGTTTCATGCACTTTATGCTCATATCGCACTGTGTATTTAACATATCTGCACTTGCATCTGCCTCTCTTGCACGCAATCTGACAAACTGGGTTTTCGCGCCCAAACCACAGGAAGTCCATACAAGGTTATAGAAACCCTAATGAGGCCGAGGTGACAATTCTCGAACCTCTTGCAGTCCATGAGCTGTTTCAGTGAAAAGTCACTCGCTGTTGCTGATTGCAGCACACTGATTTATCAACATGAGCTGTTTTATTTAAATATGAGGCACATTGCACAAATGCCTACCTACTTATTGCCACCGAATTTACACTTTGTTGAATTAATTCAATATCATAGTCGCCACTGAAGTCCACTTGATCCTTGTTTACCGTCAATGGATCGGTCACTCGTCAAACAGTCCGCCAGAATCCGAGTAGGGAATGGCTGAGCGTAGCTGTCAGTCAAACACAAGTTAGCCAATGGGAATGCATTCCTGGACAGCCCACCCACACGTCAAGTTTGTGCCAAAACTGCAAGCAAAAAGTCAGGGAGCGCAAACGAGAGCTGGAATCGCAACCAAAATAAATTGCGTCAAACAAAACTGAGAAAGACCCGGAACAAAAATTAAAAAGTTTCTGAAGAGTAATAGACTGATATATTTTGCACGATTACACGAATAATTTGTTTGCCAGTCTAAAAAAATTGACTCTTTGTATTTTGATTTGTCGCTTTTGTTTGATATTTCAAAAGTATTGTATGAACATTTTGGCACAAAATTTGATTCCATGTAACCGGGGTCCGTACCGTAGGACAAGGACCCGCTCACCAGCCAATTGGAGCGCAGGATTTGGGCCGCGAAAAAAAAAAGCTACATTACTTGCAGACATTTTACTCCTAAAATCAACCTATTATGCAGGGAAGTGGGAAATAAAACACCCAAAAACATGATTTAAAAAAAATAATTTGCATAAGCAAATTAAACCAATCTAACTTTATGAACACAAACCGTTGTTCCTGTGTCTGAACTTCAAGAGTGACTTTTTTTTTTAAGAACAGCCCACTTCAGGAAACTCACCATCTCAGAATTTAATCAATTTGTTATTATAGAGTCTAGGGATAGGAATAGAAAATTTTACTAACCTTGACCAGATTAACCCCTTCCCGGCCGGATGGGCCACGCCCAAAATTTGGAGGTCCGACCACGGGTATGACCTTCATGTTGGTTTAAATTGAATATTTTCAAAGATCCCATGATTCTGATTGCTTTTTCTGAGAGAGCATATGGGTGATCTATAAATTGCTTCCAAAAAATTTGTGGGGGTGCGAAGCGTATCCACACTAGCGCCACCTACATTTGGCATGGACGACTATCTGGCTACCTAGAATTAAGGCTCCAAATAAAATATGCAACTATATCCCAAGGATTTTTTTGTTGTTTTCTACTGCTGCATATGTAAGTAAGCTAAATCAAATGAGAACACAATGGGACTAGTGAGAATAATTTAGAAAATCTAATAAAAAAAATAATGAAAATCCTTGCCGACACCCTACTTCGGGCCACGCCCACAAAAATATTCTCATTATCCCATACAAACAACTAGTTCTAAAAGTTGAACCAAAAGGTAGGCTATCTATTTTTGATAGAAAGTTTGTGGGTAACATTGTTGGTAGGCTAATATTAACACACAAGTTTGATTTTCCATCTTCGCCCATGGCATTTTGACCCCTAAACTGTACCTAGATGTGGATAAACTGATCTATGATACTAGAAGTTTTATTGGAATTGTATTTTCTGACTTCTTTTCTGCTATTTATAAAATATTTTAGATGTTATTGTACTTCACAAAGATACATACACTTACTGAAAGTGTGATATTTAAGTTTTCACCGACTAGGTATCTTGTAACACAGCAACGTTGAGGCCTTATCAAAGTGACACATTTTTTCTGCTTCTCAGCTTGAAAAAGATCACTTCATGGTCACTGAAATTTTAGCCAGTTTATCATTGAAAGAGGTCTTAAAATGGGTTAGTCATATTATAGATCTCATGCACACTACTATACATGTTGGTATCCTAGGCAAAGGAATAGCATTGTAGTGCACATTTCTTGTACTTGTTTATAAGGGCGTTTCTACGACGATCTCCCATTTGTTCTAGAGGCATTATTCCTTGATTTTACTGGTGTTAAGTTTGAGTTTATAACTGGTAAAATGTCATTCAAAGAGTCACTGGCCTCAAAACGGTAGGATGCATCCAAATCTGAAATGTCAGAGACAACATCACTATTTGATCCCATTGCACTAATGGATATAGCAAGTGGAATGTCATCGATATCATACACAGACTCATTTACAGGAGTACTTGTCTGTTTTGGTTTAGGTCATAGTTGATGTTCAGGAGTTTTCAGAACTTTTTTGCACTGATGAGGGTCCTTGTGACAAGAAGTACATATTGGTGAGCCAATTGGAATGTCTAACTGATTACAAATGGACACAGTTCCAGAACGGAGTGAAGATGACTTAACCTTTTTTATTTGAAGGATGGTTTGGATGTTGACATGCTTTTCCAGGTTTCCAATAAATTCCAAGCTGAAGTCTGTGTTTTGGACAAATTATGTCATCTTTACAGCTTATTTGACGGGCTCTGTTCAACTTCAGTTGTCCCTTCTGAGTCTATTTTCAAGTTAGACCCATGAGATGCAACAGAGTAAGCCATGTTACAAACTTCAGTTGGAACATCCTTTGGCTTTGTTGACGATAAACTGCATTTTCCAAATTTGCCATCACGGAAGATGCACCTTTCCATTTTAACCCTAGAAAAGGATGCAACTTCAACTTCTGAACACTAATCTGAATGGTAGGTTTTGATTAGGGCTGTAACGATACACCCAACTCATGATTCGATTCGTATTGCAATTTTTGACCCACGATTCGATACGCCCACGATTTTTTTTTTAAAATGTTTTTTTAAAGTAGTAAATTTGACTTATTAACATTTACTTACTTACATTAACTATTTAATAACAAATAATTCAGACCACTGCAGAGAATGAGTAATATGTATGCAAAAATGAACAAATGTATATCCAAAGATTGTTTTATTTCTCAAAATAATACTGTTGAGCTGGAAGCTCTGTTTTTTTCGGTTCTGAAAAAGAGCAATTCCAGCGTTCTGGACGTGACACTTGAACTCAAAATGGCAACAAATGACCCAGTGCATGTTTTATTGTCTCCCAGTATTTAAACAGGTGTTGCATATTTTAAGGCTGTACCATACTGGAGAAATGATAGAACAAGAACAATTCCCATAGTACATCTAGGGCATGCCAGAAAATGCCAATAAAAGATGCGTTATGGATGTGACAGAAAAGGTATCACTTTTCTTGGGTGACTGTACATTTTTATCAAACTCTGTGAAACTGTAAACCTAATGTCGAAATGGAGATATCCGTTTGATAGAGGGGTCCAAGGTGAATATTAAAAAAATCTTTGTTTAAAATATTTTGTATTTCATGCAGAGTTTCGGAAGGAAAAGTCAGCGTTATGGATGTGACGAAATTCCGTTACGGATGTGACGCGTCTGAAATAGACATGGCATATGTTTAGAAAATCAGCAATTTAACCACCATAACCCTTTGAAAAACTCTCTAAATATCAGCTAAAACTATCAAAGTTCTTAATATTTAGAATGGCTATTGTTTTGCTGTTTTGTGGATTTTTGCATACATTTCTGTGGCTTGTGGCAATAATATAGAATTGTACATGATCAAAGTTGATTGTAGCTTGGGTTTTACATTATAAGAAAGAAAGACTGACAGTGACATATTAGGTTGGTTACAAATTGGTTCAACTTATTCACATCTGTAAAATACAGGCCTAGGTGATATCTCTGGGAGTGGTTTTGATGTATTACATGCTGCTTTATTTTTGCATGGTGAGGTTGACATTTACATGGAATTGCCCAAAAGTCATTTTTCCAAATCGTGTAAATCCGTTAAGATTTTTTTTGGGGGGGTGGCTCTCACTGTCTCACTCTCATAGGGCCAATGATTTTCTGTGATCGCAGAAAACAGATGGAAATTACGGAATTTTTATGGTGAAACATTGCTCGCGTGTCAAAATGTAACTGCCGCAGAAGGCTTCCGCCCAAGCAGACATGCCTTCAGTGTTGCCAGATATTGCTAACGTTTTCCACCCCAAAATATGTTCAAAACCAGCCAAAAAGCACCTAAACCTGCCCAATCTGGCAACACTGCATGCCTTTCTGGTCGAGTGATTGTGATTGGCTTGTGGCACACCTAGCCAGCCAATGAGCTGCTTGTTTACAGATTCGCTCCCTGTGTCGCAACCAGAATGGCGACCGCTTAAAAGAAATGAATGCTCTGCCAGTGGCGAGTGTGGACGTTGCGTGACTCGCAGAAGATTGTCGCAGGTCGGCGAAAAAACGACTTACTAATAGATATAAAAAAATAAAAGTAATTTAAGTAAGTTTAAAATGTAATTTAAATAAAAAGTAAAGTATTCATAAATTGAAGTTTGGAAGCGCCTCTGTTTTTGGGCTGAGGAGAAGTTTGAAAGGGTGTACCGCGATTCTGCCTTCTTGTATCGCGATACGGATCGTGGCTCTGCGTATCGCGACTTCGGTTTCGATACGCATATCGTTACAGCCCTAGTTTTGATATATTGTGTTTGATATTTTGTCTGATTTTGTTTGAAAGAGAGACAGAAGAAAACAAATTGACAGGCATAAATCAATTTTCCATCAATTATTATGAAACCAAATTGAAGTGTAAAGAGAACTTACCCACACAGCCACTTGGGCTTACACAATGCAAAATACGCAGTGCAAACTGCGTAACGTAGGCAAGACTACGTTGTAACGTCATTTGGAGCACTACAATGCTATTCCTTTGTCTAGGATACCAACGTGTATAGTAGTGTGCATGAGATCTATAATATGACTCTAACCCATTTTAAGACCTCTTTCAATGATAAACTGGCTAAAATTTCAGTGACCATGAAGTGATCTTTTTCAAGCTGAGAAGCAGAAAAAATTTGTCACTTTGATAAGGCCTCAACGTTGCTGTGTTACAAGATACCTAGTCGGTGAAAATTTAAACATCATTACACTTTCAGTAAGTGTATGTATTTTTGTGAAGTACAATAACATCTAAAATATTTTATAAATAGCAGAAAAGAAGTCAGAAAATACAATTCCAATAAAACTTCTAGTATCATAGATCAGTTTATCCACATCTAGGTACAGTTTAGGGGTCAAAATGCCATGGGCGAAGATGGAAAATCAAGCTTATAAATGTGTTAATATTAGCCTACCAACAATGTTACCCACAAACTTTCTAAAGAAAATAGATAGCCTACCTTTTGGTTCAACTTTTAGAACTAGTTGTTTGTATGGGATAATGAGTATTTTTGTGGGCGTGGCCCGAAGTAGGGTGTCGGCAAGGATTTTCATTATTTTTTTTTTTTAGATTTTCTAAATTATTCTCACTAGTCCCATTGTTTTCTCATTTGATTTAGCTTACTTACATATGCAGCAGTAGAAAACAACAAAAAAATCCTTGGGATATAGTTGCATACCGTAAAATACCAAATAATAGCTGAGTTCCAATTAACCGCCGAGTTCCCTTTAACGGCCGGGTGTACGCGTGTGTTTTGACAAATAAAGGCCGGTTCCGAATACTCGCCGGGGTCTAAAAAAAAAAAAAGCGTCCGAACGTTCTATCTAGAATCTTGAGGCCCAGCACTTTTCTGGTTTTCTGGTGTTTAAACGATTTTGCATTGCATAGTTTTCTACCGAAACAATATGAATGAATGAATGAATGAAATTATTTCTATAATACTGTTTACAACATTTTGTTACGTGATAATAAACATGCCATTTCAATGTTATAATCTTGGTCTACCGTAATATTTCTTGAGGAATGCAACTCCGTAACTTTTGACAGATGTCTTAGCCACCCCTTTGGGTATACCCAACGAAAGCCAGCGTGTGTGGTGACATTGAGGACTGCGGGTTTCCAAGGTTGGACTGCTGCTTCTGTTAAACGACCTAAATTGCCGAATGCATGCGTCAAAGCACACACTGAGTTTTATTAAAGACCTTATACCATTTCACTTGCCCTTACCCATTCGGATCTGGAAGATGCTTTACAAAAAAGGTGAGAGCGTTCTAACATGCATTTCAGTCTGCTCGCGGCCAATCTAATCCAAGGGGCCTTTTCAACAAGTAATCTGTCGTGCAAGTTGGGCAGAAGCACGCGTCAGGCAGGCAACATGTAGGCCTACAAGTCAGTAACCTATTCAACTAACTTTCATCCGAACTTTAAGTTTTCTACGGGGTCGAGCCACCGTACCAACTCACTCGGGGAATAGGCTCATATCGGCCAAATAGGGAGACGTCTTGGAGAGAAACGTGATGCAAGATGACAGTATGTAGCCACTGCAGGTCACTTATTTTTCAGCATAAGAAAAAACCCTTTGGTTTGACACTTCGCACCCTAATTATGTTGCTTCAACGTCGCGCCCTCCATTCAGATTGACAGACATGGCGAAGCGCAAAGGGTGGAGGCTGCATGGGTGAGGGTGATAGCAAGTGACCATAACTTTGCAGAGTAATTAAATCACAGTGCTGCGCACAGACAATGGTGTGGTTTCTTGATTATTTTGTAAAGCATGCGCTTAACTAGTCATTAACAGGAAAAGGTGTGTGATTTATCCTTTATCCACCCCGACTGTGCCATGCGAAGATGCATTCTGCGTCTTCAAAATTCCCCGAAGTCGGCACCGTGCTATCTGTAATCTAACTCTAAACAAACTGTAAGTTATACTGGTTAAAAGTAGGCCTATCTGAGAATGATTTTGAGGTAGATTTTGGGGAAGGTATTTGTGAAGAAGGAATTAATCGCCTGTTCCAAATAGCCGCCTAGTCTCTAATACGCGCCGGGTCTCTTACGTGATTGAGACAAATAATCGCCCGGGCTATTATTTGGTATTTTACGGTATTTTATTTGGAGCCTTAATTCTAGGTAGCCAGATAGTCGTCCGTGCCAAATGTAGGTGGCGCTAGTGTGGATACGCTTCGCACCCCCGCAAATTTTTTTGGAAGCAATTTATAGATCACCCATATGCTCTCTCAGAAAAAGCAATCAGAATCATGGGATCTTTGAAAATATTCAATTTAAACCAACATGAATGTCATACCCGTGGTCGGACCTCCAAATTTTGGGCGTGGCCCATCCGGCCGGGAAGGGGTTAATCTGGTCAAGGTTAGTAAAATTTTCTATTCCTATCCCTAGACTCTATAATAACAACAAATTGTGATTAAATTCTGAGATGGTGAGTTTCCTGAATATGCTCTTTTTGGGCTGTTCTTAGAAAAAGTCACTCTTAAGTAACCAACATCACAAGGTTGGTCATTAACAAGACCGATGCAGTGACCTTTCACCCCTGACTTGTGTGAACATGCAGAGCATAGCATGAACACCTTGTTCTGAAAGGTCACAAAAACAAGGTGCAGAAAACAGACGAGTGCAAACAGCATGACAACATTAACAAACACACCCTGAGAGCTCTGGAGGTGTACACGGAGATGAGGTTTTAGTTGGTTAACAGTCAAAATTAAAACTGACATGGTGCTGGCTTTCGGGCAGTGCGTTGGCACAGTAGGTACAAGTCACTGGACAGATCCAGGGTCCCCACCACCAAAAAAAAAAAATCTGGGATATCCAGTTTCCTCCGACTGTCCAAACGCATGCAGGTAGTCACACTGGTGAGGTTAAAGTGTCCCAAGCTGTGACTGGATGCAGTGAATGTTGTCCTGTGAGAGACGGATGCCCCGCCAGGTGAAGTCACAGTGAAAGCGGCTGCTGAAAGCGAGCGTTGTGGACTTTCGTCTCAGTCCTTTGGGTAACGGAGTACATCGCTGTGCATCACCTCAGTTGTACACAATGTACACTTCGAGCCTTACAATACCCAACACGCACACAAAGGTCCACAGAAATAACTAAAAACACTGAATGCTTTTTTTTTTTTTAAACACTCAAAGCACAAGAGTGAACTGGTGCCACTCCAAGCTATCACTCCATAGAAAACCAATGATTCAGGAACCATTAAACAGAGAGGACATTGTAAAGGAAGTGTCTGGCAGTCATGCTACCTTCACTTTTCCCCCCCTACACAACATTGGGCATGCTCGGACAATTAAACAAGTAACAAATGATTAATTTTACAAAAACAATTGTTAGTCAATTAGGGATCGACCGATATGTGTTTTTTTTTTTTTTTTTCAGGGCCGATACCGATTTATTATGGAATTGGGATGCCGATAACCGATATGTGCAACCGATAAATGTAACCATTATAATTCACATGAAATTAAACATGGCACACACTGACACAGACCTTCATATCCATGAAATGTATGTTTAATTGTAAAATTGAACATGAAATTTTGTGCAGGGAGATGCCAGCAGCATTTGTACAATAAAGTCAAACATTCATTAGAATAAAATGAGAAATAAAATAAAATATTCACCAATAAAAAGCAGCGTGTCCTTACCTTGATACGGGCGCCTTGAAACAGTTCATAGTGTTTAGCTGCGCATGTCGATTGGCACAAGAGATATAGCCAAACAAATCAGATGTTGTGGTGGGCGGGACCGTGTTCTTGAACTCAGAGGCGAGTGCAGGAAAGGACGTCCAGTGACGGTCGCGTTAGGAACGAAATGGCTGCAAAAAGGCATGTTATCAGCATGTCGGTGGAAATTATGGCCGATACCGATAACCCTAAAAATGCAGAATATCGGCCAGGCCGATTATCGGTCGACCCCTATAGTCAGTGGTTTAAATCCACAAAGCTCTCTTACCCCTTTTCCACCAAATCAGTTCCAGGGCTGGTTCGGGGCCAGTACTGGTGCTGGTTCACAACTCGTTCAACTTGCGAGCCAGCTGAGGACCAGTTTGCTTTTCCATAGCTCGCGGTGCTAAGGGGAGCCACGTCATTGTCACTGTATACGTCAGTTCCGTCGCTGCGTTTGCATAAACCTTGGCAAGAACATCGAAGCAACAACACCGAGAAGAAGCAGCAGCAACAATAATGAATGACTTTGCGTTTGTACAGCTGCTGCTTCTTGTAGCTTAAAAATGGCAACCTTTCGCGGTCTTGCTATTGTTGGTCTTAACAACTCCCCCCCCCCCCCCCCCCCCCCCCCCCCGCTGACGTAAGCGGTTCTTTCCTCTGGCCCAGGAGAGAGTTGGTGCGAGCCTGGAACTGGTTTTTCTGGCCCCAGAGCCAGTTCTTTGTCAGTGGAAACAGAAAACCCGGTTCCAAACTAAGCACTGGCCCCGAACCAGCCCTGGAACTGCTTTGGTGGAAAACGGGCATGTGTTGCACATTAGTGCCCTTACTGTAGTATAGAAGTCATTATTACTTGCACTGATGAGACCCACCAGTCATCAGGCACCCCCCCCCCCCCCCCCCAAAAAAAAAATAAATAAAAACAAACCCACATCCCATTTACACACAGTACAGGTGACCAACATGACAAATCACATTATTTCTATAACACACCACAATATTTAGGTTTGCTAACAAACTGCTACCCAGGTGTGGAATTATTAAAAAAAAAATAAAAAGTCGTAACACCCTGAAGTGACCCCTATTTAATGTCTCCAAGAGCAAAACAGTAATAAAAAAGTACCATTTTAAACTTTATCAAATCTGCTGAGTCCAAACGGAGTTTACAATTGTTTTATTTAAAATACACCAGGAAAAGGAGTCACAATACAGGATACGGGGCCAAATTCTCACAGACCAAATCACCACACTGAGTAGGACACGTTTGATATTCAGATTAAAAGGTAGACTGCCTTTCAGATTTTAAGTGTAGGTCATGTATTTAAAAAAAAAATAAAAAAAATAATTTTCCCCAACATGCAATTATTTTTCTTTACTGGACCGAAAACGACTGAATTAAAAATCAGACTTCCAATTTTTTTTTTTTTTTTTTTTTAAATAGAACCATGAATGTAAGGCCACGTGGCCCTGAATTCGCCACCATTTTTTCCTGCTTCACCATGACCCAATTCAAGATACGACATCATGCATCACGTGGTGGGCTTTCCTCATTCGCGCAAGGCATTGTGGGGAAACTAATCTGAAACAGGAGAGAAAAATGGAGGACGCGAGTGTGCGAATGAAACGTGAAAGACCGACTACAGTAACAGAAAACGAGAAGAAAAAAAAATTTGTAATAGAAGGAAAGGAAACGCAGGACCAAACTAATAAATATCAGCGGTCAGTGAGCACCTTGGTGAGATCAGCTGTTCATTTAGCGACAGAATGATGGAACCGTCAGTGCACGCTCAAACGTAAACCTGTAGATGGGAGTAATGCGACACCGGATGCCAGCTGCCGTAAAACCCAAAAGAAGGTAAACCTGCGCATGCGCACACGGACTCCCTGTCTGCTTGACTGCACGAAGTGAGTGCTTTCATGCAGATCGTTTACTCAGGAATCCCCTCAAATTAAATAACTTCCCAGCCACAGAATGGCCTGGGTTTTTTTTTTTTTGGAGAGAGAGAGAAACCCATCACAATGACAATTTCAGAGGGAACTAAGCCCATGTTTACATTAGACCGTATCAGCGGATCATCAGATTAACGTTTTTAAAACGATTAGTGTGCACACAGCAACACCAATACACGGATACGCTCGGCTCCGCAGGCATCCTGCGCTCCAAATCACTCCGCCCTGAACAGCGAGTGCCCTCTGGAGGGTGCGCACTCCGGCCCTGCGCAGCTCACAGAGCGCGCGAGTGAAGTGCACAAGCCACGATTCGGGACTGAGCCGCTGTGTGTGTGATCTCAGTGCATATCACTTACTACTTGCAAGTGGAAGGATGGCAAGCCTAAAGACAATCATAACTACACAGTGGGCAGTATTTGCATCAGTATTTGCAGTATTTTCATACTTTTATACTCTAATGAAAGGTGATGCAAGGTGGAAGTCCGCGCCGTTTTTCAGCAGTCGTGTCACATGACCAACGCCAGCGAATCAGGAAGGTGAATGTCACAGTGACATTGTCCAATGAGACGCCAGCTAGAGCTCAGCACAGTGTATCCACGTATTCTGAATGTTTACATAGCACCGGACCAGACACGATCTGGATTGAATACGTGGACGCTGGCGGATTCCCGTTTCCCGGCGTTTCCAGGCGGTTTAATGTAAACGGACAGTGCATCCGCGAAGAAAACGAGACAGATACGGTCTAATGTAAACGTAGCCTAAATTTCACCGATTTTATGAAATTGAAAGGCTATATTGCTTTTAAAAAAAGGTAGCAAAAAAAATATTAGAAATGATAAACAACCCCTGGTTTGGGGGGGGGATTCCAAGTACACTTTAAAAACAACCTGATACACTAAACTTGCAACTGAGCTCTCGTTTAGCGAGCTGATAGACGTGCATCCGATTTTCACTATCAGTTCCTCCTTTCTTGTTTTCAGTGTGTCCCTCTCCCCACCCACTCCAATGTCCTACACCCACACCTTACAGTGTGAAAGTATGAGCTATACATGGCGTACTTCGTGGATGCAAACAGCGCGCCTTTTGGCAGATGCCGCCTTTTTCACGGCTGTCTGGGGGACTTGTGTGAATCATGCAGATCCGATGAGGGTTTTTTTTTTTTGGGTGGGGCGGCGTTGGAGTGTCTGATTTATAATTTCAAAGTAAATTCTGTATTAAAATTATTAAATAAGCAAATGTCGTTACAGTCCATGAAACATAGGAAGTACAAGTATGAGAAGAAAACAGTAAATCAGAAAGCTGCGCACGTAAAGCCAATTACGTAACTTGCGTTGAACTGATGGAAATCCTTGCGCGTGCAGTGAAGTGCAGCCAGCAGCAGATAATGGCGCGCAGCCAATTGGCTTTACATGCGCAACTTTCTGATTTACTGTTTTCTTCTCATACTTGTACTTCCTATGTTTCATGGACTGTAACAGCATTTGCTTATTTAGTAATTTTAATACAGAGCTTACTTTGATGAAATTGTAATCAGACACTCCAACGCGCCCCCCCCCCCCCAAAAAAAAAAACCTCATCGGATCTGCACGAGTCACACAAGTCCCCCAGACAGCCGTGAAAAAGGCGGCATCCGCCAAAAGGCGTGCCGTTTGCATCCATGGTACTTGATCAGGTCTTTACAGTAAAACAGTACTCGATACTTAACCTTTACAGATGGTATAATTTAAATGTCAGCGTTTCAGTTGAAGCTGGAGTAAACTCACTCTCAGCCTGCCATTTAAACCATCCTGAACAATGCACGATTTTGCCTTTTAAAAATCCGAGTGCATGGTGTGGAACATCCAGCACAGCTCACACACGATATCCCAGAAGACACTGCAGTGGGTTAATAACTAAATTAAGTAGTCTCGAGGAATGAGGACCCCCAGGGGTCCATCAAGCCTCACCACAGGATTTTAAGTCCCTCCAACATTTTTGAAAGTTCAGTGATGCCAACACTCAAAGCAGCTTGAAGATGAAAAAGATGGACCTGGGCTTATTTGCACTTGGATGATCACATAACCATCACTGCTTGAGTCGAGTGCATTAAGCAGTGCTACACTCTGCGCGCCACAGATACCCGTCTCGGCAACAGCTGCCATCATCCGAGCTGGTCACAAACGCGTCCGAGCTGGACACATTCACTTGCGCCTTTCTCCAACACCTTTCTCTTCTTTAAGCTGACCTTTTCCTCGTCGCTGTACATATTGATTAAAAGGTTGAGACTCTTGACTAACCGCAAACCTGGAGTAGGGTGCATCAGTTGCCCTCACTTTCATAAAATCTGATGCATTTTTGTTTGGGTGTTCCTTTTCACCAATAAAGACATCCTGTAAAATTTTTTGATCATATTCAAAAGTCTAATGGTGGCACCATGAGGTTCATTTTTTGCCAAAAAACGCTCATTTTATATACGTTTTCGCGTAAGGTTTGAATCACAATGTTGGACTCCATTTATTGATTTCTTGTGAGCCAGAGATCATGTTAAGAACCTTTGCAAGGGATTGAGAAGCATTAATGTGATTCATAATACATTTGTATTGTTTAAAAGTAGTTGAACAATGATTCAATGGACAGCTAAAACTCAAACTGTGCTTGATATGTACTAAAAATGTGTATCTAAGGTAGGGCTTTGACTTCGAACTTCGATATTCGAATACAATTCGAATGTTGTGAAAAAAAGAGATGTTCGAACGAATATTAGGCAGCTCTAAATATTCGAACCTGTATATGGTATCATTAGGCATAATTCTTTTATTTTTGTGAATGTGGTTGTAAACGTTTTCAGTTCAGGTCGCAGGTTTTTTTTTTTTTTTTAACGTCTGTGGAATTTATGTGAATCGCGAAGGTCATTGTCTTTTGTCTTATCTGGGCACCTGTAGACGTTAGCGTCAAGCTGACTATGCGACACTGCGCAGTAATGCTTTCATGCGCTGTTATTTTTGTCAACTTGGGATAGTTGCTAAAAAAAAAAACCTATTAGCTTACTTGCGCAAGTTAGGCCTAAATTAATTTAGCCTACACATGGTGGAATTTACATACCATGAAGTTCATAAGTTAACGAAGTGAGCACGTAAAACTAATCTGTGATCTTATAACATATCGTGTCCGTGTTTGTTTGAATTGTGAATCAGAGACGCGAGCAGGAAGCAGTGACATGACAGCTGACACCGGGCTCATTCAAAACAAACATTCTCAAAAGCCAACACGAATGGGCTCGGAATGGCAGTGTTATAAACTCACAGATTAGGTGTAGGCCTAGCAGTACCTGCTCATTTTGTAAACGTTCCCCTTTGATTGTCAGTGAGGCTACAGTTTAGAGGCTTTCATCAGTACAAGCAACCAGGAAACCGAAGGAACAGCGTTTCACACAAAAAAGGCAACGGACAAACGACGAAGTTTGTGGATTATGTAACGTTAAAAGTGTCAGCCGGTATAATGCCAATTACTACGACACTGCACGTTTCATTAGTAGTGGTTGTAAAAACACGCCTGAATATTTCGTATTTCCTGCACGTAATCTTAGACATTGACTGAACACTGCCCCCTGGTGGACTGAATATCATATTTAATTTTGATGCCGAGGTGTTAGTGAGGGATTTAAGAATAATATAATTAATAAAAGTTCGAATACTATTCGAATGTCTAGATTAATTTCCAAACGAACTTCGAATATGATTTTTGGGCCAAGGTCAAAGCCCTAATCTAAGGGCGTATTCACACCTACGTTGTTTGGTCCGGACCAAACGAACCAAATTTCCCTTGGTCCGGACCTTTTGGGTTGGTCTGAATACAAACCACCGAACTCTGGTCCGGACCAAACAAGCGGACCGAGACCGAGCTGCAAGGTCGAACTCAGTCCGGACCAAAGGAACCCTGGTGCGGATCTTTTGGAGGTGTGAAAGCAGACCGGACCTAATCCGACAGTTTTGCTTTTTTGTACCTCGGGAGCTTCCGTCGTTTGTCGAGCATTATGGGAAACAGTCTTGACACTCCACCGCAAAGTGCAAACACTGTTTCGGTTGTCATGGGAACCTTACAACAGTCGTTCAGTCATTCAGACCAGTGGTAGGCTAGACTACAGAGTACAAAAAATGAGTAGGGGGCAAACGTGGGCCGAGGAAGAACCGCGTACCCTTGTGGATATATGGGCAGATGTCCACATATCTGAGCTTTTGGAGAGAACACGCAAAAATGCCGACGTGTTTGCTGTATTCAGTGAGAAAATGAAGGAGAAGGGGTTCACGCGCTCCCCAGAACAGCGCTTTGTGCGCATGTCGTCTCTGACCAATAGCTGAACGACCTCAGGGCGCGTGGCTTTGTTGACAGATTTTGGTCCGCTTACTAAAATGTACAGTGTGAAAGCGAACCGCACCAAAATGAAAAAATTAAAAAAACATTTGGTTTGGACCAAAGCAAGAGAACTATCGAACTATCCTGGTCTGAATACACCCCAAGATATTTGGTTTACTCTATAAGGTGCCATAATGTTTCATGAAAAGTGATCGAAATTTTGTCATAAGTCATAAAATAGCAGCTTTTTCCATAACTTTGAGCTCCTGGTGCCACCATTAAACTTCTTGAATTTTGTCAAAATATTTCACCCAGTGTGTTTTCTTACCAAAAGGAACATAAAAACAAAAATGCATCATGATCGGAGGAACTTTTCATTTTTAGGGGGCAACTGATGCACCCTAACCTGGAGGTTTGTCATGTGACCAGCCTGGAACCAGCTGACCAGTTAGTTGATCTGTTGTCTTTACTGTCTCCTTTAAGGAAACATGTACGCATTTGTGCACGTGAGAATTCTCCTAATTGGGCAGTCCATTACATACCCGAATTATCCAATCTGAAACAGCGATCATCTCATCAGCTGACCACGTAGGGCACGACTGACACACGAGCGAGACCAGGGCACACCAATGCATTAGCGTGTGCAGGGGGGGCTTCAAACACTCCATACTTAACATCCATCTGCACAGGTGTGAAATTGGGCCGAACATAAAGAACCATCATCGTGGATACATGGAAAGGAAAAAAAAAAAACCCTCATGCACCTCAGCCTGTAGATATAGCAGCTCCTACAGTCACCCCCAATCCCAAATTCCCCCCCTACGGATCTGCAGGATTCATGTTGGTTACATTTTCACACTGGAAAAACCTATAATTCCAGCTTCAAGTGCATATCGCAGGTAAATTCAGAAGCAAGATCAATGCAATTCTATTTTATATTAAACTTTGGTCAAATATCGGTCACATTTTGAGCAATTTTTTTTTTTTTTTTTTTTTAAACCTTGCGCAATACCAGAAAAATTCAGTTGAAATCAAGCCATTTAAGGCGAATTGGTCTGCCTCTTGGGGGGGGAGGAGGGACTTGGCATTTGGATTTCCTGGCAAGCACTGATTTGTGATGTCGTGTGCGGGACGCCTCCTTCTGAATCCTACATCAGCGCTGGTTTATGAGAAAACGACCTGGTGGTTTTCTGCAGATTTCTTCATTATCACGTAATTATTAAAATGGTTAACAGATGTATCGGAGGGTGTAGCAACACCAATCATGATGGGATTAGTACTCACTCATCGTTTCCCAAAAGACCGGACAGTGAGGGAGAAATGGGAGCGCTTTGTGCGAGGCACCCGGAAGCCGAGGACCAAAGCAGAGCCGAGAAAAAGACCAAGAAAATCGGCGGTTCACAAGTTGACTGTTGCTAGGGTAAGAAATAAGAGACTATACTCTAAATTAGGTGTTCCTGTGTTTGTGCGGTACACGGATAATGTTATTTATTGACACACACACAAGTAAAACACGAAAGCACTGGGTGATAACACACTTCACATGCATCAAGGGATCTGCGTGTCAGGGCTTGAGATCTTGGGACCTGTCAAAACACATTAAATGTATATCCAACCCTGCTTAGCCGATTCCATGAGTGTAGCTTATGAAGTGTTTCTCCTACAGGAACCAGTACTCTTCTCAATGAAGAAACCTAACAGTAATTAGAAAAAATATGATTTATGTAACAACAGATAGATGAGCACTGATGCATGAATCCATGGGTTTAGAAGCTGAAGCTTTTAGCTCGGGCAACAATTTCCATATTTCAATGCAAAATCGCTAGCTGCTAAACTTGGTCTACACAGACTATGTACTGAATCCATGCAGGGTCTCTCAGCCTGCTGGTGGATCCTCACGTGACGTCACGAATCTGGCTCCAGACTCCCTCAGGATTTTTCCAGACGCGTGTTTTATTTTTTTCCTGCTGTAGACAGATGGCCTTGTGCAAAATTACCCTTCTGGACGAGTGTGTAAAGGGACATACTTTCATATAAAAAAAACTAAACACTAAATTGGTCCAGGATATGCACTTTAATGCAGAAGAAATCACATTCCTGTGTTATTACCTCACCCGGGACGGAGTCCACCAGGGGGCGAGGTATTGTTTTCGGTTGGGTTTGTTCATTTCTTTGTAAACGATGTTAGGGGAAAAACAGCTGGACCAATCATGAAACCTTCAGGATAGATAGGCATTGGTCTCAAATAGAACCTCCAAAATTTTGGGGGTCATCCGGTCAAGGTTTTTTGTGGCTACTGCTTCATATAGAGGTGATGGATACCATGTCGTAGTGCTGCAAGAATGTAACAGTTGCACAGTGCTCTGACCGGTTCCGATCGGCCGAGAGCAACAGAGAATCAGAACTATGTTTATTGGCCAAGTATGTTCTCACACAAGGTCAAAATCGTTTTTTTTCACAATATCTTCCTTCATATTCATCAGTGCAACCAGGTGAGGTTTGTTTTGCTTGGCAACACTTGTTACACTTAGAAACTTATCCGTTAAATTAAAATATAGTTTAAAGCCCCGTCACAAAATCTGCTACAAAACACAAATCAACTTAAGCTTAAAGGAACAGTCCACCGTACTTCCATAATGAAATATGCTCTTATCTGAATTGAGACGAGCTGCTCTGTACCTCTCCGAGCTTTGCGCGACCTCCCAGTCAGTCAGATGTTGCTTGATATGTACACAAAGTTTCATGAAGATATCTTCAGTAGTTTTAAAAATATGGCTTTTCGATTTCATAAAATCGGTGAAATTTAGTTCCCTCTGAAATTGTCATTGTGATGTGTTTCTCTCAAAAAAAAAAAAGGGCCATTCTGTGGCTGGGAAGTTATTTAATTTGAGGGGATTCCTGAGTAAACGATCTGCATGAAAGCACTCGCTTCGTGCAGTCAAGCAGACAGGGAGTCCGTGTGCGCATGCGCAGGTTTACGGCAGCTGGCATCCGGTGTCGCATTACTCCCATCTACAGGTTTACGTTTGAGCGTGCACTGACGGTTCCATCATTCTGTCGCTAAATGAACAGCTGATCTCACCGAGGTGCTCGCTGACCGCCGATATTTATTAGTTTGTTAGTGGGTAGCAGTTTGTTAGCAAACCTAAATATTGTGGTGTGTTGTAGAAATGTGATTTGTCATGTTGGTCACCTGTACTGTGTGTAAATAGGATGTAGGTTTGTTATTATTTTTTTGGGGGGTGCCTGATGACTGGCGGGTCTCATCAGTGCAAGTAATAATGACTTCTATACTACAGTAAGTGCACTAAGGGGCATCTGTTGCACATTTTCCACCAAAGCAGTTCCAGGGCTGGTTCGGGGCCAGTGCTTAGTTTGGAACCGGGTTTTCTGTTTCCACTGACAAAGAACTGGCTCTGGGGCCAGAAAAACCAGTTCCAGGCTCGCACCAACTCTCTGCTGGGCCAGAGGAAAGAACCGCTTACGTCAGCGGGGGGGCGGAGTTGTTAAGACCAACAATAGCAAGACCGCGAAAGGTTGCCATTTTTAAGCAACAAGAAGCAGCAGCTGTACAAACGCAAAGTCATTCGTTATTGTTGCTGCTTCTTCTCCGTGGTGGTGTTGCTTCGATGTTCGTGCCAAGGTTTATGCAAACGCAGCGACGTAACTGACGTATACAGTGACATAATGACGTGGCTCCCCTTAGCACCCTGAGCTATGGAAAAGCAAACTGGTTCTCAGCTGGCTCGCAAGTTGAACGAGTGGTGAACCAGCACCAGCCCTGGAACTGATTTGGTGGAAAAGGGGTAAGGGAGCTTTGTGGATTTAAACCGTTGACTAAATTGTTTTTGTAAAATTAATCATTTGTTACTTGTTTAATTGTCCGAGCATGCCCAATGTTGTGTAGGGGGGGAAAACAGTGAAGGTAGCATGACTGCCAGACACTTCCTGTACAATGTCCTCTCTGTTTAATGGCTCCTGAATCATTGGTTTTCTATGGAGTGATAGCTTGGAGTGGCACCAGTTCACTCTTGTGCTTTGAGTGTAAAAAAAAAAAAAAAGCATTCAATGTTTAGTTATTTCTGTGGACCTTTGTGTGCATGTTGGGTATTGTAAGGCTCGAAGTGTACATTGTGTACAGCTGAGGTGATGCACAGTGATGTACTCCGTTACCCAAAGGACTGAGACGAAAGTCCACAACGCTCGCTTTCAGCAGCCGCTTTCACTGCGACTTCACCTGGCGGGGCATCCGTCTCTCACAGGACAACATTCACTGCATCCAGTCACAGCTTGGGACGCTTTAACCTCACCAGTGTGACTACCTGCATGCGTTTGGACAGTCGGAGGAAACTGGATATCCCAGATTTTTTTTTTTTTGGTGGTGGGGACCCTGGATCTGTCCAGTGACTTGTACCTACTGTGCCAACGCACTGCCCGAAAGCCAGCAACATGTCAGTTTTAATTTTGACTGTTAACCAACTAAAACCTCATCTCCGTGTACACCTCCAGAGCTCTCAGGGTGTTTAACGTTGTCATGCTGTTTGCACTCGTCTGTTTTCTGCACCTTGTTTTTGTGACCTTTCAGAACAAGGTGTTCATGCTATGCTCTGCATGTTCACACAAGTCAGGAGTGAAAGGTCACTGCATCGGTCTTGTTAATGACCAACCTTGTGACGTTGGTTACTTAAAGTTCAGACACAGGAACAAGAGTTTGTGTTCATAAAGTTAGATTGGTTTAATTTGCTTATGCAAATTATTTTTTTTAAATCATGTTTTTGGGTGTTTTATTTCCCACTTCCCTGCATAATAGGTTGATTTTAGGAGTAAAATGTCTGCAATTTGTGGTCCAAATCCTGCGCTCTGATTGGCTGGCGAGCGGGTCCGTATCCTACGGTACGGACCTCTGGCGACTCGCTTGTTCACAACAAAAAAAATGGTAGCTTTTTTTTTTTGTCAACATATAAATCTTCTAAAAAAAAAAGTCAAAAATCTTAAGTTTTTGCCAGCATTTTTCAGGAGAATAGCATTAATTTTACAGCATGGATAGCAATAATGAGTGTTCACAGCGAAGGCAAGGCAAGTTTATTTATATAGCACATTTCATACACAATGGCAGTTCAATGTGCTTTACAGAAGTAAAAACAGTAAACAATGGAGAAATAAAATTACATAAAATAATTTTATTTTTATTCTAAAACAATGAATTAAAAGAAAATAATAAGAATTAAACAATAGTAGAAATAAAATATGAAGTAGAAATAGGAGGAAAAAAAAGAAACCAGCAGAATAGAATAAAGAATAAAATAGAATAAAGTTAAAATTAAAGTAAATTTAAAACATGCAGAGAAAGTAAAAATTATTTAAAAAAAAAAGACAATATTAATTATTTAACAGAAAGCATCTGAAAACAGCTTGGTCTTTAACCTAGATTTGAAGCTGCCAACAGCAGGAGCATTTTTGATGTCCTCTGGCAGTTGGTTCCATAGCTGTACTGCATAGTAGCTAAAAGCTGCTTCACCACACTTTGTTTTAACAACTGGTTTTAATAGTAAATTTTTCTGTTGCGATCTGGTAGATCTGATTGGGTTAGGCCGCTGCAACATATCAGAGAGGTAATTGGGCCCTGTACCATTTAGAGATTTGTACACCAGCAGCAATGCTTTAAAGTCAATTCTGTAGCTTACTGGAAGCCAGTGAAGGGACCTTAGAATTGGAGTAACGTGCTCTGTTCTTTTTGTTCGTGTGAGAACCCTCGCCACTGCATTTTGAACCAGCTGAAGTCGTTTGATGGTCTTTTTTTGGCAGGCCTGTGAAAAGGCCATTGCAGTAATCAACCCTACTAGAGATGAAGGCATGTATTAGTTTTTCCAGATCATTTTTTTTTTTTGAGTTTTATTACCCTGAGGAAGAAGAAATAAAAACATTTCAGGAGAAAGCTCAAACTTGTAACTTGCTAACACCGAGCAAAAACATGGCTGACTCCTATTTGTATAAATAGGGGGCTACATAGGCAGCAAAATGTAGTGTGTGGTTCCCACCCCCCGCCATGGAAGTGCACTTGAATACTGAGGAGGAAGCAATTTGCATTACAGCGGTGAATGAGAATTCAAAATGGTGGCTCGGCTCGGTTTTCCCTTTCGGGCGCTCTCGTTTTGTTAGAATTTGTTCAAGGAAAAATTTACCAGCTTAAGGTCGGTCCGTATCATGAAATACCATGTAAATGTATGTACCTGGTAAATAATGTGTATTATGCTGTGAAATATTTAATTGCTTAAAAATGTGATGGATTACAGTGAAGCGGTGCTATTTAAACAAGGAGTGGAGATGTGTGGGTGGGTTTTTTCCTTTTTTTTTTTTTTTTGTGTGGCTCTATGAATTTACATAAATGTACATAAGCAACACATCAGCGTTCCAGGTGAAGTGTGTGTGCGCGCTCTAAAAATTTCCAATAGACTGGCATGCGCTCGCTTTTTAGGATCCACCTATCTGGAGGTGTGGACTTGGGTTCTTTTTTTTTTTCTTCCCTTTTTTGGTGACGCCCTAATTTGGCGCAAGATATATTTCGATCTACATTAATTTTTGTGCAAGAGAATGCACATTCACCTGTTCATACGTCATGTTCAGGAACAAACTAAGGCCAAATAAAAAAGTGTGTTTCCGGTAACCCGACCAATCGAATTTCCGCGTCGAAATTGCCGACCGTAAAGTTTTTATTACAAATTTCCCTCGATATTTTAGTGTAAGCGGTGTTAGTTTGTCGTCATTTTTTGTTTCAACGCATTCAAGTTGTGAAAGAAACGATAAAAAGTAAAATGTTTCGCCACTTCTATCAGCCCTCCTGCGTAAACATGGAAGCGCACTTGTATACTGAAGGAGGAAGGGAAACTGAGCCGAGCCGCCATTTTGAATCCTCATTCAAGGCTGTAATGCATATTGCTTCCTTTTCAGGATACAAGTGCACTTCCATGGCAGGGAAAAACACTACATTTTACCGCCTATGTAGTCCCCTATTTATACAAATAGGAGTCATTCAGGATTCAGCCATGTTTTTGCTCGGTGTTTTTGCTCGACCCAAGTTCTACAGTAGGCTAGGCTAGGCCGTCTGCTTTTAATGGAAGTAGCCTAGCCTAGGACGTTATTTTCATGTTATTTCTTGATAAGGTGTTTTCACGTTATTACATGAAAAATCATGAAATATCGCTTCCGTAGATCATAACTTGAACTCTCGCGATTTTTTTTTTTTTTTTTTTTTTTTATTCGTTTAAAGATTTAAAACACTTATTTTATTATGATGTGTGGTATAAAGGATTCTATGCCAAAATACTATTTTGTAAGATGTTATGTTAATTTTTTCGAACAAAAGGAAAAAAAAAACTTTCCTACCTACCGACCTTATTTTAGTATTTCATGTTACCGGAAACACACTTTTTTTTTTTTTTTTGGCCTAATGTTAATGGCGTTGTTAATGCCTGGAGAGAACGCCCCTAGGATTGTCTGGTTGGCTAATGCACTGTTCCGTATGTAGAACTATCGTAGGCAGCGAGGACAATCTCGTACTTTAATTGTCATTTGGCAAGACTCCACCCAGAGGAGGAAGTGACGCTCTGTTGAGAGCGGGGCTTGCTTGCTGACCGACAATCTAGCTCAGGGTTCTCACCAGGATTTTTTTTTAGCGTAATGGGTTATGGCGAGGGAGCGTAGCGACCGAGCGGGGGGATGGTGCGGAGATTTTGAAAAATCATGCCCAAAATTGGCCATATTTGACGTTCCTGGAGGGGATAAATTGCATTTTTTATGTTGTATATCCTTGATGGAAAATTGTTACATCTTTGGATCTTGGCAATGTGTTACCTACTGTTGTATTTCACTGAACTACAAAGGGTGTTGTCAAAAGATATGTAAACTCAGACACAACCAAAGAGATAATGAATGTTTTATTGTATTAAGAAATTAAGAAATGCCTGAGCACATAAAAATAAAAAAAAAACAAATTGCATTTTCATTCAGGCATAACATACACCCAGCCCCCTTAATAAATAATTAATATATAATCTAAAACTATTAAATGACATTTAATCTCCTCCTAGCCATTCCCTCCATCCTCTGCCCGTTTATCTGCTACCTCCTTTCCTCTGCCTCCTATGTCCTTTCCTTCATCTCCTCCAACCTCTCTTGTGCCTGTCTCCTTATAGAAATATAATGATGGATGGCATGCAGGCAGATTACCAGTGTGTTAATGTTAGCCACAGTGGGATCCAGTAAATTAGCGCTAATCATCCGATACGTGCGCCCTGTCATATTGCTAAACCTGCTTACAAAGTAGACGTTTTCATTCATCAAAGGGCTTTGGGTTAAGTTTTCAAGCGTGATGGAAAACCTGTAGAAGTGGTGCACTTACATTTCTAACTGTGAAGAAAGAGCGAATGTCTCTTTTTTTGCGAGGGGGTCCGTCATCCATTGTCATTCACCGAAGTCCAGTTCAAGAGAAAGTTATCGCCAGGATCTCTCTCTCTCTCTCTCTCTCTCTCTCTCGGAACTGATTTCCAGGCATGGGTTTCCTAACAAACGTAGGCTGATTTTGACACCTTGAAAACTGCTCAAGTGCGCAGGAAAAAAAAAAACTTTTGGCGATGGTGATGAACAACTGAAAACAACCGTTACGCTATATTAAAAATTTAGCGTAGCGGGGGGAAATTACCGTTGCGGTCTGAAATTTTAGCGTAGCGGGCCGCAACCATATAAAGCGCTGGCGAGAACCCTGTAGCTCGTGTTAACCCTCTCGTGTTGATAGCGGGGCTTGTGTCCGACTCGACTCAGTTTTCTTGAGTGACTCAGACTTGAACACTGGCAACTCGAGACTGGACTCTGATTCAACTGCAACACTGGGAAGCACACAGGATGTCTTGCTATGTTGTAGCATTACACTTTCCTTCACTGGACGTGCTCCAGAAGGACATTGTGCACAAAGTGAGGTTTATGAAGACTTGCTTTTACCAAAGTTGCAGTGGATAAACTTGAGTGGGTCACACAGAGCCCTGATTTCAACCCCACTGAACACCTTTGGATGAACTGGAACACTGATTGCACCCCGGACCTCCTCACTCATCATGGTTGACTTCACTAATGCACTTATGGCTGAATGCGCACACCAGCCTTCCCAGAACAGTGGAGGTTATTCTAACAGCAGAGGGGGAATAAATCTGTGTTCACATACTTTTGGCCGTTGTGTGTGTGGGGTTCAGGAAGTTCTTTTTGTATGTGGTTTGTTTTTAAAAGGCTGCTCCCTCTCCTTGCTGTTGAACGGTGCCAGTCGCGGATATGGTGGCTGGATATCTCTGCTCTGTGAAACCAACCTTTTATAAAGTCGCAGTAGGCAACCTGTCAGTGAGCAGTCCTACAGAGTAGAAAACAGAGTTTCCACAAAGTAAAGCTCTTGGCTTGTTTGCTAAGCCGCTGCGGAGTGTCTAGTTTGGTGTGGAAAGCAATACCAGCTGTTCAGCTGGGTTAAAAAAAAAAAAAAAAAGCTGAATCAGAGCTTTCGTGTTTCATGGTCACTTAAAGCTTGTAGGCAATGGCTTTAATTTTATGCACATTTGAAACTTTGTTAAACCCTTTTTTTTTTTTTCTGGTCCCAAGAAGTATCAAGTAGTAATTAAAATAAGTTAACGCGGATCATGGCGAATTTCTGTCGGCTATTTTCGTGACCACTCGGCGCGTGACGTCATTTAAGCCAAACAAACCGCTTGAGTGGAGTCCGCTTCCGTTTACTTACATTGCCGTTCGGCTTGAGTGCAGACGTGCATTCAGGAATTTCCAAAGAAAAAAACCCCATGCCTTATTGTTGTGCAGTGAACTGTAACAACGGGACCGGTTCAGGAAGAAGTTTTTACCTTTTTCCGGAAGAGAAGAGGCAGAGCAAGAGGGTTGGCTTTTTCCGGAAGAGGAGAAGAGGCGGAGAGAGTGGATTATGCGCGTGAAACAATCAAGTAGTCTAATGGCCCTTTTCCACTACCCTTTTTCAGCTCGCTTCAGCTCACTTCAGCCCGACACGGCTCGCGTTTCGACTACCAAAAACCAGCACGACTGAGCTCACTTCAGCCCTGCTTAGCCCCTAAAACTCGCACGGTTTTGGAGTGGGGCTGAAGCGAGCCAAACCGAGCTGAGTGAGGCTGGGGGCGTGAGCAGACACTCCCCTGTGCACTGATTGGTGAGGAGGAGTGTCCTCACACGCCCAGACACTCCCCGCCAGCACGCTGGGATCTGTAAACACCGTAAACCCGGAAGAAGAATTACGAATTACGAGAATTTCTGAAGCCTCATGCGCCTCGCCTCATCTATACGCTCTTGCCAGTATCTGTCCGCGTTGTCGGTGACAACAAGCCACAGCACCAAGACCAGCAACACTAACGACTCCATGTCCTCCATGTTTATTGTTTACTATTCGGGTCGTGAGACTACCGCTTAAAAGCTCACTGATGTCACTGTTTGTGCTGCTTAACGACATCACGTGACGTCCACCCACTTTCGCTAACTCCACCCAATGTGTCCACCCACTTCCAGCCAGCGCGGTTGTAGTCGAAATGCAACTCCAACAGCCCCGCTCAGCTCGACTCAGCACGGCACGGCTCAGCCCAACTCAGCCGCGTTTGTAGTGGAAAAGCGGCAAAAGAAGAAACGGAGCAAGCAAAAAGAAGATTGGAGGTAAACATTTTTACTTTTGCTTGCAATTGACCAGTCAAGAATCCTGAGGGATCCTGTACAATCATTGTGGAAATGAGACAAAGGGATATTTCCTCGCTTAGAGTCGGCTATAAATAGTATAATGCCGCAGATGGCAGGCTAATGTGGCCTACCGGCGTGCTGTCCAGTCATCGTTACCTATATCCACTAGGGAGGGCGATTTAATTATTCTTCAAAAGGGCTCTTGTTTAGTATTATGACGAAAGTAGGAATGCATCATAACTACCAGGATAAATCATTTGGGTGCGAGTTTTTTGAGGTCCAGGGTCACCGCGATTTATAGCCGGCCGAGTCGCTGTCAGATTCTGAAGCCGCACAGTCAAACCAGTGAGCCACATTCACCGATTTGCTTCGCAACGGCCATAGGGTCATCTCGATATTCAATTTGCAGAATTCTTGCTTCAAAATCGCTATCGCTTTCAGACATTTTACACAACCTCTCACGACCAAAGTCTGTACACATGTGCTCGGTTCGCGAGTAAACACAGAGCTGCTCCCGGTCTGTTTGGCTTAAATGACGTCACGACGACGGTCCTCTGGCGGCGAAAGTGCGTTTAAGTGATGTAAACAAACCTTCGGAAATTGGGCAAAACAGTATATTTTTTAACTGTTTATTCAATTTTAGGATGCAAATTAGACACTAGGAAGATTGAATTTACTTTTTTGGTCATTCTTCTAGACAAAGTTGATATTCTATGTTTCACCTCCGACCCTTGCCTATGACAATGTCAGGTTTTTTTTTTTGTTTTTTTTTTAAACAAACTTCTCATTCTCTGTATTGTTTGCTTCACAGACTTCAATATTGCGGCACGTTTTTATGATGCACAGTGCCTTACCATTTTAAATTATTCACCAAAGGTCAAGTGAAGATCTGTGAATAGACGAGACGAAGTCGAGGTGTTATTATTTACTGATCTTCACTGAGCCTGAGGCGGATAACTGTTTTTAGTATAAATGCACCAATGATTTGATTATTTTAAGGTGTTAAATTTATTTCAAACTTCAAAAGTGGCATGCAAATGTAGTAAAGGTGTAGCGCAGACTTGTATAAAATATTTTCTTTGTTTTGAAATTGATAAATCACAATTCCACCTTACCGTTGAATGGTTTTAGACCAAAATTCATAGCATCTTTTAGTGCTCTTTGGAACACAGTTTTCTTTCAGAATTTAATTCTTTCTCACTTATGGTGATGAAGCGATTGGCCACCACTTTGCCGACTCACTCGAGGTCATGGTTGATTTAAATTTGGACTTGCAGCAATTTTTTTTTTTTTAAAATATAATCACCTGTGTATTGACGAAGCATGATATTGCTTGGCTGTTTTTTGTGGTATATCAGATATATTCCCTTCAGCTAGCATGATTATTGAGCAAGTCAAAGACAAGAAAGACGGTCAATATTTATTATACGTGCGCATTCCTTTCAGGTCTTCATTTTTCAAAATTCTCTCAATCTTCTGTATTTAGCGAAGCAAACCTAGCAGCCAAATTGTCAGTCGCTTGCTAGTGTGGCAGTTTTAAGAACAACTTTATTCATCACACCTACACTTTTAAAAAAAAAAAAAAAAAAAAAAAAAGATTTTCTTTGGGCTTTTTGCACCCTTATTGGATAGGACAGTGCAGAGACAGGAAATGAGTGGGAGAGAGAGACGGGGAGGGATCAGGAACCGAACCTGGACCCACGGCACGGCACCCCATCCACCCGAGCCACGACGCCCCCCATCACACCTACATTTGTGAAATTCCTCTCTACATTTCACCCATCTGGAGCAGTGAACCCACATGCGCATACACACGTGAGCAATGAGCATGCACACACGATGAGCAGTGGGCAGCCATCCAAACAGCACCCAGGGAGCAGTTGGGGGGCGTAGGTGCCTCGTTGAAGGGCGCCTCAGCCTAAGGCCACCCCATGTTAACCTAACCTGCGTGTCTTTTGAGCTGTGGGGGGAAACCGGAGCACCTGGAGGAAATCCATGCAGACACTGAGAGAACATGCAAACTTGACACACAGGCCCTGGTCAGACGCTGGGCTCAAACCCAGAACCTTCTTGATGAGGCAACAGTGCTAACTACTACACCACTGTGCCGCCCAACATCAGATGTGTGAAGTCATGTCGTCTTGACAACCATGCAATATCCTAAGCCATATTCAACACTCCTCCATTGGGTAGGATAGATGTAGGATAAGCGATATGCTAATGATATTGCATGCTATCAAACCAAATGAATGAAACCTGCTAGAAGGGAGGAGAATCCGTGTTTTTATTCCATTGAAAGTGTCCTGTATGTATAATCAATCACATTCCACCCTGTGTGGCAGCTTGAGAAGCCTAATTTAAGTCTTTATCATAAGTCATCTCTGACTTGCTCTCTTTCTCTTCATTTACTTCTTGGAGCTGTTACATTTGGTCCATCTTTAAGGCCAATTTATGCTGACAACCCAGTCCTCGCAGATGGTGTCGCAGATGGCATCTGCGTAGCCCCCCCACCTTCGCAGACGCTCTGCACGCACCTCCCAAAAATTGTGACCACTGCAGAAGCTTCGCAGACGAGGGCTCTGATTGGTCCACTCTACATCCGCTGTACACGCACTTCCGCTTCCCTACCTTCCCAGTTTTTGTTTTCGCTACCACCATTTTTAAAAACACGAGCGCAGATGGAGCAGCACGAAGAGCGGTTGATCGAGGAAGTGAGGAAGTACGTACATCTATACGACTCCAGTTCCAGTCATTATAAGTAACCGGAGGATAAACACTCCACTAACCACACCCACCAACTACTCCTAACGATTTCGCGACTTCGCGCCCCCTTGCGTTGTGGCGGTGAATAACATCGCGCACGCCTATTACTCCCTGCTCAACGATAAATTACAACTGTCTGCGAAAGCCTTGTCGCAAGAGCATGTAGAGGCCCTTAGGCTGCATGCTTGCTTCCCCCCCACGCCTGGCAAAGCAGAAGTTTCTGCTGGCTTCCTGCCACACTTTATCCAGGAGGTTTTCCTGGCATTTTCCAGTTTTCTCTCATGGAGGGTTTGTTCTGTAGTAGAGCTGGGTGATGGATCGATTTTTATCGATTAATTCGAATTTACAGTTAAGGACGATGTGTTTTTTATGAGAATCGGTTTTCTCTCGGTTTTAACCTCCGCCACTGATGCTCCCCTCTGTATATGTGCAGAACGGATCGGGCAGCAGGGACGGATCGGCCACTGACACTATTGAGGTAGGTCACGTGACGCCCCGGTGTCTGCCATTTTGGACGGCAAGCTAGCTAATGTCAACAACAGTAGCTAGTATGTTACTGTAGCAATGTTTACGTTCAGTAATTTGGATGACTGTTAACCTTTCCGTCTCAAGTTTTTCCTTTACTGGATTTACTAGTTTACTGGGCCAGCCGGCCCCGGAGCGCTAGCTAGCCGGCCAGCCAGCCGGCCCCAGAGCGCTAGCTAGCTGGCCAGCCAGCCAGCCAGCCCCGGAGCACGCTCAGTAAACTAGTAAATACAGTAAAGGAAAAACTTATAACGGGCCATGTCTCAACAGACTAAGAAGTTATTTCAATGACATTTAATAACATTTTGTTTATCCTGAGGACCGAAAGTAAATGAAAATGTGAACAAACCTTAGCTGTCAGTGAACAATCCTGGTGGAAGCAGGTAAACGTCGTTCTCTAAGCCTCCTAACCTCAATTTTTGCAAATACCTCTCCCTCTGCTCGCCCTGTAAATGCCCTACGTCGCTGGATAGTGAAGGTGTTTTCTACATCTTGCTCCTTTTTCTTTTATGTTTTTCGTTTGTCGCCTTCCTCGCATTCAAACTGATTCGAGCCGTGCCGTACAAAATGGCAGCATCACATGACTTGGTCACGTGAGTGAAATACCTCAATAGCCGCCCTCCTGCGCGCTTGCCATAGACACGCAAACAACATGGTGGCGATTGGGGGGGGGAAAAGCTGCAACTTGTGCCCAAGAAAGGAGTAACTTCCTTCGTGGTCTGGAATTGGTTCGGTTTTGCGGCGTCGGACGCAGACCAAACAAGTCCTCGTTGTAAAGTGTTTGAAAATGGTTGCTTCCAAAGGAAGCAGTACGACGAATTTATTCCAGCACCTTAAACAGAAGCACGCAGCGGAGCGGGAGAAGTGCTGCTCCCAGCAGAATGAACACAGCCGCAGCACAAGCGCACCATCCACAGTAAAGCAAGCAGCCGTCCTGGACACGTTTTCAAACTGTGTGCCTTATGATAAGAATGGGGTGCGGTGGAAGGCAATTTTGTAGGGGGGAAAAATCGATTTTTTTTTTTTGGCCATATCGCCCAGCTCTATTCTGTCGGTTAGATCAATACTACGTGTATGGGTGGGTGCACGTGTAGCAGCTGGCCTTCATTTACCAAACCAGCAGCGTGAGATTCAGCAGTGTTTAAACGCTCTCTTGCTGCTTTGTGAGATACTGAATTGTTTATTGCCTTCTGAAGAGTTTTTGAATGGGTGCAAAATCGTTTGACCAAAAACTTCACTTCAAAATGGTATCGCTTGACTGTTCATGGGTTGTTCTTCAAAAGACTGCAGCTTGAATTTTTAGTGCACACGAGATGAACCATGTCCCCTGGGGCGAGTATTTTTACTCTCTGCTTTCTGCCAAAATGAAGTGCATCTCGGCCTGCAACAGACGCTGTAAAGGAGGAGACAAACCACTTAAACAATCCTGAATAGAAGTCTATGGGGAAAGTCTAGTGCCAAAAATGGCGGTTGTATGCACACCTCTTTCCAAAAAGCCAATCGTCTACTGAACTGGGAAACGCATGAAGCTAAAGGTGTTGTATTGATGCAAACTTGCAGTTGCACGTGTGTAGAATAGGGCTGGGTTCAAAAGATCGATTCGCGTTCAAAAAATACGAGATCGATTCAAAAATGTGTGGATCGATCTCTTCCAGGTGGCTATAGGCACTTTTCTCGACCGCGCAAGGACCGCTATAAAAAGCGGGTGCCGGCAAACGAAACCGAAACTTAAGAACGCGAGATGGCTGAAGCTGCACAGCTAAAATCACCGCCTGGCCTGAAAGCTGATGTATGGCATTACTTTGGATTCAAACGTTACGAGGACGGAGACAAAGTCGACAGAACAAAAGCAGTGTGCAAACTGTGCCACATAGAGGTAAAATATAGTGGCAATACAACCAATCTCCGCAACCACTTCTCCAGGCACCACGCCGACACAGTTTCAGCTAAACCTGCGGCGAATCAAACTGCACTGGAGAAGGCATTTGGTGTTAAATTACATGCACAAACACACATGGGGCTGCTCCTGTCAATAGGGACAGTTTTTACTTTAAAGTGACAATCCAGCAATATCTAAGTAAATCGATATCGAATCGATCGTGACCTTATGAATCGGAATCGAATCGATCCAGGAAATCTGGATCGATTCCCAGCCCTAGTGTAGAAGCATAACCTGTGGGTAGGGAGGGAAAAGGCTTTATTATCCCCCCCCACTGGCTGAAAGGCCCAAAGGGGGATTATGTCGTGGCGATGTCAGTCCTGGGAAGTATGCTCACATTCTGAAATAAACTCCTCTCTCCATTTTTGGAGGAATTTCACCAAACTTGGCAAAAGGCATTGTTGTATGTCGGTAGTACGCATATTGTAATTTCGTTAAATTCGGTTGCATTTTAGCAGAATTGTGGCCCTTGATTAACAACCTTGTACTTTGGCCCAATCCCAATTCTAATTTCTACCCCTCCCCCTTCCCCTTCCCCTTGAAACTGAGCTACAAGGGATAGGGCTTGAAATTCAACCCTTACGTATTGGGATAGCCCTTCAACGATCGCATACGTCATCGCGTACCTCCGTCAGCGTTTACGTTAGCAAAACGCGACCAAATGCGTCATTGGCTGCGACCAGCCGCTACAGTCAGACAGAGGCAGAACCAGAGATCTCTGCTGGCAGGGTGTGATTTGTTAACTAACACCACTGAATGGGATATCTTTGGCGTTTCGTGCACCACATCCGACAGAATGAGGTGTCAGAACACTCATGTAAACAATAAAAGCGAGAATAACAGAACAAAACGTACGCAGTCAAGCAAACGAAAACAATACTCACTCCCAAAGCTTTTTAGCAGCAGCTTGGATTTCAGAAATCGCTGCTCATTCTCAGCTCGAAAGCGAATCAAGCGGCGTGTTTCCTCTGGATAACAACTTAAAACACGTAAATAATGGAGAAAATACATTTATGACAATCTTTCGCCGCGGGAACCGCCATCTTTCTGAAATCCGCATGGCATTGTGGGAAATCACTCAAACCCCTTCGTTCGGAGTCAGCTCCAGGAAAATCTCCGTTTGGAGGGGTACAGAAGCCCTACCCCTTCCCCTACCCCTCCGCGTTAACTGGGATTGGGATACCCCTACCCCTTCACGTGAACGCGCAAAATGGAGGGGAAGGGCCAAGGGGTTGGTCCAAGGGGTGAAATGGGATTCGGCCTTTGACAGTTTCATGAAGGTGTGTTTGCCTTCTTGCATCAACTCCTCTCAATTTTTGGACAAATTTCTAAGCTTGGCAAAAAAAATGGCCTTGTTATATGACAGTAATGCACATTGTGATTTTTCATTTCGTTTGTGAAAATTTTACCAGAGTTTTGACCCTTGATTAAATAACTTGTACTCTGGCCATTTCATGAGGGTGTACATTGTTCTGAAATCAACTCTTTTCACAATTTCTGGAGGAATTTCACCAAACTTGGCAGAAGGCTTTGTTATATGACAGTTATACGCATATTGAAATCTCGTTTAATTTGGGCAACTTTTTTAACCAGAGTTTTGCCCTTGATTTATTATAAATTTGTACTTTTTGGCAATTTCATCAGGGTGTGATTTTCTGAAATCAACTTCCCTCGGTTTTTATTATCCCCTTGCTGGCTGAAAGACCTGAAGGGGGTTTGTCGTGGCAATGTCCGTCCCAGGAAGGGTACTCGCCTCAATTTTTGGAGGAATTTCACAAAACTTGATAGGATTCTTTGTCGGTAATGTGCAATTTCAATTCAGTTGCATTTTACCAGAGTTATGGTATAGTTGCCAGTGGGGGATATTGTGCTCTCGGAGCACTCTTATTTTTAACAGCATTAACACCGACGTCAGAATGCAGTTCGTGGATTTTAGCTCCGCCTTTAATAGTTATTCTCAACAGGCAAGTTCAGAAATTGCTTGACCTGGGCTTAGGCAGTTCACTGTGCACTTGGATACTGGATTTCCTAAGTAACAGATGTAAAGTCCAATCCTGACACGTCGTCCATGCTCATCTTGAGCACTGGCACACCACAGGGGTGTGTCCTCAGCCCCCTCCTCTACTCCCTCTTCACCCATGATTGTTTCCCCATCCACACCAGTAACAGCATTGTCAAATTTGCTCACGGTAGTGGGTATGATGACAACGAGACTGTCAAGTGTGGAACCTCCTCCCTGTAGGCTAAGTGTTCAGACAATAACCGGGACTTAAACATTTTCAAAAACTAAGGAAATGATTGTGGACTTTAGGAGCTCGAGGCACACCGAACACACTGCCCTCTGCATGGTTGGTAAGGAGGTGGAGATGCTGGAGACCTTAGTTCCTTGGTGTCCACATCTCTGCTGATCTCACCTGGACCGCTAACATCTCCCACGAGGTGGGGAAAGCCCAACGGAGGCTTTTACTTTTTCAGGAAGTTAAAGCAAGCTCGCCTCCCTCGCCACCTGCTCATCAACTTGTATCAATCTGTAATAGAAAGCCTCCTGACCTACTGCTGTGTATGGCGTGGTTTTTCCAGCTGTACTGTGGAGGACAGGAAGGACCTGTAGCAGGTGGTGAGGGTGGCAGAGCGCATAATTGATACACCACTACCGCTCCTCAAATACCCCTTTTCCACCAAATCAGTTCCAGGGCTGGTTCGGGGCCGGTGCTGGTTCACAACTCGTTCAACTTGCGAGCCAGCTGAGAAGCAGTTTACTTTTCCATAGCTCGTGGTGCTAAGGGGAGCCACGTCAGTTACGTCGCTGAGTTTGCATAAACCCTGGTGTGAATATCAAAGCAACAACACGGAGAAGAAGCAGCAACAACAATAATGGATGACTTCGCGTTTGTACAGCTGCTGCTTCTCGGCACTTAAAAATGGTGACCTTTCGCGGTCTTCCGATTGTTGGTCTTAACAACTCCGACACCCTGCACGGGAGGTGGTTTAAGAAATTTACTCTGGAGTAAATGCTAGTTTGCGGGGCAGCACAGATATAAAATGGGACGTCTGAACGCTACAGGGGTAGACTCGCTACGTGTGAGGAGAGTTGATTACATACGGGCATTGCATACGTGTCTTCATCCACGTTGTTTTCCCGGCGCTTGGTGGTGCCATGACAACCGTCCACATGGCCATGAACGACACGAAGTCGTCGGTTTGTTGCCGAATGAATTGTAGAATGCGTTGTTTTCGTGCGCTCTCGTACTTGCGCAACCTTTCCTTTCTCTCTTTTACCCTTTTATGGTGTCTGTGTGAACGCAAGTGGGGCTGCACCGGTGCTAACACGCTTCTCTCTAGTAAGCAGGTTTGTGACGTGTGAACGCGCCACAAAATTTACACCGGTGTAAGATATATCGCAACAAAATACATCGGTGCAGCGCCGATGCAAATATGTGCCGTGTGAACACCCCTAATCTCGCTGAGTAACGTCATTTTCTATTGGTCAGTACATCTGACACTTGTGTTGTATCGACCAGGCCAAGCATTCCAGTACAAGAATGCACAATTCAGGAGGAGTTAAAACACAAGCAATGCAGATTGAGCAGCACACTATTCAACGTGTACAATACGTGATTCAAAATTAGTTTGGCCAGACCTGCGTAAAATAAAAAAAAATCATGTATGTGTGGAGTTTAGCACAACACAAGAACAATACACGCTTCAGAAAGGCATCGATTCAGTCTGGTCACTGTTCACTTTTTACTGTAGCTATGATCATTCAAAAATCAACTTATTACTTTTAATAGAATCAACGTGGTGATGTTTTTACATTTGGAAAAAGGCCGTCATGGCCACGTGTGATGCCATCAGTCAGAGGTAGTTGGGGGGGGAGTGATAGGCCAATGACTTATTACACATGTCTCAGTACTAATCTGTACCTATGTGTTAAGAATGCACACAGGTAACATGCCCATTCCCCCCAAAAAAAAGTTGCTTCTCTGGCATGTTCTTTAACCCCCTGTGGTCTGAGGGTATTTTCTGTCCCACTAATGATTTTGGCATGCTCTGATTTCATCAAGCTCAACAAATCTGAGCAGTATTTTCAGTCATATGACTGTTTTTGTATTCAGTACAAGTTCAGCTCCAATAATATCTACGTGGGGGGGAAAAAAAAGAAACCTTTGTCACAAGCACAGTGAAATTCATCCTCTGCATTTAACCCATCTGAAGCAGTGAATGTGCGCGCACACACTCAGAGCAGTGGGCAGCCACACTAGAGCGCCCGGGGAGCAATCAGGGGTGCCCTCAAGGGCACCTCAGCCCAAGGCTGCCCCATGTTAACCTAACTGCATGTCTTTGGACTGCAGCACCTGGAGGAAGGCCACGCAGACACGGGGAGAACATGCAAACTCCGCACAGAAAGGCCCTCGCCGGCCGCTGGGTTCAAACCCAGAACCTTCTTGCTGTGAGGTGACCATGCTAACCACTAGACCACTGTGCTACCCAATGATGCTGTAAAAAGCAGTTTTAGAACTGTTGAATGTGTGTGGGGTGAAATGACCTGACCCATTGTCACGAACCGTTTGTCACTTGAGGTGATTCTGTTCAGACTGAGGAATGTATCAAGCACAGAAACTTGGGCCCTGTCCACACTGCAACGGATTCAGGTGAATCTGATAAACTTGTTTATCGTTTCGGCCTGGCGTCCACACGGCACCGGCGTTTTGGGTGCCCCAAAACGAAATCTTTTGACAACGGGTTCCAGAGTGGGAAAAAAAATCTGGCAACGGAGCCGTTGCGGAGTCGTCTGGATGAGTAGAACGGATTTGTTTACGATGACGTCACAACCACATGACTAGAACAAGCAGCACTCTCGCGTGCATCATTCGTAACAACAGAAATTGAAATTGTTTACACATTAACCTGACTGACCTGCCAGGCAGACAATTTACACCTGCTTTGATGAACAGAAAGTCCAGCCTTCCACACAAAGCAACAGTTACCTGACTATAATGGAGGCAGAGGGGAAAAGGGTCAGAAGACCCTTCAACAGACTGTTTTTTTCTATGAACCACTGCATTGCATTCACTTTTGTATACAGCTTTTCTTTTAAATAAACAAGTAACTGAACCATTTCTTGAATTTCTTTTTTTTTTTTTTTTATTGGATGAGACTGCTTTTCAAAATGTTCACACACTAAGAAAATTAAGTTATATAAAACTATGCACACTAATAAAACTAATTTGTACACACAAGGCATGATTTCCTCGCGTAGTCGCAGCCGCCATCTTGTTGTGTGTTTGTTCCTGTGAGTGCTTCACGCCAGATAGAAGAAGGGATTTGTGTGTAACTTGCGTTGTGTTGTTCACCAGTCTTTTTATTCTGAAGAAATGAGACACAAATACACTGCTGAGGACGGGCTGCAAACGTCCAGTGGCATTGGCGCTTACATTTCCAAAACGAACTGAAAGAGGCCGGCGCCTCGTTCCCATAACTAACTGCGCTCTTAAAGGGCCAGCGCAGAATTTCCCCACCACTACACACAATGGCAAGTGGAAAAAAATAAACCCGTTACATGCGCATGCGTCCTACTTCTGTTGTTCTGGTGTCTCCGATGGGACCGTCTTACATTGCACGTAGAGGTGTGGCATGTGTATTGCATCGTTTTCAGCAAGCGTTGCGTTGCCATATGGACCTGATGTTTTACTGATCCGTTGCCCATGTGGACGTGATTTTTTTTTTTTTTTTTTTTTTTTTTTTTAAATAAAATCTCGTTGCCGTGTGGATGTAGCCTTAAACCTGCTCCATTGATTTGGACAATTAACTGGCCATCAATTAAATGTATGTCCAATTGCTTTGGGATAAAGGGTTGGCAGTGTGTGGGGGGGTATTCAATGAAAAGGGTAAAAAAAAAAAATTCCATTCAATGAGAAGAGCGAGAACCCTTCTCACTGCCAACTCTTAATTCCATCAGGTCACGTCACATTGGGTAAGGTAATGTTTTCATACGTTCCAACACAATTCTAAAACTGGCTTTTACAACAGCTTCATTTATCTGGTATTTAACTCTATTCAGTGTGTCTTGAAATTAAAAGCTCACCTAAATTTTGTTCTGTTTTAAACTTGGCCAATGCTTTGCTTCAGTTGGATTTTGGAGGAAGATTATAGAGAAGACCGCTTCCTGTGGCCTTTGTATAACAAAAGCACACAACCTCTCTTCCCACAGGATGTAATAAAACTTTTCCTCAAAATATCCTTTTATGGCAATGAGGTTAAATCCAGCATCTTTCCAGCGGTTTGTCTATAAGAATTACTGATGTGACTGAATCAGATGAGACAAAACTCCCAGAGATACTGGAGTAATAATGACTTGACCCCATTTCCCTATGGAAAATTCATCCAGGCTGAGGAAGCTTTAAGACAGCAGTACATTAATGAACATGTTTCTTAAATCACGCTCAGGATTTTATAGTGAGGCTGTGCGATGGACCAAAACAAAGTGTACTGTACCTAATGTAGCATTTTCAGATAAATCAGATTTAAATGATTAAAATGTAAACCTGGTATCGGTGCATATTTTGATGAGGTTGCTTCATGGAGTAAAATCCTTCGCTGCGGTGTATAGGGGGCCAGGGGTGTGGTTTTTTTTTTTTTTTTAAAGTTACTCAAATTGTCTCACTTCATGTACTTCTGTTGGTACACTCTCACTGTACACACTGTCTCTGTATCCAAAATCACTCACTTGTTCACTACTCACTATATAGGGAATTGCTACAGGGGTTTTTCTAGAAAAATTTAGTACGAGGGCGCTCACCATGGCGAGGGAGCGAAGCGACCGGGGGTGGGGTTGTCTCCCCCCCCTGTCGTGCGAAGCCTTGGAAAAATTGAGGCTACAATGGGACATTCTGAGGCTATCTAAGAGGGAAATTGTAACAAATTGTTTGTCAAGATTGAAAAAGAAAAGTAATCTTCTGCCCCGGACAGTCTTTGGCTTTCTTCCGTTTTGTGCCGCGGGATGACATCTTTAAATGCCCAAGTGTCAACAAAAACAACTCGCAAACTACTTCTGTCAAAAGCTCCCGCGCCGGTGGGTGAAAGGTCATTCAGTCTCGAGAAATCTCGCTCTACAAGTCAGCTGACCTTGTATGTAACCCATGTCAAATCTCGCGAGAGCAGCCGCGACAAGTAAACGACTAAAACAACATGGCGCCTCAGTCTGGAAAACGCCAATTCGGATTGTTTTTGCACTGTCTGGTGGTGTATCTACTATGATTGGAATATTTTTGGAGAAAATATAACGTATTTTATCAGACACATTGTCACGTGGCGTTGCTGGGATGTTTTCATGGAGAAAAGATTGTTTTGAGAAAGATTGCATGTTGTGCAGTAGCATACAAGTGCATGGCCTAAGTGTGACTTGGGGTTCAATCAGCATTTCGGTAAGAGGGTGCAGCGCCCCTGTTCCCCGGTTTAGACGAAAGCCTGTGCTATATAGAGGACTATATAGTGAGATCATTGACCAAATGAAGAAAAACGCTTTCGGACACTGCTCTGCCACGCCGTTCTTTACATCATTACTGTCGCACAATTAAAACGTGCCAGATCAGTCAGCTGGTGGGTTTTCAAAATAAATACATGCGTGTATTTTTGTGATGAATGCATATTATACTGAGCGCATTTCCCACATTAATCAATACAAAGTACTTTGTGTCTGCTGCATCTTTCAGTTCTTTTAAATCAAGGCTGAATACTTTCTTCTTTGCCGCTTAAATCAAATTTGAGGCTTTTGATTTTTCAGTGCGACCGCGATGTAGAGCTGTGGTCAAAAAATCGATCCACGATTCGATATCGATTCATGCGAAAAAAACACGATATCGATCCAACAACATGTGAATCGATTTCTTCCAGGTGCCTATAACACTATTTTCTCCAACGCGCAAGGAGCACTATAAAAGCGGGTGCCGGCAAAACGAAACTTATAAAGAAAACAAGAAGATGGACGAAGCTGCCCGGTTAAAAACACCGCCGGGGATGAAGTCGGATGTGTGGAAACACTTCAGCTTCAAACGGTATGAGGACAGAGACGAACTGGACAAAACGAATGCAGTTTGCAAGTTGTGCCAAATAGAAGTAAAATATCTGGGCAATACCACCAATCTAAAGAAACCATTTATCCAGGCACCACCCCGAGACAGCTAGTGCTAAACCTGACGCGAAGCAGACGGCACTTGAAAATGCATTTGGTGTGAAATTTCCCCCACAGTCTAAGCGTGCTATGAGCCTTACAGAGGGAGTCGGGATCTTTATTTGTAAAGACCTCTGCCCCTACAGCGTAGTCGAAAATGCTGGGTTTAGGCTACTAGTAAAGAGGTTAGAGCCACGCTACGTCTTGCCCAGCCGAAAGCATCTAAGCGAGACAGTAATTTCTTGACTGATGAGCTATTTTTTTTTTTTTTTTGTGTGTTCAGAAACCCAGACCTGGGTATGTTATTTAACTAGAAGAGGGCCACCAAATGTCAGTTTGTTACACTCTGAGACTTATCAAACATAATTTCTTGACTGATGAGCTATTTTTTGTGTGTTCAGAAACCCAGACCTGGGTATGTTATTTAACTAAAAGAGGGCCACCAAATGTCATAATTTTGATTTAGACTTCAAATAAAACCTGGATATGTTTCATTCCAAAATAAATAAGCTTTCTTTCGAACTTGAACTCTTGTCTCTCTGTGTGTCCCTCTTACACATACACAGATACAAGCACAAACAGACATGGAGCTGTTTGTCAATAGGGTCAGTTTTTATTTAAAAGTTTTAAAGTGACAATACAGCAATATGTACATGAATCGATATCGAATCGAATCGGATCGTGACCTAATCAATCGAATCGATCCAGGAAATCCGGATCGATTCCCAGCCCTACCGCGATGCATGATGGAATATATTGCTTGGTTGGTGACCATCGGTTGTACACTACTTTTCACGATGCATTGTAGGGTACTTTGAATGCACTATATAGGGTGTTGTAATTCTCACTCCACATCAGGACAGCACTCCAAAATGGTGACCTCACTATGTAGTCCATGATGTAGGGAGTGATTTTTGGACACTGGGTATGTGCTTGCATAGTGTTGGTGAATTTCAGTTTCCTCAAATCAGTCATGGTAATTTGTGCAACTACTGGAAATCGGTTCCAACATTTGACCAATTTGTTACAGAACCTGCCAGAAAATCCCCCTCCCCACGTCTTGGTCTTGGTCTTTTTTTTTTTTTTTTAAATTTCCTCGCTTGTGTACAGGGATGTTTCACACGACCTGATAATTGCGTTGCCATTGGCATGCCCATGCTCTCCTCCTCCTCCTCCAAAGTGGCTGAAAATGGGTTGGTGGTCCTGCCTGTTCTGCTACGTAGCCAAGATGGTGATGTGCGCAGTGTTGCTGCTTCAATATTTTGACCGTTTTGAGTACATCATGATGCGCTGCATGTTGCCATACTTGTCAGTGTGACCGCACTTATGTACTCAAAATACAGCAAATGTAATCTTCATTTGTTAAATGTTTACCTGTGATTGGCCAAGGTGACTCAACATCTAGTCCACAGCTCATAACTAGGTCTGTCTGTGCTAACAAGGCCTGAGCAGCCGGTCAAAAAAAAGGCCTGTACGCCATTCAAATGACATGCAATATTACTATATTGAGCAAGCTTGTAGTACCGGAGTCCAGGACTTCTTGATTCGTGTCCAGAACTCGTGACTTGACTTGGACTTGAGCACTGGTGACCTTGAATTCGGAGTCGTAAATTGGAGACAAGTATTCTGATTTTTTTTTTTTAACAATTATTTGCTATAAGGTATTTACATCCACATTAATTTCTATACTAATTTCATGCAAGAGAATGCACATTCACCTGTTCATACATCATGTTAGGAACAAACTAACGTTAATGGCGTTAAAATGCCCGGAGAGAACGCCCCTAGGATTGTCCGCATTGCTTCTACAGACTTCTCGTGCAGTGGGGGGGGGAAATGCACTGCTGTGTTCCAGATGTAGAAGAACTATCTGAGACGACGGGGACGACCTCAAACTTCAATCGTAATTTGGCAAGACTCCACCCAGAGAAGGAAGTGACGTGCACTGTTGATAGTTGACCTGAGGTCAACCTCCTGAGGTGGTCTCAGTTCGGTTCGCTTTAAAGAGGTTTGGGTACGGTTGGAGTGTTCACATATGCGCAAAAAATGCTGTCATCGATCTGAGTTCGGTTAGACGGCTGAAAGGGACCAAGTGTGAAAACATCCTTAATATCTAGAACCTGTTAATACGCATTTTGAAATTATTTATTTCGAGGCCTCCCCCACTGCTTTCTGTCGCTCTGACTACGTCACAGTCACTGTTGGGCTGATTGGTCAGAGCGTTGGCCTATACGCACAGAGACAGTTTGAAAGACAGCGGGTTGTTCCTCCTACCCGCTTCGGAAATGTCTACGAGTGAAGCCAGAGTAAGGCCGAATCCCATTTCACCCCTTGGACCAACCCCTTGGCCCTTCCCCTCCATTTTGCGCGTTCACGTGAAGGGGTAGGGGTATCCCAATCCCAGTTAACGCGGAGGGGGAGGGGAAGGGGGAGGGCTTCTGTACCCCTCCAAACGGAGATTTTCCTGGAGCTGACTCCGAACGAAGGGGTTTGAGTGATTTCCCACAATGCCATGCGGATTTCAGTGAGATTTCATGCGGATTTCAGAAAGATGGCGGTTCCCGCGGCGAAAGATTGTCATAAATGTATTTTCTCCATTATTTACGTGTTTTAAGTTGTTATCCAGAGGAAACACGCCGCTTGATTCGCTTTTGAGCTGAGAATGAGCAGCGATTTCTGAAATCCAAGCTGCTGCTAAAAAGCTTTGGGAGTGAGTATTGTTTTCGGTTGCTTTACTGCGTACGTTTTGTTCTGTTATTCTCGCTTTTATTGTTTACATGAGTGTTCTGACACCTCATTCTGTCGGATGTGGTGCACGAAGCGCCAAAGATATCCCATTCAGTGGTGTTAGTTAACAAATCACACCCTGCCAGCAGAGATTTCTGGTTCTGGCTCTGACTGTAGCGGCTGGTCGCAGCCAATGACGCATTTGGTCGCGTTTTGCTAACGTAAACGCTGACGGAGGTACGCGATGACGTATGCGATCGTTGAAGGGCTATCCCAATACGTAAGGGTTGAATTTCAAGCCCTATCCCTTGTAGCTCAGTTTCAAGGGGAAGGGCGGAGGGGAAGGGGGAGGGGTAGGGGTAGAAATTAGAATTGGGATTGGGCCTCTATATTCACATTTAGTCTGGCTTGCCAGGCTAAGCACCAACATAAAACTGTTTAAAAAATTATATAAAAACATGTTAATAAAAAAATATGAGAATGAGGACAGGCAGACTATATAGGTGATGATGAAATTGAGAGCAAGTCTGTGACTGGTCTTGTATTTTGTATATAGTTATAGGTATGTGTATATGTATGTACTGTATAGATGTAGTGCGTGTGTGTGTGTTAGGCTTGGCACGGTTATGGGGAAAAAAACCGAACCGTACGATACGCCTGTTGCGGTGCAATACGCGTATAAACTGCGGTACCCCTATTTAAGACGTTCGCCAAAAAAAAAAAAAAGCCAAATGCCCGTATGAAACCACGTGGTTCTCTTTCACGCGAACAGGGGTGATAGCGTTCCGGCGCCGCGCCGGATTTCCGGCGTACCGCAGCGCCGGAAAAAAAAAAAATCTAGTTCGCCCATTATCCTGTGTCATTCTGAGATGCGCAGATAGACAGTAATGGTGATACATGGGGCAACTTTTTGGGCAATGTTGCCGAGCAATGTTGCTGGCAACGGGCAACCAGGTGAGACACAGGGCAACTTTTCAGGGCAACTAACAATGGGCAACAACAGTTAGCAACGGCAGTTTACAGTTAGCTAAAAAAAAAAAATATCGATGTCTTAATTTTTGCTGTGACCATTTAATCAAGCTGTCTGTTTTTTAGAGCTTTGGTGAGGTAAATTCCTCCATATAGAACATTAAAATAACTTACCGGCGTAAAAACAGATGAGGAGTCTCTCCATCTCTTCACTCCACTGACACTGAGCGGCCGCCATATTTGTTTGAAATTTCTGATCCGAACCTCACCGGAGGTCACATGACTCGATACTCGCGTTCTGATTGGCTTCTCTCAAAAAGTTGCCAGAGATTATCAAAACCATTCAGAAAGAAACAATATTGCCCAATCTCAATAGAAGAGAGTCAAAACACAATTGCCCAGCAACATTGCTCGGCAACATTGCCCAAAAAGTTGCCCCGTGTATCATCACCATAAAGGGAATTCGGAATTCCCTTTACTGTCTATCTGCGCATCTCAGAATGACACAGGATAATGGGCGAAGTAGATTTTTTTTTTTTTTTTTTTTTTTTCCGGCGAGGGGAGGGGAGGTTTGTTTTAAACAGTGCAGTGATTGGTTTTATTGCAATATTTTATATTGGCTGTGTGTGTATTTTGTTATAAATCGTTCTAAGAATACAGTGGCACTTTAAGATTAGATAAGAAATCCAGCCATACGTTTCAAAACACTGCACTTTAATTTCAAGTGAAAAAATACATCCTCACTCTCAGGGATTAGAAGAGTTTTTGATTCGGTTTTTGTATATAGGTGGTTGGTTGTACGGTCGCCACATAAAAGTTTAAGTTTTAACACGCACATCTGTTCAAAAGTAAGCTTTAAGAACTCATTTTTATTTCTTCCAATTATGAAAACTCTGTATGTGACAAAAGACACCTGGTTCCTCTAGATGCCACAACATGGCAGCAAACACTCCTGACACTTTGTATAAATACTGTAGTAAATAAAAAAGCTGTTGAAATCATCCATGTCTTCCCTCTTGCTGTTTCAAAATACTACCTGGCTTTTCATCAGAGATTGTTCATAAAATGTGCTTATGTCAACTCAAACTCAGTTTGTGCATGATTATTTCATTGTAACTATAATTTTAACCTCTCTTAAATGCTGTATCCTAAACTATGTTTACTTAAGGTAAATAGTAGGCTATATGCCCAAATACAGAGTACTTAAGATTTAAAAAAAAAAAAAAACCACAATACGTACCGAGCCGCAGACCTCAAACCACAATACGTACCGAACCGCGACTTTTGTGAACCGTGCCACCCCTAGTGTGTGTGTATATGCATAAGTATCTGTATATATGATTTGATTTGGTTGATATTATACCATGTCGGTATGTCTTGGTATGTTTTTGTTTGTTGCTTTTGTTTTCTTTTGTATAATATAGTTTATTATGGCGGAAAGTGACGTTTGATTAGCGGTGGTATAGAGGGTTAGGACTGGATAAGTTATTACTTCTTCCTAATCCTTTCTGAACATTATGATGTTACTGCCTTGTGGCTACGCTATTGTTTGTTTATGACGATGTTTTGATTATTGCATTTTTTTATTTAAAGGAAAAGGCAACTTTTGTACAAAACCAGGTGTGTAATAGGAGAAAAACACGTACGTAATCAATTCCGTTAATTATTTCCATTATATATCGAACATGAAAAAATATTTTTAACTTTGAAGTCATGAATTGACACAGAGGAGCCGAAGTTGGAGGAGGCAGCCATTTTGAGATTGTGGGCAACTATAAACCAATCAGAATCTGTCGTTAATGCGCCTCTCTCTGATCTGTGATGTCACTGGGCCCATGAAAACAGTGTTTACAAGCAGATCACTGTGATTAGGAGTCGCGGCGGGTGGCTTGTATTCGATTCGTTTATATCCCGACCTTGTAAGCTGGTAAATAATATATATATTTTTTTCTTTACCAAATTCTAACAGAAAACGAGAGCGCCCGAAAGGGAAAACCGAGCCGAGCCGCTTCGCGCATGCGCAGTAGGCTTGGTAGGACAAATCCAAATAGGAGTCATTCAGGATTCAGCCATGTTTTTGCTCCGTGTTTTTCCTTGACCAAAGTTCTACAGTATTATGAGCTTTAAGTTGCATAAATAAAACCATTTGGTGAAACTTTGAAGAAGCGATTGTACTGGTTTTTTACCTTATTACCATGAAGCACTGAAGAGTTCTTTTCAGTGGTGGGCCGCATGACGTCACGCAGTAGATCAGTATGGCGGAACGCATCTTCGCTGAGCTCAGCGCAAGCCCATATTATTAAAAGTTAAAAGATTACTGTTATGCGGTCTGTTCTTTCTCTATAAATTCCATGATCGATTACTTGATATATTTATCTATCTATTTGTGGTGATTTTGTACAAAAGTTGCCTTTTCCTTTAAATATTTTTTTTATTTTTATATCTTTATTGTTCAGAATAAAGTAATCAATCAATATTTATTTTAACACAATACTGCGACGTATAAAACCGGCTCATGCTCAGGGAGAGAGTGATGGGAAAAGATGAATAAATCTGCCTGCAGATCGATCAGCTTTCCTTTTCTCCTGCTAAGTTCTTTGCGAACAGACTGATGCTCGTCTGCTTAACTGTCCTCCACTGCAGATCTCTGTAAGGATGAACACACACGGCTGTCGCTCTTTTGGATGGGGTTTCCTCTCGTCTCCCTCTCCTACCTGTCCAACATGGTTGAGCATCTCTCTTCGAGCTCTCTGTTGAATGTATAGTGCCATAGCTGCTTCTCCCAGACACACACATCATCTTCAGTCCTTTAAAACACTGATATCTGCAGCCTTAAAAACAGCTCTCATGGCCACGTGTCGCTTTCTCGTCCGACTCCTACATCGTCCAAGCAGCATCCGGATCAGTCTGCGTTTTAAGTGGTGTTTTTCTTGTGGGGCGCCAGAGAATGATCTCATGTTCGAGCACTAATTTTATCTCCATGCCAGGATCAGTGATGCAATGCAACACTCAGTCGAGGTAGAGCTGAAATTAGTCTGCGTTTGTCTTTGCCTCAGCGTCGTCGTTTCCTTCAACGTGTGAGTAATGGCTTGAGCTCTGCACTTTTTTTTTTTTTTTTCCCTCCCTCTTCAGTTCTTCAGCAAAGTGCTGAAGTGGCACAAGAGGAGGGATTTGGGTTAGTTAACGACTACGCCGCTTTGTTAATTTGCTTAGTCATCAGATTAAACGTTGGTTGAGGAGCGACCACTAGCTCGATCCCGAGTCGCTCTCGGGGCAGTCTGGAAGCGCTCAGGGCAGCGGCGACGATAACGGCTGACTTGTGAAACGTCTCGTCACAGTTTTGCAAGACAAGCGACAGCTGCAGGTACAACAGATCTATAATGGCATCTTCTCGCTCTTCAGTATGGGTATGTGTGATTCTGCTGCTTCTCGTACAGTGATTATGCTGAGTCAGTGTTTTGCACACACTGGTGGATTGTGTAGATGGCATGGCTTCACTGATTTATCACCGTTGCTGTCTGCTTCGAAATGTTCCTCCTCGGTGTTGTATACCGTTTTGCGTATCGATTGAAAAATAGATTGGGTTAAAGCCACGTTTTTGGTCGGCTGAATCAATAGTCCAGTTATTCGTTCTTGAGTAAGTGCTTTATCCTGGTCACGGTTGTTGTGGATCCAGAAACTCTTCCAGGAGCACCAGGTGGGAGAATTCGCACCAGTTTGGATGCCACCTCCAGGGTCCCTGGTTTTGTTTACTATCTATCTGTCTGGAGTTTCACAGGATGAGTTCATGTCGGTCTGGGTTTCCTGTCATTCTCCAGTTTTCTTCCACGGGTAGGTGGAGCGACTATGCTAGGGTTGTGTGTGTGTGTGTGAAGGAGAGAGAATGAATGCGGTCCCATCCAGGGTGTGTTTCTGTGATGAGCTTCAGATTGTTCATGACTCTGACCAGGATAAAGCATTTCCTTAAGATGACGAAATGTCTCTTAAATGAATGCTTCTATTAATCACTTTTGCTGTATGTTCACACCCAACGCAGCGAGAGCGTCAAAATGACCGAGTCTCTCGGCAAGCAGTATATAGAGGTTTTCGACCTGATGTCAGGGTCACGTGATACTGTTTACGCCGGCATTTTGGAGGTCAAACAAAGCCACGCTTATCAGCAAACAACGCTTGTAATATCCATCTTCATCACTTACTTTTATCGTAGAATGCCTGATACGTGTTGTGCAGTTAGTTAGCTGCAACAACAGGAGGGGATAAACCTGGATTAACGTTCCATAGGTTCCCGGCCGACCGACAGCGTCGCGAAAAGTGGATCGTGGCGATCAGGCGAGAGAATTGGCAGCCCACCGAACACGCGTTTGTGTGGCGAACATTTTGTCTCAGGTAACTTTTCCAAAAGTTTAAAGATATCGTATACGAGATAAATGACAAACTATACATGTAGCCTAGCACCTAGCCTACACGTAAGCCCTGTTAGGCGGTGTTCAGGCTACCTGGCATGTAGCCCCACTAGTCAGGTCATGATGGTTTTATCTTTATACATCCGTGGTTTTATATACGTGAGACGGGGACCGCTCGGCCTCGTCAATGGGGCGACCTGGCACCGGGCTTCTTACTAGTGTTTGGGCGGCTTGCGTGTAGTCTAGGTTTAACATACACGGTGCCCTCAGGCGAGGCAGAGCCATGTTGTTGGGTGGGTTGTACTTTTTAGATGTGAATATGCAATGGACAAAACTAGAATTCGATACTAGACGTATTAATTATTATGCATTTTTCTATATGATTAATGTAACTCTCTCTCAACCTGGACACTATTTTTCTAACTGCAATGAATTTACTTTTATTTGGTATCACGTTGAAGTAGACTATTATGGAATTTTTTTTTTTTGCCACAAAATGTTGTTGGAAATCTTTGCATATGTTGTCATGGCAGCCATTCGAACAATGTGTGCTGTGAAAAGGGAAAATGCATATTTTTTGACAAATCTCTGACATGTTGGGCTAGCGGGAGTCGCCATTGTTGTGACCGCCAAAATGGCGCCATCTCCTTGTCGACATGGCAGCGGTCATGTGGGTCGAAAACTTCTATAGACCCTTTTCACTCACGTGACCTTCGTAAGTGCGACCACCATTTTGGACATGAAGAAATAACGGTTTATGGCACAGACCCTTTCAGTTCTCGCTCATCTAGCTGCTACAATGACTGCTTAGACTGCAACAGTAATACCTAACACACATTTAAGTATCCGTCGTAAAGACGTGAAACTCGTCGAGTGACGAGTGTGTTCATTGATAAGCTAACACAATCTAAAAGTAGACATACCATCACACTGCCCTGGCGCTGTGTACAGTTTACCTTCTATGGTTTGTGCACTCACTATTTGCCATTACTTTCTCCAACCCAGTGTTCGAACTATGCCGATATTTTCGGGGGGTCCCTTTTTTTCCCTTGGGGGGGGTGCTTGCGCTCGTCTCAGAGCGCGGATCTCCAAACACCATGAGAAGCCTATCTTGCGCACATATCACGCGGACTCCACAAACGCATCGCGTCTGAAGTCATAACTCATCAGGGGAAATTGTGTCCGCATTGGCACGTTCAAAAAACAACCTCGCGTCAACAATGATACCACACGCAAGAAAAAAAAAAGTCAGGCTACTCAACACATCTGATCCACAGCAGCACCAAAGCATCACTGGAAATCATGTCAACAACCAATCTTCCATTTCAACAAACAAATGGCACCACAAACATGAACGAATCGGTCAGGCTACCGATTCCAAACCCACAGCAGACGAATAATTAAATGCATCTTACCTTAAAGCAGAATCGACCACAAAGGAAGTGTGTTGGCACTGTTGGCACACTTCCTTTCTACTAGTTTGTGTCCCCAACCTGGCAGCAGCAGTCGTTGTCATATCGGTTTATTTTATTTTTGATGTAAACGCAACACTTTGAATATGCAAATGCTTCCCGTTACACACGATTGCTATGTCAATAAACATCATTTTGCCAATATTTTAGAGACCATCCATCTTCTCCGTCGGTCAGCATCTGTCGGGATCCGATAAAATGATAAATCTTGCCTTGTGTGTTGGTTGTTACTACATCCAGGTGCACAACAATATAATGGCATGATGGAAGTCTTGCTGAAAGTAAAAGCTTTCTTTGATGGCTGTATTCCTTTCGACGCTTCGCCGTCGTCCCTCGTTGTTGGCTGTGGTAGACTACTGGTAGTACATGTCCAAAATGGCGGCCGCGTTTGTCGTGATGTCACGTGGAAAGGGTCCATACCCTGTCCACACTAGGGATTTTGTACCGATACGAAACTACTTTCGTACCGCAACACCTGTCCACACTAGCAACTATGGCAGATTCTACCATAACAGAGGCCAGTTAAGTCCCATCTCCTTAAATTGCTGAATTGATTATTTTGATCATTCTATTAAGTTTTTCTAGTAGCATTTGGGGTCTTGGACATTCACAGTAAATTTTAGGACAGTAGTCCTGGTAACTAATTAATAAAAGCCTGACATGACAGACATGCTAAACGACAATAGAAACACATCAGTTTCTATCATCAAAATCTGACAGACAAACTAACGTCTACCATCATATTCTGACAGACACTCTAGATGACAATAGCAACAAAACTGTTTCTTACATTATTAATCTGACAAATTTAGTAATATTAAATACCTCATCACTAGAACCAAATAAAATACAATATTGAAATAAAGAATTGATTTTCAAAATTGAAATAACAATAATTGTCAGAACAGTGACGATAGATACGACTGGGTCACTTTCGCGGGGAAATAACACATTGAAATGGCCTGTCGGCTGAAAGGGTCGCAAGTGGCTCTGATTTATCTCGACTTGCGATAATTTTTCTGGAGGAAAACTTAAATATGAATGCACAAATATATTAATGTTTCTATCGTCAGGATAGCTGACAGAAAATCTTACCTTGATTTATTTGATGAAATCTAGCTGTCAGAACTCCAAGTCTTGCCCGGAAGTAAATGTCTGCTGTCACAAAAATCACGCGCAGTAGAATTTCCTCTTTGCGTCAGTCAACATGTGCGTGGTGAGGGCTTGAATTTTGCTATCGTCAGGTGCATTCGACTGACAGACTGACGATGGCATTTTTTTAAAAATAACTGTGGGCTTCTATCGTGAACGAAATAGTTTTTTCGCTGTTAATCTATTTCAACTCTATCTGTTGACACCCAAAAATGATAAAGCCTGCTTCCACACGATAACTACCAAAGATCCATAATGGCCGAGTCTATCGTCAGGTCATCTGACAGAAATTCACTGACGATAGCAACAGGGATAATGAAAGGGATTTTTAAAATGGGAGTTATGTCTGTCAGATATGTCAAAGAAATAGAACTTTATTCTTTAAAAATCTTTTATTGATATACTCGGTGTATTTTTAAATGACGTGCTGTTTTAGAAGACCAAATACCATATTTTCAATCTTGAAAATATTACCTCACTGAAAAAAGGACAAGAAAAATGTCTTATTTTGTGGGCAAGTGGTTAATGGATCCAGTTAGGGTAGAATCTGCCCTATACCAGTACTGTAGCGGTATAACTGTGTCGGTATGAAACCCACAAATGTATGGGTTTCGTATCGGTACTGTAGCGCTTCGCGTAGTGTGGACAGATGAAGCGGTTCTGTATCGATACAAATATAATGCGCATGCACAAAGTCACACACCTCAATCGCTGTCTTCGCTGGATAAAATAGTGAAGAACGGAGATTCGTTTGTTTCTTTCTCAACTGCCTCGCACGTTTTATACGATTCGACTGAATAAATGACCACCAGAAATACAGACTGTACACTGACAACAAAAAGCACGCGCACGTTGTTTCATCCACCATATTCTCGGAAGGAAGTTACTCGGTAACCACGGAAACATTTCGCGCACGCGCATTTCAACTTCCGTGAAAGAAAACCGCAAACATTTCTCGCGAGTGTGGACAGATGCACTAAACTGTACCGGTGTACTTTGTATCGATACAGTTATACCACTTTCGTACCGGTATAAGTGTGAACACAGCAATAGTGGCTTGTTGTGAGGGAGTCTGAATGAAGTTGAAATCCAGACAAATATGTAAGGCCAAAAAAAGTGTGTTTCTGGTAACATGAAATACTAAAATAAGGTCGGTAGGTAGGAAAGTTTTTTTTTTTTTTTTTTTTTTTTTTTTTTTTTTTTTTAATTTTATTTTGTTCGAAAAAATTAACACAAGTAAACTTCTTACAAAATAGTATTTTGGCACAGAATCCTTTATACCACACATCATAAAATAAGTGTTTTAAATCTTTAAACGAATAAAAAAAAATATCGCGAGAGTTCGAGTTATGATCTACGGAAGCGATATTTCATGATATTTTCATGTAATAACGTGAAAACACCTCATCAAGAAATAACGTGAAAATAACGTCCTAGGCGAGGCTACTTCCATTAAAAGCAGACGGCCTCGCCTAGCCTACTGTAGAACTTGGGTCGAGCAAAAACACCAAGCACAAACATGGCTGAATCCTGAATGACTCCTATTTGTATAAATAGGGGACTACATAGGCGGTAAAATGTAGTGTTTTTCCCTGCCATGGAAGTGCACTTGTATACTGAAGAGGAAGCAATTTGCATTACAGCCTTGAATGAGGATTCAAAATGGCGGCTCGGCTCAGTTTTCCCTTCCTCCTTCAGTATACAAGTGCGCTTCCATGTTTATGCAGGAGGGCGGATAGAAGTGGCAAAACATTTTACTTTTTATTGCTTCACAACTTGAATGCGTTGAAACAAAAAATGACAAACTAACGCCGCTTACACTAAAAGATCGAGGGAAATTTGTAATAACTTTATGGTCGGCAATTTCGACGCGGAAATTCTCGATCGGTCGGGTTACCGGAAATGCGTTTTTTTTTTTTTATATATATATATTTGGCCTAATGAGCTGCGATGTGGTTCAATTGGAATTTAGAAATGCGCCGCTCTCAAGAATCCGAGAGAAACAGTCGTCCAAGGGTTTTTTAATTTATTTATTTTTTTGGTTCTGTTCAAACTGTTCCCAAGTTCAGTGGAGAAGAAATGAATAATCGCAGTGGTTATAACACCTAAATGGCATGTTAATTATACCCCCTCTGGTTGGCGGGGATACTGGTTTACCTCTGTCTGTCCGGAATACCCTTTTTCACAGCAACCACAAGTTGTAGCTACTTGGTACCAAACTTCAGCTTGGGGTTCTGTACCGTTTTCAGGTCTGTCACACCTTGACTTCCTGTTTACTGACCATGTATTTATGAAACTTATACAGCGGACTTGGAAAACTTCCGTAACCTTTTTCTCAGCAACTGCAAGTCATAACTGCTTGATATTTTGGTACGAAGCTTCAGCTTGGGGTTCTGTAACGTGTACCGTTTTCAGGTCTGTCCCACGTCGACTTCCTGTTTACTGACGATGTATTTATGAAACACACGGTGGGTTTTGATGCTATTTCAAAATGACTGACAGGATGCTATTTGAGATCCCTGGGGAGAGACACTGCTCTTTACTGAATTGTTTCAGGGTAAATTATTTGTTGAAGTCAACATTCATAATAAGTCTTGCGTTCCGTTGATGGCTTGTGTTGTGATAAGTGAGAGCAGGGGGAGATACGCAAGTGATCAGTAGCTCATAGTTGATCTTGTTTGACTTGCCATCAATACAAGTCACACCACACACATGGCTGTTAACGAGTTTGTCGCTAGTTTTTACCAAGCGTGCACTCAATGTTTTTCCTGCATCGGTTTGATTTCTTGCCTCCACATTAAGATTTAATGAGGCTAGCTTGTATCCTCCTTGTGGTCAGGCCATCCTTAAAAAAAAAAATCCGTTTCCTGTCCACCGGGTGAGCAAAAAAAAAATTCAGTCGGGAGGGAGGGACTTTTTTTTTTTTTTTTTTTTTTTTTTTAAATATATGGATGGATAAGAAATCGCAATGCTGTTTGCTTTTGCTTTCAGTACTTTTTTTATTACAAAAGCAGACATTTAATAAAATGACGGTTTAATCAACTGAAACTTGTACAAAAACTTTTTTAAATGCTGACTGCAACATTTGCAAAACTTTTACAAAGGTACTTAAAATGTCCGACACGGACTTTTTGTGGTTCTAAATCGACCGTTAGGCCTAGTTCGGATGAAATTACACTATTAAAATGATCACTGAATGATTTTCTGAATCTTTGCTATTTTGTTGTTCGCTAGAATACCATTTTGCGATTTCACACTTAAGCAAATGTTTGAAAACTCCGGATCTCCTTCCTTCATGGTGGCTGCCATTTTTTTTTTTTTTTTTTTTTTTTTTGGTGCCACATGGCGCATGCGCAGAGCTGATTCAGTTCAGAGTGCTCGGCGGAGGCAGTAGTGTGTCGGAGGGGACAGAAGCAGAGATAACGCTTATTTTGTCTCCGGTAAACTAGTCTTCTCTCGTTCAATTACGTGCTGGCTTCAGAAGACACCGTTGGTTGTAAATGAAACCAAACTGAGTGGTTGGAGTGTATTTTCATACACAAATGGAGAAATGTTCGCTGAGTGTGTAATTGTGTAGCCCCACTGCAGACCGTTGTCGTTGTTAATTCATAGCATGCTCAGCTGCGTGAATGTGTCATGCACCGAAAATAAGAGATTTACAAGCCAGGAACGCCTCATGATGCAATACGCAAGAAAAGAAAGATGATTTACTGTCATTTGAGTAAAGTGAATAAATAAATGGTCTTGGGAAAATGCATTTAATCCTGGGAACTGCGTGCACAGGAGTTTGTGTTTACTCCCCCCTGGCTACTTATTCGTCATGGCTGGCTAGTATGAGCCTTAGTGGAAAGCCCTGGGAATGCGTAAATGTCAAGTTCGATTTTAGATTTACGAACCCTGAAAAAAATGTCGAAAAATGGGCGTTTAAAAAAAAAAAAAATTTCAACCGCGCAAACAGCACTCACCCGGCCGGTGGACCAGAAACAGAACATTTTTTTAATAATGGCCTCAGTCGATACAGATAACATTTGTGTGTTTTACTTTGCAGCCCCTTGAAATAGTTTGCAAGACAAAGCATTCAGAACAAACCCGTAGCTGCTTCGTTCAGCTACATCTCGGAGCATCCACAAACTTTGACATTCAGTGCGTTTACATGCACATAGAGAGAATTGAATTTCTGCCGTTGCTCGACTGAAATCGAAGTTCAAAATGCCATGTATACACCTTAATTAGGCTGAAATTGAACCGAACTTGATTTCTCGGAATCGAGCTACACGACCTAGATTATGCGATTTCTGCCGAGCTACTTAGTGCATGTATACCCTATTGAGCTACGTATTCGAGCTACTTACTTCAGCACTGCCCCTTCCGGGAGTGACGAGACCACAAGGGAAACACAACAGCCTCGGTCGGCATTACAACGAATCATGACAACGGCATGAATCTTTTCTTTTTGTGGCATTGTTTGCACTGTTAAAATTTAGCTCACTTACTGTATCACCAAATACATCTGTACAGCTGTTGCATAGCTGTGAATTGTGTACATAAACAAGTCATTGTATTTGTGTGTGTGTGTGTGTGTGTACACACAAATATATGTCCAACATCTGAAGAATGTCAATAAAAACAAAACAATTGAACTTTGTGTGTTTATTAAGACATAAGTTAAATTGTAAGCAAAAAAAAATATTTTTTTGTAAGCAAAAAATGGACTTTAGAAAAATATTATTGTGCAAAATAAGTTGTCTTACAAAACAGTGGTCTGTGCCGGACAGTTTGTAGCCATACAGTCTGTTAGAGCAAGCCAAACAGCTTGAACACGGAACTGCCAGTGTTGCCAGATTGGGGGGTTTTAAGTGCATTTTAGCAGATTTGAACATGTTTTGGGCTGGAATACGTCAGCAGTATCTGGCAACACTATAGCTCTTCATGACGACAACCGGAAGTGTACCAACACGATGGGGCGTGTAGCGCCACGTGTGGCTCGGGTGCACAATGCACCTTGCACAATAGCCCGATTTCACTTGTGCATGTAGGATTGGATTTCTCTGGCACCCTTGCTGGGACCCTTTGCTCGATTACCGACAGTAGCTCGATTTGGACGTGCATGTAAACGTACTGAGTGTCGTTTTTAGAGCGAATGTTAACGCTCTTGCTGCTTCTGGTGTGAACCTACAAGGGAGTGTAGAGATTGGATTAATGGGCAACTGGTTTTGCCGGATTGCTAGATGTACCTAATTTCCAGGGTTGTACAAATAATTAAGGTACCATCAATGAACGGTGACTTGTCCCAGCGGTACCCAACAAATCACTGATGACTGAATGTTCTTTGTTCTAGAAGTATGAGTTATGAAGCGTAGCCTATATATAGAACCAGATCAGAGCATCATGACTGACTGTAGTGCGTGTCGGGCTGAACGACATAGAGACGTCTCGTTGTTCTGCTGCCTTTACAGTGCAGCAGATGAATTTCCGTCCTGTGTTCCTGCTTCCTCTGCTCCTTTTTCCCCCTTGTCACTCTCGGGAGTAAATGTTCTCTCGGATGATATTGGGTTTGGTAAGGACACTGCCGCTTTCATTTCTGGAGTGAAGCTGTTTTCTCAGATGTGATGACGGGGGGGGGGATACTGGTTTACCTCTGTGCACCTGTCCGTATCTCTGTCTGTCTGAAACACCCTTTTTCTCAGCATCTACAAATCATAACCACTTGGTACCAAACTTCAGCTTGGGGTTCTAGACAGTGTATAGAGATCTTGCAGTCACGTGACCGGAAAGTACACAGCCGCCATCTTGTCGGTAAAAAACACCGCTGAATACTGCTGCACTCGTGTACAGGATGGATCAATTTCAACCGACGGACTACACGGCTTATTTTTCTAATGAACAGATAACTAGATATATGTCTAAAATAAACGATCTACAGATTAGTGACCCTTATGGCTTTCCGGATGTAGTTTTCACGACCGTGTCAGTGGATATTGAACTGCCAGAGGTGGAATACCCAGATGTGTATAATTACCTCATTAACTTTCCCTCGCTGTTCAGTGGTGAAGCACTGCGTGCTTATAAGCCTCTGGACAGTTATCTTTACAGAAATTCAGGATTTGTCAGCGACTCCGATGTGGCATCTTGTAAACAAGAAAATAACAATCCTCATTGGACGGGTAAGTCACTTAAGTATTGAGTATAGCACTGACCAGCCGATTATAGAATAGAATAAGGTAATTCCAGCTGTAATTCCAAATCGTCCGTCTTGTTTACCATGGATCTGGCGTTGGAGAGATAGAGGCTTGGCAGTGGAGGTTTGAGTGGCTGTTTTCTGAGCTTAGTCAACAGGCCAGCTCTGCAGCCTCACTTTTGCTTCCACTCCCGGCGCCGCCTCCTTCGCTTTGCTTCCGATAACAATCCACGGAGACCCCGCTGGTCTCGCTATCTCGTCCGGAATGATGTGCATGCGATGGAAATCGCTACAAACCGTCATTTTCTGCTGGAAACCAATGTCCAGTAAGTCCATACGGTTGTAGTGGATATTGAAGTCCGGTACAGACGAACAACACGCAAAAATACACACAAACATAAATGCGTACAGGTAGGGAGAGCTTGTAGCCGCAGCCGTTGTAGTAGAATTGTATATAGTAGGGTTTTCCAGAAGAAAAGGTAGAAGTAGAAGGCGGAAATATGGCGTTTGACCGACAAGATGGCGTCTGTCACAATCTGGATCGGCTGTGACGTCACATGCAAGTGCTCCATACTGCTTTCAGGTTGGTTGCACTCGACTTCCTGTTTTACCGACGGAATGTATTTATGAAACATGGCATGGCTTTACAAAATTTTCGTAACGGCTTGATTTTTGGTACTGAGGTTCAGCTTGGGGTTCTGTACCGTGCATTGCTGGGTTTCATGTGACCTCACATCCATCTCATTAGTTATTCAGAACATCAGCTGGTGGTCTACCAAAGCTCAGTTGACAGTGTTTTGTATGGAGAAGGTGCATTGCTGGCATGAAAGATGCCTTCCGCTTGTGGTGTTTTTAGGTTGTTCGAATCGATCAAACCATGAACCGGAAGTTTCTTTAGGGTTCCTTGTGAACTAATAAAAGGGGTAAAAAAACAGGATTTCACAAAGACGTTGAGAAAGGTGGCTTTTGAACTTCTCACGAAAATCGAAGGGAGCCAAGTCGAAGCACGCTCAAGTTTGCAGTGATCACTTGGTGAAAAGGTTTGTATTTCCCTCTCAGCTACAGCCTTAGTGTTTTCCAAGTACTTTTTCTTGCGATGTGTCATTATACGGTACTTTTTTATTTTTAGTCACGAAGCGCTAAAGTCCCCAACTATTTCTTGGTTCACTCCTCAAAGTCCATATGCATGAAGGTCGTGACAAAATTCTTCCCCAGCCATACAGTTCCAATGCGCCATGATCACTTCTCCATCTTGTTTAACTAAGATCCAGGTCTTTAAAGGGGTTTCTGATGATCTTTGTGAATGATTTAGCTGAGAGATAAGAGCCAACACAACTGAGAATCAAGCCAACTTGTTTGTTTACACTTCAACTTGCAGCGCTTCATTGTAAAGACGCGACCGAAAAGCTTAAAGCATACTTACACGGCCAAAAACAGTCCAGGATTCATTCGGCAGCGACTTGATCCCGAGGTCCTTTACCCAGCCACGTACAAAAAAGTTGTAAGCCTCCATACTCTTCCACGCTTTCATCTGTTTTGCGGTGTAGAAGGATGTCTGCAACACCAGATAGTTCGAGATGTCGGGGAACTCAACTGAAGGGTAGTTTTCAAGATCGTATGACAAACCTTTCTTTCCCAGACTGTAGGGGTCGATTCCATTGCACATGGCAATCTTCTGAATAGATCTAAAGCCAGCAGTGGCTTCTAGATTACGAGCATACGCTGATAACTTATCGCTAGTTGTTTGCACTACGGCAGCCGTTTAGACCACCAGCTATTTCACTTCTGGTAAAACCGCTAAGAAAAGTCACATGACTGAAACCCAGCCATGCTGTTTTCAGGTATGTCACACATCGACTTCCTGTTTACGGACTGAATGTGTTTGCGAAACATATAGAATGGATTTTGAAGCTATTTCAAAATGACGGTTTACCGGGATGCTATTTGAAATCCTTGGGGAGAGACTCTGCTCTTTACTTCCTTGTTTCAGGGTTAATTATTTGTTGAAGTCAACATTCATAATAAGCGTCCTATTCCTTCGATTGTTTGCGTTCCGATAAGCAAGAGCGGAGGGATACGCAAGTGAGCAGTAGCTCAGAGTTGGTCTTGTCTGATGTGTGTTGAGGAATAGTTATTACGTTAAAGTGCCATTCCACCATTGGATGTATTCTTTGGCATAAAATACAATATATTTTGACAACATATATAAATGGTATCACTAGATAGAGAAATCTTTTAGCTTCAAAATGATATATCAAACATAATTTTTTGACAACGACAAGTATTTTGCGACCAAAGTCACCTACCCTTTTAATTTCCGCGCGTGATGTCATCGGCAGGTTCCCCTTCTTCTGTACCACGTGACGTGGCACATATCAGCAATGGCGGATAGAACGCGATAAAAATAATACCAATAAATCTAGCTAACTGAAAGATTAACTCAATTTTTCGCAATTTTTTTGGCCCCCATATACGAGGAGAAATGACTCTCTCACTTGGGGGTTTCCTGGTCTAAAAATAGACCGACACGTGGTACACAAGAAGGAGAACCTGCCGATGACATCACGCGCGGAAATTAAAAGGGTAGGTGACTTTGGTTGCAAAATTAATATACTTGTCGTCAAATTGTTTGATATATCATTTTGGAGCTAAAAGATTTCTCTGTCTAGTCATGTTGTCATAAAATGTATTGTATTTTATGCCAAAGAATACATCCAATGGTGGAATGGCACTTTAAGGAGAGGGGGATATGGCGTAATGGAGTGTTTGTTGAAACAGCGTTCTTACCGACTGTGGCCGAGTACGCGTTTGTGACGGACGTTACGCTTGGTAATCTATAATGCTTGGTTTGAGAAGCGCCTTTCTGGTTTCATGCAGTTTCTAACTGCCACAGAAATCGGGCGTGACCATTTCATTTGAACGTTTCTGCAGTCATTGATGATGCATGTTCTGTCAGAACAGATATTCATGATCCTGTTTACTCAGCAGGTCAATAAATAGGGAAGCAGTGACGAGGCTTAATTGTGCGTCTTGGAGCAGTTAGGGTGGGCCTTGAGCACAGTCACTTCAGGTATACGTTGGGCTTTATCTACAAACCTGATGGACCTGAATTCTCAATTTGAAACTTCAGACTGAAGATGTTTTAGGTCTGGTTAAGTTCCTGATCATCCGCACCAAGGCTCTGCAAGCACACTGGAGCCTTCGGTGGGCGAGCCGATAGCGATCAAATCAAATCTGATGTAAAAATTAAGCTAAACTATGCTATATTATTAGTACACAGTATTAGCACTGATTTTGATTAATTTTCTTAAGATTTCTAGAAACCTTTTTCTGTTTTTCTGCAGCACTGTGCTGAGAAGCTCTCAGATCTGACTGATCATGGTGTTCTCAACAGTTCAAACTAACCACAGAGGATGAAGACGCACCAGGGTTCAGTTAAAAAGCATGTCGCGTGCATGGGCTTCATGTGTAAGCACTCAGTGTTAAATGAACAAAGTGGAATGTGGATTCATTGCATGTAGCTGCTTGCCTCAAGCAGGCACGGACTTGAGGATCTGAGAATCTTCCCCTCCCACTGAAATTGCAGAAACATTGTGTCTACAGCTGCGGGCAGAAACTTCCATATGCAGACATGAATATCACCATGAACATTAGGGCGCATCAGTTGCCCTCACTTCATAAAATCTGATGCATTTTTGTTTGGGTGTTCCTTTTCACCAATAAAGACATCCTGTAACACTTTTTTGACCATATTCAAAAGTCTAATGGTGGCACCATGAGGTTCCTTTTTTTTTTTTTTTGGCCAAAAAACGCTTATTTTATGTTTTCGCGTAAGGTTTGAATCACAATGTTGGACTCCATTTACTGATTTCTTGTGACCCAGAGATCATGTTAAGAACCTTTGCAAGGGATTGAGAAGCATTAATGTGATTCATAATCAGGGCTTTGAACCAGAATTTTTTTTCCTATTGGTTCGTTCCGAACAGAAACGAAATTTTAACGTTTCCGGTTTTGGGTTCCACCATTAAATAGACGTTCCCGAACCGGTTAGAACAAAAAAATTTCGTTCCCGGAACGGTTAATTACGTTCCCTGTCAGCTGTTTAACAAATGGCTATAAAATTATGTCTGTCTCATCCAGCTTAAGCCAAATGTAGGCTAATTCTATTACAACCTTCATTAAATAAGACAAGAAATAATTCAAAAATAATTATTTCAAATGTTGGCGATTTGGATTCTCAGTATGTCTTCCCATCTACACAGAGTGCCAAAAATGAAAGCGAATTCGTTTAAAGTGTTACCAAAGGCTAGTCAGGCCCTATGCATTGATAGGCTAACAGAGGTTAACGTCATTTAATGTTCGCGAGCCTCTCATTAACGTGGACAAATATATTGATATCGTGTTTGAAATTGACGTTTTTGAATAACGATAGACTGCAATATTTGCCTCTTATTTAAGATGTGGAGACGTGATAGTAGTCCACCCTCCCGCGCTCTACATTCAGTCAGCGAACGTCACACAGGAAGTGAACCCCAGCGGGTCATAGAAACTTGCGCAGGAGAAGAATGACTTGATTTGTAGGCTACGGAAACTTTGAGGAACGAAATAAAAACCGGTATTAACCGGTTACCATTATTTTTAATAAGCGTTTCTGTTCCGGAACATAAAAAATAATAAAGTTTCTGGTTTCGTTTCTGTTCCATGTGAAATAGAAAAAGTTCCCGGTTTTCGTTCCTTGAACCGGTTCAAAGCCCTGTTCATAATAATTTGTATTGTTTAAAAGTAGTTGAACAATGATTCAGTGAACAGCTAAAACTCAAACTGTGCTTGATCATGTCCGTATTTAGAATATGTGCTAAAAATGTGTATCTAAGATATTTGTTATACTCTATAAGGTGCCATAATGTTTCATGAAAAGTGATCGAAATTTTGTCAAGTCATAAAATAGCAGCTTTTTCCATAACTTTGAGCTCCTGGTGCCACCATTAAACTTTTGAATTTTGTCAAAATATTTCACCCAGTGTGTTTTCTTACCAAAAGGAACATAAAAACAAAAACACATCATGATCGGAGGAACTTTTCATTTTTAGGGGGCGACTGATGTACCCTAATGAACATGAGTGTCATGGCAGTTTTGGACTTTCAGTGACCACCTTTGCAAGACAAACCTCGCCCAGTAGCACTTTATTTTATACCCATGTTGATGGTAATATTTCTTAATCATCAGTGATCAGGCTATAGTTTTATTTATATATATATATATATATATATATATATATATATATATATATATATGAATATGAGAGAGATATTACTGTAGATTAAACAGGGCGAGAATGCCCCAGGATTTAGATTTTGAATCCAAATCGTATGTTTTATGAAGGAGAGCATTACAGTTAGAACTAGAATCGTGTGTTTGTGAGCAAGAAATGGAACCAGAAGGAGGATATCGCGGGGGGGGGAATAAATAAATTTTGACCTTTTTGGTGACTATGACGCTCAAAATGTTGGAGGTTCTATTTGAGAGCAATGCCCATCTATCCTGAACGTTTCATCAAGATTGGTCCAGCCTTTTTCCTGTAATGTTGCTAACAAAAAAAAAAAACACAGGAAACAGTACCCAGACTCCGTCCTGGGTGAGGGTATAAAATTGGCGCACAAGTTAATTTGTTTGGTTTTCTGAAATCAAAATTGTTCATGCAGGGTTAAGTATTTTACATACAGCACACCTGATCTTTGGTTAAATGTCCCTTCGTAAGTTTCACCATGACCTGATGCTTTTGATCGCAATCAATAAAATTTTGGTCGGGTATTTGGTCACTCTTCTTGGCAGAGTTGGATTAAATTTCTTCTCCAGTCCACGTTTTTGATCAAGTTGAGGTGAGGATTTGTGAAGCTTAACGCAGGCTAGCATTATCCTTTCCACAGCCGGCTCTGATGTGTATTTGGGGTCGTTGTCTTGTTGGAACACCCAACCGTGTCCAGTATTCTGATGGTTTGAGGTTTTATGCTGAAGACATCTGAGGTGGTAGTCCATTATTCTATCCATTTTGTGCAGTGCATCAGTTCCACTGGCAGCAAAAAGCACCAGAGCATGAAGCTGTCACCACCATGCTGAACAGTTGCTGCAGTGTTCCTCTGGACCTCCTTATTGTTGTGGCCAAACAACGGTCTTTCTTATCGGACCATAAAACCTCCAGAAAGATTTCTCGTTCATGTGGTCAGCTGCAAACTTGAGTCATTGAAATTGTCGGAAGCCCAATATTGTCATGACGTTCATGTCCATGATTACATTCCTGCCCCTGTATGTAAACTTCTGATGGCAACTGTACAAGTCAAGATATTACCGTATTTTTCGGACTATAAGTCGCACTTTTTTCATGGTTCGGCTAGCCATGCGACTTATACTCCGGTGCGACGTTTTGTTTTTTTTTTCACCGCGGAATAACTGGAGCTGATGCTGAGTCTGACGACAGCCACGCAGAAGAAGAGGAAACGGCGCTTCGTCTGCCGCTGGAGTTGGCAGAGTTGTTCAGAAGCGACACGAGGAATTCAGTGGATTTGCTGATTTGGAGTGAAATCGCCAGCTTGATTAAACTTGATTGACCTGTTTTATTATTAATGATAGGCCTATAGTTATTTAAATAAGTTATGTAATTTTAGGCAGTGCTTAATTTGTGAAGTGGGAGGTCCCGGAACGCAGGAGGTGGGTGGGTCCGGCGACTCAAAAAAAAAAAAAGGTGGGGGGTGGTTTACTATAACTTTACGCACATGCGCTTATTGTGTGTGTAAAAAAAAAAAAAAAATCAGACATTATGATCTTAGAAAACGCTTTAGTGACGAACAGTTACAGACAGTAATATGTTGTGATGTTATAAAATATTTTTATTAGGCTATATATTAAATTTATCTTCTAAAATAACAGACTACTCATATCACAACCGGTTTATTTCACCATTGGAGATCAGATCACACAAGACAGGAGTTAAATTACTCTTTTTAAGGATTTAAGTAGGGTATTTAAAAGCGGTTGTTTTTTTTTTCACTAGACGGTTGTCTTTGGAGATGATATACCTGTAGCCTACTTGACCTCTGATTTAATGAAATAAAATTCGACAAAAATGAAGAATGACTCTCCTCGATGATGACTACAGCTTTAATAACAAAGATGAAAGAGCCATGGGGCGGCGATAAGCCCTACCGGTAAAAATAATCTAAAAGCAAACTGATTAATGCATCAGTAATAGGCTACTAATATTAGTTATAATGCAGTCGCGCAGTAACCACGTGCCGCTTATCAGATACAATCACAGATTCTATGGATAGAATAACCCTTCAAAAAAGTGCGACTTATAGTCCGGTGCGACGTATATATGTTTTTTTTCGTCTTCATAATGCATTTTTTGGCTGATGCGACTTAAACTCCGGAGCGACGTATAGTCCGGAAAATACGGTGTATTCCAGCACTTTTGGCTAACAGTGGTAGCACTTGTGTGAGCAATGAGCTAAATGTCTTGTCTCAAGAAATATTTGCTTTTTGGCTAGATAGGGATCTACACGCAGTACAGGATGTTGATAAATCTTATCCTGTTTTAAAAACACCAGCAGTTATGCGTTTGCCATATGGCGGTACTTCAAAATTAACGAGGTTACATTCGGTGTCGTAAAGCCGAGAGCAGGGGTGCAGATAGGATTTTTGAACTGGGGGGGGACTGTGCTGTCAGCAAATGATTCCTCTGTGTGTGTATAAAATATAAAAAAGTTACGTGAGAGGTTATAAAAAAAAAAAAAACCAACACTGAATTTGGTTATAGAAAAGTTTACCAGTAATCAGAAGTGAAACATGTTCAAACAAAACCCCCAACACATTACACACAACCCTAGGCCTAGGTCACAAAACAAAAGGTTCCCTTTTCAAACCACATCAAAATACAGACACATTCGTAACATAAAATATAAAGGACACAGAATTGATCTCACGGTCCCTTTGTGCCTCGCGTTAGGCGAGCGCCGGTCAGCAGGTCCCATTGCCCCGACCGTTGAACTGTTCAGTCTTTAAATGTCCTCCGAAGTAGCAGTGGTGCTTCCCGAGGCATCCGTGAAGGGAAAAGTCCGAAAAGCATAATCCAACGCGAGGGAAAAAATATCCAGAAAAGACGAGAGTCTCTGAAGCGAGGGCACCGAGAGCTGTCCAGCTGTGTCGAGCGCATCCGAGAGTGTGTCGCCACAACGTCTCCGCCTGAAGTTGTTCACGTGAACTTTTAATTGACATCATCCAGGCACTGCGTGGCACCTGCAGCTCGCTGGAATGTCTCCCTCATGAACTTTATCCAAGAGCCAAAATCGAGTGGGGTGTAACATAATGATTATCAGAAATGTCCATCTTGCACAAGTAATCATAGAATAACAGAAAATCACCCCAATAGAATATAGAAATGCTCTTAACATCCAAACACAGGATATTTACATATTGCAATGGAAATAAATAACTGAATAAATAATGAAAAAAAAAAAACACTTGTACATCACACACACACACACACACACACACACACACACACACAAGCTTCAATATACATTAGAATTGTGAGTTTTCTAACTGAATGAACAATGGTAGACAAAGGCCTATCTGGTCAACACTAGCCATACATGATCAAATTGTTATTTGTCTGGTATGTTAATCACGCTCCAAAACTTCATGTCTTCTGCATGTTTTATTTAAACATTTGCTGATCTCAGCAGGATGAAGAATCTCATCACAGAAACTTTAACTGTAACTTCTAACAAAAAGGGAATGTCCAAAAATTAATAACAAAATAAAATTGAAATGATTCACACTCGTGCCTTCATGTGAATGATTAGAAACATAAAATGTGTATGAAAACAGAAGTATAAACACTTGAACAACAGATTCACACAAATATTTTTTTTTCCAATAAACAAAATTGATAGAAAAAATTTTCCCTCTGCAGCCAAATAAATTTACCGTCGAGAAGCAGACTCAATAGGTCCCAAAAACATCTCTCTGCCGCTTCCCAGTTTAAAAACTGGGACAACATGGAATTCGAAAAAAATGGACAGTTAATGAAATGAAACGAAAACCCCAGCGTTTATGCTGGTAGATGCTAGATTTCAATGCTTTTCCGACTTCCAACTTACGAGTACAACTGGCGCACCATTAGTCGTAGCAGAAACACCGTTGCTATCAAATGGATGAGCTGTGCAGTGTTATTAACCGAGAATTGCGTGGAAAATTGAGCACCTTGCTTTCCCAACTCTGCAAGGATCTGCTCCAGCCTTTCCCCTTCTTGAATCGGTGTAATGTGGATTGATCACAGACAAGGCTGCTGCTGCTGCTGCAATGCAAGTTAGTTTAACTAACGGAACATTAATCCTCACTTTTTCTACCTATGTTTGGCGCCTTGCGTAGGGATGGTGGGTGGGTGGGGGGGAACAGATAGGGGTCACTATAAATCTGGGGGGGGGCATGTCCGTCCCCCCCCCCGTCCCCAGTGCCATCTGCGCCCTTGGCCGAGAGATGGGTCATCCACTACATATTAAAGCCGGAAATATTGGTGTTGGATGAGGAGGAGGGACCACGCTGCCTTCGTTTAAACCAACACGACCGCTGAAAAGTGTATCTCGTTTTCAACAGGAAACTGTTGCCTTATCACTGAGAACTGAAGGGTATAAGTGTTCAGCTTTCATTTATTTATCGTTGGTCAAATAATGGGTACAACTCCGTTTCAGGTTCTTGATCACGCCCTTGATTTTGATCACATTAAAGGGATTTTTATGACCAAGATGCTTTCAAACCGTCCTTATTTCTGTTCTGTTTGGTCAGAAGTTGTTGACTAGTTCTCTCCAACAGCAGCACTGGCAGTAATACCAGCTGCACAGCAAATCACAGGTTTATATTAACATTCTCATTCTAAAATGTTATTTCAACAACACTTGAAGGGAAAATCACAATGGGTTTTTTTTTGTTTTTTGGTACGGTGTTATACGAGAATGTCTCGCTGTTAATGTCGAATACATAACTCATTTAGCTTGCATATAGAATGCTCTGATGAAAGTTTTTACCAGAGAACCGTATTATCGTTCCTTCCGTTTTGATCAAATGGTTTACAGAGCCAGCAGTGGAAAGTCTCGAGTCAACACGTGACTTTAAACCGTAGACTTGTATTGAAACCTGTTCACTGAGCTGTGTAACTAAAGCTGATCATTTTTTTCTGTTTGTTTTGCAGCGGACATTATCTCAACAGTTGAATTTAACTACTCGGGGGAATTACTAGCGACGGGAGATAAAGGAGGAAGAGTTGTCATATTTCAGCGGGAACAAGAGGTAGGCTATAGGAGTTAAAATATTCAGCACGGAAGAAAACTTCATCTCCAACCCACCCAATTCTTCCCCAAGTCCCCCATGGTGTAAGGACTTGTTTTTTAATTTTTTAGTTGCTTTAAAGCAGAGTCGATAGTTTTTCATTGGGTGCTGAAATTGCAGCGCTGTATTTAGTAGGAAATGTATATTTTTAGGAGGCGCTAATTACTGCTGCTTCTCCCCTGCTAGACTTGACTGAGGTTAATCTCTTGGCACTTCATTTTCAAAGCTGTTTTCTCCCTCCTTCTGTTTCCATTCTCAGAGTAAAAACCGCCCTCTCTCAAGAGGAGAGTACAACGTGTACAGCACTTTCCAGAGTCACGAACCTGAATTTGATTATTTGAAAAGTTTAGAAATTGAGGAGAAAATCAATAAAATCAGATGGCTCCCACAACAGAACGCTGCTCACTTCCTGCTCTCCACAAACGGTATGTTTTACCGGTTTAAATGTTACTTCACCCGTTTTTGTTTAAAGTCTATCCTGGAATTTAATACTTTTCACCACTTGTGAAGCATCTTGGTCTGTCTGCTGGCTTCAGGGTATTTTAGCATGAAGCTTGGACGTGAAAAGGAACTGATTTTTATGCTTTTGCATCTTCTTTTTAAACTCTTTCTTTGTTAAAGATAAAACCATCAAGCTTTGGAAGATCAGTGAAAGGGACAAACGAGCAGAAGGCTACAATCTGAAAGACGAAGACGGGCGTCTCCGAGATCCGTTCCGACTCACGACACTAAGGGCAAGTCGAGCCTCTTTATACACAATCCTCCTTTGGGTTCGGCTTCCTGTTTCCAGTCTCTCGAAGTGTAGTCTTCTGTGCCAGAAGACAATGAGCAGTGCAAGCCATTGATTAAAATGTACATTTTTGATCCAGACCTTTCATTTTATTTACTGTACATGAGTCCGAGTTAATGGATGGCTTGATTTAAGAAAGGTTTGTTTACACTGTGTAGTCATTTAAAGGGGTACCAAATATAATATATACAGTTGCTGATGTGACAAAGTAACGTATTATTCTATCAAATTTGTATACTGGAAAACAACGAAATATCTTGGTAATTGTAAATATAATAGTCGGTACGCTAAACATTGTAAATATAATAGTCGGTACGCTAAACGGCACAAGAGTCGCCATTTTTAAAAGACCGTGACGTCAGCCCTACCCACTGCACTAGGAGAGAAGCGTGTAATCATGGCGTCGGGCGCATCAAGTGAAAGCGACAGCTCTGTCGAATCGTACAAAGAGATCCCGCAAGACACACTGCAAGCAGGCTATGGCTTAGAAGGGAACCAGTTTGTGTAGCCGATCGCTTACAATTCATCCTACTTTCCGATTCACACGTGCTAGTCCCAACCTCAATGAGCCAACACAACTGGGCACATGCATGCGTCATGAGTGTTGCGCAGAGAAAATGAACGTGCATTCTGATTGGATAAAATTAATATCATGGCGGGCTGTTCAAACTGCGGAAATAGTTTGCTCGAGCTACTTTCAAAACACTATAACTTTCCAACCTTAGAACAAAAAACTTTTGTAAGTCTTGAATAAGGTTCGTTAATGTGTGTTTTATTGTTATATTTACTCTATATATTGCCCTCTGTTCCCCTTTAATATACCTGGTTTGGAGTGTAAAAGCTGCTAATTAGTAAACAACAGCTGCCTATTTAAATAGTATAGACCCTTTTCAGTCACGTGACCTTCGTAAACGCGACCGCCATTTTGGACATGTAGTGGACTTCGGCTCGAATCAGTTTGAATGCGAGGAAGGCGACAAGCAAAAAACAAAAAGGAGCGAGATGCAGAAAACACCTTCACTATCCAGCGACGTAGGGCATTTACAGGGCGAGCAGAGGGAGAGGTATTTGCAAAAATTGAGGTTAGCAGGCTTAGAGAACGACGTTTACCTGCTTCCACCAGGATTGTTCACTGACGTACGGAAGTACACGAAGCCCTCGTCTTTACCTGACTTCGGCCCACATGATCTGTATACCTATGTTGTTAAAAACCCATCGCCATACACATACACGCCAACGTCCGAGGTTCCGGAGCGCGCTCCGGCTTGCTCCCGGAGTGCTCCGGCCGAGGTTCCCCTCAAATTAAGCAGCGCGCGCCGGCTTGCTCCAGGAGTGCTCTGGCCGAGGTTCCCCTCAAATTAAGCAGCGCGCGCCGGCTTGCTCCAGGAGTGCTCTGGCCGAGGTTCCCCTCAAATTAAGCAGCGCGCGCCGGCTTGCTCCCGGAGTGCTCCGGCCGAGGTTCCCCTCAAATTAAGCCGCGCGCGCCGGAGTGCTCCAGCCGAGGTTCCCCTCAAATTAAGCAGCGCGCGCCGGCTTGCTCCAGGAGTGCTCCAGCCGAGGTTCCGGCGCGCGCTCCGGCTTAATTTGAGGGGAACCTCGGCCGGAGCACTCCGGGAGCAAGCCGGCGCGCGCTGCTTAATTTGAAGGGGAGCAAGCCAGAGCGCGCTCCGGAACCTCGGACGTTGGCTCCGGCAGCTATTTACACTGGATCCGGTGTAAATAGCTGCCGGGTCATGATTACAGTAAACTAGTAAATCCAGTAAAGGAAAAACTTGAGACTGAAAGGTTTTAACAGTCATCCAAATGACTGAACGTAATCATTGCTACAGTAACATACCAGCTACTATGTTGACATTAGCTAGTCAACAATAGCTACTACAGAAGAACAAAGAGGTTACAATGGGTTATTTTAGCCTATTCGGTTACACACTCACCGCCACAGAATGTTAACAGCAATGTAATGCCTTTTCTGGCTAATTTTATTCGTCTTACCTCCAACAAAGTGGTCACTACACAAGCGTTGGTATGCCGAGGGCTGCCAATCTTTCCTGTTTATGGCCGCTATCCATCTTCTCCGTCGGGATCCGATAAAATGATTAAATCTTGCCTTGTTTGTTGATGGTTACTACATCCAGGTGCACAACAATATAGTGGCATGATGGAAGTCTTGCTGAAAGTAAAAACTTTCTTTGCTGCCGTTCCTCAATGCTGGCTGTGGTAAACTACTGGTAGTACATGTCCAAAATGGCGGCCGTGTTTGTCGTGACGTCACGTGAAAAGGGTCCATACTAAGACCCTGTCCACACTAGGGATTTTGTACCTATACGAAACTACTTTCGTACCGCAACACCTGTCCACACTAGCAACTATACCGGTACTGTAGCGGTATAACTGTATCGGTACAAAACCCACAAATGTATGGGTTTCATACCGGTACAGTATCGGTACTGTAGCGCTTCGCTGTACTGTGGACAGATGAAGCGGCTCTGTATCGACACAAATATAATGCGCAAGCGCAATGAACCATTCCTACGTCTTCCGGGTTATTCATACAATACAATACGCCCGTGCTTTCCAGCTGTAAATAAACCGTCAAAATGGCTCAAAGCGACCGTGGAGCTACATGGAGCAAAGAAAGGGGGAGGGAGGGGGAAAGATGGAGGGAGAAAGGGAGATTCGTTTTCTGTTTCTTTCTCAACTGCCTCGCTCGTTTTGTACGATTCGACTGAATAAATGACCACCAGAAATAGACTGTACACTGACAACAAAAAGCGCGCACACGTTGTTTCATCCACCATATTCTCGGAAGGAAGTTACTCGATAACCACGGAAACATTTCGCACACGCGCATTTCAACTACCGTGAAAGAAAACCGCAAACATTTCTCGCTAGTGTGGACAGATGCACTAAACTGTACCGGTTTACTTTGTATCGATACAGTTATACCACGTTCGTACCAGTATAAGTGTGAACTCAGCATGTAAGTCGGGCTTATTTCTTTTCTTTTGCTGTAAACTAAATTGATATTTTTATTAAAGAAATTAGGCCATAATTATGAATATGTGGACAAAATGATTAAAGTGGAGTGTCGAGGACGGTTTAAATCAGCATGAAAAATTTAGTTGCAATGACCAAATTGTGGTTTTTTTTTTTTTTTTAATTTAAATTCCCCACTGGCCCAAAGGCCTGAAGGGGAATGATGTCGTGGTGATGTCTGTCCCAGGAAACTTGTGAAGTCAACTCCTCACTCTCAATTGTTGGAGGAATTTCACGAAACTTGACAGGATTCGTTTGATTTTTGTCGGTAATACGCAGATTGTGATTTTGTTAAATTGGGTCACATTTTACCAGAGTGACAGCCCTTGATTTAAGCAATTATAATTGGACAATTTCATGAGTTTTCTTTCTGAAATCAACTCCTCTCTCGATTTGTAGAGGAATTTCACCAAACTTGGCAAAATACATTATTTGTCGGTACTGCAAGTTGTAATTTCTTTCAATTCAGTCGCATTTTACCAGATTTGTGTCCCTTGATTAACAACCTTGCACTTTTCACAATTGCTTTCTGACATCAGCTCCTCCCACAATTGTTGGACGAATTTCTCGAAGCTTGGCAAAAGGCCTTGTTACATGACGGTAATACGCATGTTGCGATTTAATTTCATTTGTGGAAATTTTCCCAGAGTTTTGACCCTTGATTAAAGGATAAGGCAACTTTTGTACAAAATCACCACAAATAGATAGATAAATATATCAAGTAATCGATCATGGAATTTATAGAGAAAGAACAGACCGCATAACAGTATCTTTTAATAATATGGGCTTGCACTGAGCTCAGCGAAGATGCGTTCCGCCATATTGATCTACTGCGTGACGTCATGCGGCCCACCACTGAAAAGAACTCTTCGGTGCTTCATGGTAATAAGGTAAAAAACCAGTACGATCGCTTCTTCAAAGTTTCACCAAATGGTTTTATTTATGCAACTTAAAGCTCATAATACTGTAGAACTTTGGTCGAGTAAAAACACGGAGCAAAAACATGGCTGAATCCTGAATGACTCCTATTTGGATTTGTCCTACCAAGCCTACTGCGCATGCGCGAAGCGGCTCGGCTCGGTTTTCCCTTTCGGGCGCTCTCGTTTTGTTAGAATTTGGTAAAGAAAAAAAAAATATATTATTTACCAGCTTACCGGGTTCATGAACATAAATCTGACAGCTGACAAGGTCGGGATATAAACGAATGGAATACAAGCCACCCGCCGGGACTCCTAATCACAGTGATCTGTCTGTAAACACTGTTTTCATGGGCCCAGTGACATCACAGATCAGAGAGAGGCGCATTAACGAAAGATTCTGATTGGTTTATAGTTGCCCACAATCTCAAAATGGCTGACTCCTCCAACTTCGGCTCCTCTGTGTCAATTCATGATTTCAAAGTTGAAAATATTTTTTCATGTTTGATATATAATGGAAATAATTAACGGAATTGATTACGTATGTTTTTCTCCTGTTACACACACTGTACAAAAGTTGCCTTATCCTTTAAATAACTGACAGTTTCATGAGGGTGTACATTCTTCTGAAATCAACTCCTCTCACAATTTTTGGAGGAATTTCACCAAACTTGGCAGAAGGCTGTGTTATATGACAGTTATACGCAGGTTGAAATTTCGTTTAATTTGGGCAACTTTTACCAGAGTTTTGCCCTTGATTTATTATAAACTTTGGCAATTTCATCAAGGTGTGCTTGCTTTCTGAAATCAACTTCCCTCGCAATTTTTATTATCCCCCGCTGGCCGAACGACCCGAAGAGGGGTTGTCGTGGCGATGTCCGTCCCTGGAAGGGCACTCGCCTTCTGAAATGAACTCCTCTCACAAGTTTTGGAGGAATTTCACAGAACTTGACAGGATTCTTTGTTATGTCCGTAATGCGCAAACTGTACTTTCGTTCGTTCAATTCACATTTTATCAGAGTTATGGCAGAGTTGCCAGCGGGGGATATTGTGCTCCCAGTCATTACCCGATCATGTTCAGCGTATTCTTCAGATCAGCAGTAACTATACCGTACAACATGGGAAGCAGTCATTGTAACATACACAAGTCCTTACTCAAGACTTCAGGTTTATTATTTACTCGAATGTGAATTCGTTTCTTTTGAGTAAAAGCATAAATAAGGAAAAATACCAGAATGTCACATCCATGATTTGAATGTCTTTTTGTAGTGCTGGTTTTTTTTTTTTTTTTAATAAATCGGTACAGATTATTTTCCAGTCCAGTGTGACATTAACTTGTGATGTAACTCGTGAGCTGCACAGCAAAACATTTGCTGTCAATCAGTTACTGAGCAATTCCAGCGTTATGGACGTGACACTTGAACTCAAAATGGCAACAAATGACCCAGTGCATGTTTTATTGTCTCCCAGTATTTAAACAGGTGTTGCATATTTTAAGGCTGTACCATACTGGAGAAGTGATAGAACAAGAACAATTCCCATAGTACATCTAGGGCATGCCAGAAAACGCCAATAAAAGATGCGTTATGGACGTGACAGAAAAAGTATCACTTTTCTTGGGTGACTGTACATTTTTATCAAACTCTGTGAAATTGTAAACCTAATGTCGAAATGGAGATATCCGTTTGATAGAGGGGTCCAAGGTGAATATTAAAAAATCTTTATTTAAAATATTTTGTATTTCATGCAGAGTTTCGGAAGGAAAAGTCAGCGTTATGGATGTGACGAAATTCCGTTATGGATGTGACGCGTCTGAAATAGACATGGCATATGTTTAGAAAATCAGCAATTTAACCACCATAACCCTTTGAAAAACTCTCTAAATATCAGCTAAAACTATCAAAGTTCTTAATATTTAGGATGGCTATTATTTTGCTGTTTTGTGGATTTTAGCATACATTTCTGTGGCTTGTGGCAATAATATAGAATTGTACATGATCAAAGTTGATTGTAGCTTGGGTTTTACATTATAAGAAGGAAAGACTGACAGTGACATATTAGGTTGGTTACAAATTGGTTCAACTTATTCACATCTGTAAAATACAGGCCTAGGTGAGATCTCTGGGAGTGGTTTTGATGTATTACATGTTGCTTTATTTTTGCATGGTGAGGTTGACATTTACATGGAATTGCCCTACTAATGATGAGCAATGAGGAATAATATTCATATCACAGAAGAGATCTGGAACTTTTCTGTACCTGTTCTTTGATGGATTTTGGAGTTGTGCTGAAATTATTCCTTTTTTTTTCCCTTCTTTCCTCCGCCATCCTGACAGGTACCAGTGTTGATGCCTATGGACCTGATGGTGGAGGCGAGCCCACGCAGAATATTCGCAAACGCACACACGTATCACATCAACTCCATTTCAGTAAATAGTGATCATGAAACATACCTTTCTGCAGATGACCTAAGAATAAACCTATGGCACTTAGAAATCACAGATAGAAGTTTTAGTATCCTTTCATCACACTTTTGCTCGTTCCGGCATGCGAGTGTATTTTTACGACACTCTTCATGAATTGTATTTGAGAAACGGTGATGCTCAAGGAATGAATTCAACACTAGTCTCCATGTTGTCTTTTTTTTTTCCGTTTGCTGCTGTTTTCCTTTACTGCTGCCCTCCTCCAGATATTGTAGATATAAAGCCTGCCAACATGGAGGAGCTGACGGAGGTGATCACGGCTGCCGAGTGCCACCCTCACCAGTGTAACGTGTTCGTCTACAGCAGCAGCAAGGGCACCATTCGCCTGTGTGACATGCGGGCAGCAGCTCTCTGCGATAGACATAGCAAATGTAAGTAGCTCGTCATCGATTGTTTCTCCACAGGTGGGTTCAAGGGTACACGATGGATATGTTGCGCCTCGTTTCAACTTAACGTGGCGCTTTTAAAAGCACGACACTTTTCCCACGTATACTTTGAAATAAATGTTGCTGAGCCCGTTTTAGGCCCACTTTACACGGGGACGGTCTGAAACAAAAACGCAGAAGTCCGTTTTTGTTCTCACTTTTTTTTTCTGCGTCTACACGACTGTTTTCAAGGAGGAAATCTGCGTCTATACGGTGACGCATAAATGTGTGGAATTCAATCGGATGTGCATGCCAGGCGGCTAGGTGGTGCTGTGAAAGACCTCCGCTATGTCTGCACGCATGCGCAACGTCTTCCGTCTTGTCTGATCTGCACATCTGCGCCGCGAAAACTTTGACTACACTGGTTATGGTAAGTAAAAAAGTAAGAGCATACTATACCCGCCTCTGTTCATTAACGGTATATGTGCAGATTCGGTATAGATGTTCGAAGGACTCCTGGACGTTTATTAAAGCTGCCAGAGCAGCTTGAAAGTCCGTTGGATTGATGTAATCAGACATGCTCTTACTTTTTTACTTACTTTCTTACTTCCCGGGCTGGCATGTACAGTATATGACACATGTATGACGTAAACGCGTACCCGGCGTGAGCAGATCCGAGCAGAGTTTCGCGTATTGGGTAGTTTAGACGGATATGCAACGGGGGCTGTTTTTAACTTACCCACTCTGGAAGGCGTTTTCAATTTTCTCTGTTTTTCAGCCTCGGAAACGCCGTCCCCGTGTAGACGAAAGGCACTTCCGATAAAATATTTAGTTGTTTTTACCCGACAGCGTCCTCGTGTAAACGGCAGGGATGGCAATTTTCCGACGAACGGCGGAAATCCGCCGTTTTGAATTTCAATTTTATCATTTTTGTGGAACGTCTAAATCCGTAGAGAAAAGTTTTAGAGGGGGGGGGGTTAGGTACCTAACTTTTTTATTGCTGCTACCGAGATTAGTGTCAAATTGTATCGAAACCACATGTCTCGCGAACAACGGAAGCTTCTATATCGAGTGTAACAGTGAACAAGAGGGCTCTGATTGGTTCACTCTACATCCGCTGTACACGCACTTCCGCTTCCCTACTTTCCCGGTTTGGTTTGTTTTCACGACCGGCATTTTTAAAAACACGAGCGAAGATGGAGCAGCATGAAGAGCGGTTGATTGAGGAAGTACGGACATCTATACGACTCCAGTTCTAGTCATTATAAAAAAAAAAAAGTTCTAGTCATTATAAGTAACCGGAGGATAAACACTCCACTAACCACACCCACCAACTACTCCTTGCGTTGTGCCGGTGAATAACTTTAGATACTTATTTTTATCATGTATTTTTCACACAATATACATGTAAAATGGCTAGAAAATAGGTAGAAGAGGCTAAAAAGGCTAAAGCTTCAGGGGGGCGGAGCCCCCCTGAACCCCCCGTTCGGAGTTTCAGCTGAAATAACATTTTCCTGTTGCCATCCCTGAAACGGGCCCTTTAATGTCTTATTTCTGGAATGGATGCAACAATCTTAGCGTTCGTGATCCTTAAGGACAAAATCTGTCCTCCTGATGTGCTCTACCCGTTTTTGGACTGGAGTCTGTCCTCAGAGGGACATTAAAAAGCCTTGGCCTATTTAGTGTAGCTTTGAAGTTTTTTTTTCCCCTCTGCTCTGTGTAATGTCAAATCTGTTGCATAATCACTAGCTTGTGTAATTTAATTAGTTGTGTTTAAACACAGACGCTTATTTCTGCAGCCTGAGAATGAGTAAAATGTATACCACTGCCGTAAACTATTGGTACGGTATATTGATGGCCTTTTGTTTTGTCTGCGTTTTGAAGAATCTGTGCATTAAACTGAGGCTACGTTTACATTAGACCGTATCTGTCTCGTTTTCTTCGCGGATGCACTGTCCGTTTACATTAAACCGCCTGGAAACGCCGGGAAACGGGAATCCGCCAGCGTCCACGTATTCAATCCAGATCGTGTCAGCTCCGGTGCTATGTAAACATTCAGAATACGCGGATACGCTGTGCTGAGCTCTAGCTGGCGTCTCATTGGACAACGTCACTGTGACATCCACCTTCCTGATTCGCTGGCGTTGGTCATGTGACGCGACTGCTGAAAAACGGCGCGGACTTCCGCCTTGTATCACCTTTCATTAAAGAGTATAAAAGTATGAAAATACTGCAAATACTGATGCAAATACTGCCCATTGTGTAGTTATGATTGTCTTTAGGCTTGCCATCCTTCCACTTGCAAGTGGTAAGTGATATGCGCTGGGATCTCACACACAGCGGCTCAGTCCCGAATCGTGGCTTGTGCACTTCACTCGCGCGCTCTGTGAGCTGCGCAGGGCCGGAGTGCGCACCCTCCAGAGGGCACTCGCTGTTCAGGGCGGAGTGATTTGGAGCGCAGGATGCCTGCGGAGCTGAGCGTATCCGTGTATTGGTGTTGCTGTGTGCACGCAAATCGTGTATTGGTGTTGCTGTGTGCACACTAATCGTTTTAAAAACGTTCATCTGATGATCTGCTGATACGGTCTAATGTAAACATGGGCTGCTTTTGATTTAATTTGAATATGAATAGGCCACCAGTTGCAGAGAGACACAACAAGCTATTGGGTAATGTAAATTTCCCCACCGAGGGATGAATAAAGTTTATCTTGGCTTATAATTGGTCCTTCGAGAGCTTCTCTGGGTTGTGTGTGTGGATATGTAGGGCTACAGAAAGTAGCTGCCAGATGACTCGGTTAGTGAAGCCCTTAACGAATTCTAAACCCTGACGATAAACAATTCAACAAGCCGATAATAAACGCATGTGAATATGAACACCTTTGTCATCGTCGCCTGAAATAAAATAATGAATAAAAAGATAAAGCTGCTTTACGGTCAGTGGAATCACTGGAAACATGCAGCCACTTGGCACGTTTTTGAGGAACAGGGAGTCGACTACTTGGTCCTAGTTTGAGCTGGAATATATGCTGCTTTGTTGTTCAAACACGACTGTGTTGCAAAACAGACAAAAGCTGCAGTCAGCTCTCAACTTGAGGGGGGAAAGGGACTCTTCGTTCTCACTGCAGATGTGTGGACTTGTGCTGCAGATTGCGACAGAAGGCGCATACAGTTAAATTCTGAGGAGTTATTGTTGCAAACTGCCCGAATAGGATGCAGTTACAAGATGCAGGTTTTGTATAAACCTACGCGACACAATGATGAAAACAAGTTGGACGGAAAAATGGCGAATTGCACTACGTTCACACTGCAGGCTGAAGTGACTCAAATCCGATTTTTTTTCACCCATATGTGACCTGTATCCGATCTTTTATTGACAATATGAACGACACACATCCGATTTTTTTCAAATCCGACCCAGGCCGTTTGGATATGTGGTCCTAATTCCGATTCCTATCCGATCTTTTCATATGCGACTTCAGTCTGAACCGCCAGGTCGCATTCATCCGACTTACACGTCATCAACAAGCCACAAACGTCACTATTCTGCGCTGAAGTAGGCGGCGGGTCTCTCAAAAAAAGTTACAACAACATGGCGCATGACATCAATGCGACTCCGCACCCACACGTTCCTTTGAACGGAGGTTGCAGTCACTACCCCGCAGAACGCCTGAGCCAAAACCCTTGCCCTCTTCCTTCTCAACCTCCTCCTTAACATCAGGCTATTGTGCATGTTCTGGCTCCGTCGCAACAACAACTGCATCATCGCCAGGTACTCCATGCTGGCTACTGTCATACACAGGAAACTTCAGGTTACTTCCATAAACACTGGCCATGCTCACGGCGTGTGACGTCGTCGTATCCTGCAATGCGCATGCGGAACACTTAGGTCGCTTTTCGTTCATACTGAGGATCACATACAAGTCGCATATATTTGTTAATGTGAACGACCTCACAAAAAAATCGGATTTCACAAAAAAATCGGAATTGAGCATTAAGCCTTGCAGTGTGAACGTAGTGTTATTGATGCATCAAGAATGTGACCGTGTCATGTCGGGATGGAGCCGATCATAAGTCCATTAGTTAGCCCACCACACAAGCTGTGACACAGTTGCCCAGTTTTGTATGTTGGTTGCCTAGCAATCTAATTGACAAAACTTAAAAAAAAAAAAAAAAGAGCGATTGTAGTGTAACGGACATGGATGCAAACGGCGCGCCTTTTGGCGGATGCCGCCTTTTTCACGGCTGTCTGGGGGACTTGCGTGAATCGTGCAGATCCGATGAGGGTTTTTTTTTGGGGGGGGGGGGGGGGGGGGGGGGGTTGGAGTGTCTGAGTATAATTTCTCATCTCATTATCTGTAGCAGCTTTATCCTGTTCTACAGGGTCGCAGGCAAGCTGGAGCCTATCCCAGCTGACTACGGGCGAAAGGCGGGGTACACCCTGGACAAGTCGCCAGGTCATCACAGGGCTGACACATACACACAGACAACCATTCACACTCACATTCACACCTACGCTCAATTTAGAGTCACCAGTTAACCTAACCTGCATGTCTTTGGACTGTGGGGGAAACCGGAGCACCCGGAGGAAACCCACGCGGACACGGGGAGAACATGCAAACTCCGCACAGAAAGGCCCTCGCCGGCCACGGGGCTCGAACCCGGACCTTCTTGCTGTGAGGCGACAGCGCTAACCACTACACCACCGTGCCACCCTGAGTATAATTTCATCAAAGTAAATTCTGTATTAAAATTACTAAATAAGCAAATGCTGTTAGTCCATGAAACATAGGAAGTATAAGTATGAGAAGAAAACAGTAAATCAGAAAGCTGCGCATGTAAAGCCAATTGGCTGCGCGCCATTATCTGCTGCTGGCTGCACTTCACTGCACGCGCAAGGATTTCCATCAGTCCAACGCAAGTTATGTAATTGGCTTTACGTGCGCAGCTTTCTGATTTACTGTTTTCTTCTCATACTTCCTATGTTTCATGGACTGTCACGGCATTTGCTTATTTAGTAATTTTAATACAGAATTTACTTTGAAATTATAATCAGACACTCCAACGCGCCCCCCCCCCCCCCCCCAAAAAAAAAAAACCAAAACTCATCGGATCTGCGCGATTCACGCAAGTCCCCCAGACAGCCGTGAAAAAAGCGGCATCCGCCAAAAGGCGCGCCGTTTGCATCCATGAACGGAGTATGTTGAGCATGTTCATTAAGTGCAGTAATACAGGCTACAGGAAACGAATGAATTCATGATCATGTAACATGTTTGCGGAATTTTTAAAAAGGCGCAATCATTGGGAGATGCGTGTCTGTTGTACAAACGTTTTATTATAATAAACCGTATAGTCCGGCTAAGATCTTTCTCTCAGCGGCCCTCGTTTATCAGTCGAACGCAGAGCCAAGTGTGCATGTCATCTTGCGAAAAGATTCATGAAATGTTCATATCTCCTTAGTCACAGCACAAGGACGATCGGGTTTGGTGAATGTGGTGGCTGAAAACCATCGTTAGTTTAAAGATCATGCCCCTAAATTTTCAGTTCATGGGCCCTGCTCCTAATGCAGCAAAGAAATGGAAGCTTGAACATTGCAAGTCCAGTTGGAATGAATTGTTTCTATTTGGCAGCCCGAAAAGTATCATGATGAAGTCTTAAAAATACAGGATAGAAAGAAATCACTGCGTTATTGTCGCCGTTCAAGCTCCAGCTAGGGCTGGGCGATATGGAGAAAAAAAATTATCTCGATATATTTTTGCTATATCTCGATATACGATATCTCGATATCTATGCAGGAAAAACAACCCCCAAAAAACAGACACCAAATTCAGCAAGGGTTTGTTTTTTTTTTTTTTAAATTGAAGTGCAAACAGGTAGGCAGCCAAGTGCCTAGAGGTAGACAGGTACTAGTAACAAAGTGCTTGTGCACCCTTTTTAACATGAATTATCAAACCAAGGAAGTAGTATATTGCCTTATTTTAATTACAAACATAAAACCTGAGGGTAGGCAGTTCTTATAAAGTGCGTCTTAAACATTTAAGTAGCAAAAAAAACCCCTCATTTCATAAATATTAATTTGACTTATAGAAATAATACATATTGCCTTCCTTTTCCTTAAAAACAAAACTCAAACTCATCTCACCGCATTAACTCTCAGCCTGGCACACTCCTCGTACAAAAGTTTGTGGCGTACCTGTAAATGGTTGAACAGGTTCGTGGTGCTCGACGCTTTGGTTGCCACCAATTTCTTGCATTCCCGGCAGTAGACCTCTTTCTGTTGTTCGTCCGACGGTTTAAAACCAAAATATCTCCATATAATGGAGCCATTTGTCCTTTTTTTTTTTTTTTTTTTTTTTTTTTTTTTGGTACGAGTTCTGCCGCCTCCGGGCTTTCTGTGGGCGCCGCCATGTTGAATGAGTTAACACGCCGCCTACACGCAAGGGGAGGGGGTACAAACACAAGAAGGAGGCGGGGCGGGCAGCACCATAGCACAGTGAAGGAAATTAAGCACAGTGGCGAAATCATTAATTTAGAGCATTATCTCGATATATACGATATGCCAAAATCTTTTTCGTGTTCATAAAACATATCGATATATCGCAAATCTCGATATATCGCCCACCCCTAGCTCCAGCTAGTGTTTGAATGTTTTAATTTGCACATCTGTGATGTTTAGTCTATATACTGCCTGTAATGGTTTCATTACGACATGTATATGAAGAGGGGAAAAATGGTCAGGTTTCAAACGCTCTCTTCCAAAAATGATAGTTTATTTCCTGATTTTTAATGATTGATTATACCCCTGCTCTGAAGGCGGGAGGGTATACTGGTTTACCTCTGTCCGTCTGTCCGAAACACCCTCTTTCTCAGCAACCACAAATCATAGCTACTTGGTGCCAAACTTCAGCTTGGGGTTCTATTGACCCTTCCCACTCGCGTGACCTTCGTAAGCACGACCGCCATTTTGGACATGAAGAAATAACGGTTTATGGCACAGACCCTTTCAGTTCTCGCTCATCTAGCTGCTACAATGACTGCTTAGACTGCAACAGTAATACCTAACACACATTTAAGTATCCGTCGTAAAGACGTGAAACTCGTCGAGTGACGAGTGTGTTCATTGATAAGCTAACACAATCTAAAAGTAGACATACCATCACACTGCCCTGGCGCTGTGTACAGTTTACCTTCTATGGTTTGTGCACTCACTATTTGCCATTACTTTCTCCAACCCAGTGTTCAAACTATGCCGATATTTTCGGGGGGTCCCTTTTTTTTTTCCCTTGGGGGGGGGTGCTTGCGCTTGTCTCAGAGCGCGGATCTCCAAACACACGAGAAGCCTATCTTACGCACATCACGCGGACTCCACACACGCATCGTGTCTGAAGTCATAACTCATCAGGGGAAATCGTGTCCGCATTGGCACGTTCAAAAAACAACCTCGCGTCAACAACGATACCACACGCAAGGGAAAAAAAAACAGTCAGGCTACTCAACACATCTGATCCACAGCAGCACCAAAGCATCACTGGAAATCATGTCAACAACCAATCTTCCATTTCAACAAACAAATGGCACCACAAACATGAACGAATCGCTCAGGCTACCGATTCCAAACCCGCAAGGCAAGTTTATTTATATAGCACATTTCATACACAATGGCAGTTCAATGTGCTTTACAGAAGTAAAAACAGTAAACAATAGAGAAATAAAATTACATAAAATTTTATTATTCTAAAACAATTAATTAAAAGAATTAAAAGAAATTAAAAGAAAATAATAAGAATTAAACAATAGTAAAAATAAAATAATAAAATGAAGTAGTAGTTCAAATAGGATGAGAAAGAAAAGAGAGGAAAAAAACCCCCAGCAGAATAGAATAAAGAATAAAATAGGATAAAGTTAAAGTAAATTTAAAACATGCAGAGAAGTAAAGATTATAAAGAATGTAAAGAAGACAATATTAATTATTTAACAGAATAATTAAATGCATCTTACCTTAAAGCAGAATCGACCACAAAGGAAGTGTGTTGGCACTGTTGGCACACTTCCTTTCTACTAGTTTGTGTCCCCAACCTGGCAGCAGCAGTCGTTGTCATATCGGTTTATTTTATCTTTGATGTAAACACAGCACTTCGGATATGCAAATGCTTCCCGTTACACACGATTGCTATGTCAATAAACATCATTTTGCCAATATTTTAGAGACCATCCATCTTCTCCGTCGGTCAGCATCTGTCGGGATCCGATAAAATGATAAATCTTGCCTTGTGTGTTGATGGTTACTACATCCAGGTGCACAACAATATAATGGCATGATGGGAGTCTTGCTGAAAGTAAAAGCTTTCTTTGATGGCTATATTCCTTTCGATGCTTCGCCGTCGTCCCTCGTTGTTGGCTGTGGTAGACTACTGGTAGTTCATGTCCAAAATGGCAGCCGCATTTGTCGCGACGTCACGTGGGATGGGTCAATACCGTGTATAGAAATCTTCTTGCTGTGAGGCCACCGTGCTAACCACTACGCCACCGTGAGGCACAGTGGTGTAGTGGTTAGCACGGTCGCCTCACAGCAAGAAGGTTCCGGGTTCAAACCCAGCGGCCGGTGAGGGCCTTTCTGTGTGGAGTTTGCATGTTTCCACGCAGACACGGAGTTTCTTCCGGGTGCTCCGGTTTCCCCCACAGTCCAAAGTCATGCAGTTAGGTTGACGTGGGGTGCCCTTGAGCAAGGTACGTGACCCCTGACTGCTCCCCGGGCGCTCTGGTGTAGCTGCTCACTGCTCTGGGTGTGTGCGCGCACATTCACTGCTTCAGATGGGTTAAATGCAGAGGATGAATTTCACTGTGCTTGAAGTGTGCATGTGACGAATAATAAAAAGGTTTCTTCTTTCTTCTAAGGTGTATACGGTTTTCAGGTCTGTCGCACATCAACTTCCTGTTTACTGACCATGTCTTTACGAGAAACACACAGTGTGGATTTACGAAGTTTTCATTACACCTTTTCTCAGCAACTACAAATCACATCTGCTTGATATTTGGGACCGAGCTTCATCTTGGGGTTCTACACCATGTATACTGTTTTCAGGTCTGTCGCACAACAACTTCCTGTTTACCGACTGAATGTGTTTACAAAACACACAGGGTGGATTGTGCCGCTATTTCAAAATGATCTGTGGTTGGTAGGGCTGTAACGATATGCGTATCGAAATCGCGATACGCAGAGCCACGATCCGTATCGCGATACAAGAAGGCAGAATCACGGTACACCCTTTCAAACTTCTCCTCAGCCCAAAAACAGAGGCGCTTCCAAACTTCAATTTATGAATACTTTACTTTTTATTTAAACTACATTTTAAACTTGCTTAAATTACTTTTATTTTTTTATATCTATTAGTAAGTCGTTTTTTCGCCGACCTGCGACAATCTTCTGCGAGTCACGCAACGTCCACGCTCGCCACTGGCAGAGCATTCATTTCTTTTAAGCGGTCGCCATTCTGGTTGCGACGCGGGGAGCGAATCTGTAAACAAGCAGCTCATTGGCTGGCTAGGTGTGCCACAAGCCAATCACAATCGCTTGACCGGAAAGGCATGCAGTGTTGCCAGATTGGGCGGGTTTAGGTGCTTTTTGGCTGGTTTTGAACATATTTTGGGGTGGAAAACGTTAGCAATATCTGGCAACACTGAAGGCATGTCTGCTTGGGCGGAAGCCTTCTGCGGCAGTTACATTTTGGCACGCGAGCAATGTTTCACCATAAAAATTCCATAATTTCCATCTGTTTTCCGCGATCACAGAAAATCATTGGCCCTATCAGAGTGAGAGAGCCACCCCCCCCAAAAAAAAATCTTAACAGATTTACACGATTTGGAAAAATGACTTTTTCAGAACCGAAAAAAACAGAGCTTCCGGCTCAACAGTATTATTTTGAGAAATAAAACAATCTTTGGATATACATTTGTTCATTTTTGCATACATATTACTCATTCTCTGCAGTGGTCTGAATTATTTGTTATTAAGTAGTTAATGTAAGTAAGTAAATGTTAATAAGTCAAATTTACTACTTTAAAAAAACATTTTTAAAAAAATCGTGGGCGTATCGAATCGTGGGTCAAAAATCACGATACGAATCGAATCGTGAGTTGGGTGTATCGTTACAGCCCTAGTGGTTGGTAGAAGAGAGCAACTGGACTTGCTTGATGATTCTTGAAAACGTTTCGCCTCTCATCCGAAAGGCTTCCTCAGTTCTGTCTGACTAATAGGGAGTATCCAGTATTTATCCTCTCATGGATCATAGAATCCGAATCAGAATGCTGATGACTGCATTGTAGGTGGCTGATAAAAGATGTCATAGACACCCACCTCTGTTCAGTGATGGTCGTTCCAGGTTGACAAAAATGAACGATCCTCTCTGGCTAAGATGTCTGCCAGTTTTCTGGAAGTCCTCTCATACTCCCGCACCAGTCGAAGGGAACTCATCCCAAAGTGCGTAGAAACATATCTGTGACGAATCTCAGTTCATTTTTGTCAACCTGGAACGACCATCACTGAACAGAGGTGGGTGTCTATTACATCTTTTATCAGCCACCTACAATGCAGCCATCAGCATTCGGATTCTATGATGATCCATGAGAGGATAAATACTTGATACTATTAGTCAGACAGAACTGAGGAAGCCTTTAGGATGAGAGGCGAAACGTTTTCAAGAATCTTCAAGTAGGGCTGGGCGATACGGCTGAAATCTGTATCACGAGATAAGTGTTTCATATTGGTCGATATCGATAATTATTGAAACATTTTATGACCTATTTAAAATAAGGACCAGGAGGGAACAATACTAAATTCAAACATTTATTTTAAACTTCCTCTGACAGCCAATAAGCAAGGAATGTCAACACGCATGTTCAATGTTACGATCACAACAAAAACTGAGCAATTATCAATAATAAAGTGCTTAAAAAACTTGTTATAAAAACATGAGCAAAGTGTTAAATGTAAACATAGCAAAACCTGCTATGTGAGAAGGACTGTCATATTTTTAATTTTTTACTGCAAGTTTAGTGCAAAAAAAGTTCACCCTCTGGTGAATAGCATTTTAAAAGCATAAATAAAAATATGCAGTGCTTTATAAACAAAAGAAATTGAGTGAAACTGAGGTAGACCTAGACTATTCTTAAACTATTCAAGTATATTTTCATTGAAGGTTTAATAAAATAAAAATAGTGTTTTGTAAACATAGAAGAAATTAAAGTAAAACTGAGGTAGACTTAAGAATTTACATCTGTAACATCTGACCTTACTGACTTTATCCACAATTTCCTCGCTCGTTCCGGCACTCATCTTTCTTTTCTTGGCCACGCTGTTTCTGGAAAAAAAAATAAACACGACCACGAGACAACGAGATGGTGCAACCAAACGCGATACTGTTACATGATTGGCTATCAGCGTGTCACTCCCTATGCGTTGCTAGGCACCAGAGGACGAGTGCCTTTGCTCATGCAACCAAGCTTGCTTCGCAGCAACAGTTGATTGAAAGCGGACCTAAACCAGAGAGGGCTCTGGCTATTGCCGCTTTTCCACTACAAACACGGCTGAGTCGGGCTGAGCCGTGCCGTGCTGAGTCGAGCTGAGCGGGGCTGTTGGAGTTGCATTTCGACTACAACCGCGCTGAACCGTGCTGGCTGGAAGTGGGTGGACACATTGGGTGGAGTTAGCGAAAGTGGGTGGATGTCAGGTGATGTCGTTAAGCAGCGCAAACAGTGACATCAGTGAGCTTTTAAGCGGTAGTCTCACGACCCGGATAGTAAACAATAAACATGGAGGACATGGAGTCGTTAGTGTTGCTGGTCTTGGTGCTGTGGCTTGTTGTCACCGACAACGCGGACAGATACTGGCAAGAGCGTATAGATGAGGCGAGGCACATAAGGCTTCAGAAATTCTCGTAATTCGTAATTATTCTTCCGGGTTTACAGTGTTTACAGATCCCAGCGTGCTCGCGGGGCGTGTGTGGGCATGTGAGGACACTCCTCCTCACCAATCAGTGCACAGGGGAGTGTCTGCTCACGCCCCCAGCCTCACTCGGCACGGCTTGGCTCGCTTCAGCCCCACTCCAAAACGGTGCGAGTTTTAGAGGCTAAGCAGGGCTGAAGCGAGCTGAGTCGTGCTGGTTTTTGGTAGTCGAAACGCGAGCTGTGTCGGGCTGAAGCGAGCTGAAGTGAGCTGAAAAAGGGTAGTGGAAAAGGGCCATAACGCTTGTTTCTTGAAAAAAAAAAAAAACATTCTATCGAAACGTTCTATCGAACGCATTTTCTGTTGATATCAAGTATGTGTCTATCGCGATACGTATTATCATTTTATCTCCCAGCCCTATCTTCAAGCAAGTCCAGCTGCTCTCTTCAACCAATCACAAATTACTATGCATAGGTCGCGTTAACCGACAATTGTCCGTCATTGACGGATTTTTTTAGCTATAACGGAAAAATCTGAAGGCCGTCGGTCATTTTGACAGATGTTTACCGTTACCATTACCAATAGCAATAATAGCCTAATAATAACAATAATAAAACATAATGAAACACAATTGAAATGATTGGCAAGTTGTGGCAGAGTTTTCTTACATACAGTATACATAGTCTTCACTGCCGTCACTTTCAATCTGAGCCGACGTTGCGGCAGTCTTGATCAGTGCATAGGCTGCTCATGTATACACTGTAGCCACTGCGCAAGGCTGTCCCCCCCCCCCCCCCCCCCCCCCCCATCGCGCTCCTGACCGCGCTCTGACTTTTCTAACCACTAACACAGTGAGATGTATTAATGTTTCCCTTCTCTGCAGAAGACACGTCATTTTTGCTATTAAAAAAAGAGATGCATTGGGTTGTTTGTGTCGTTTCCCTGCCTGTACGTCTTAATGCAATAGCGCTCATTTAGGCTAGTTGTTTTCTTGTTTTTAAAATGAAACAAATGCCGATTTATTGTATTCTTCCCCAGCAAGCTTAGGAACATCACTGCTCGAATAAACTATCATTTTAATGAGAGCACGGGTAGACAAACTAACATTTAAACATAACTTCGTTTTATTTAAGACCTTCCGCGTCAGGTTCCAGGCTCCACCGAGCCGAGCCGACCCCCAATGACCAATTTAAGTAGCCTACGGAAGAATCTGAAGGCCATGTGTGATTTTGACAGATGACACTACGGGTCACCGTGGGGTGCAGCTGCACCACTGGTGCAGAAAGACCGCATGCTGCAGGATTTCCTCCCTATGAAGAGAGTACTAGCAGGGTCGGGAAATCCAACTTTCAGAGGCTCTTGCCGGCTTCTGATCACTTCCCTGGGAGAAATGTTTCCCGACTTCAGAACTTTGGCTGAAGTGGCGCTGGTTATTCCAGTCTCCAGTGTCGCAGCAGAGCGTGGGTTCAGCCTTCAGAATAAAATTAAAACATCAACGAGAAATCGTCTGTCCAAGGCAAAGATGCAAAATTTAATGACAATTGCCTCGGCAGCAGTCTCCATTGACGACTTTGATTATGCGCAAGCGAGCTCCCAATTTAAATCCATGCGGGCCAGAAGGAAGGTTTGAGCTCACGCAAACAGGTCAGATTAGATTGTCACTTAAATCATTGTAGTGGACTGTTCATATTTTAACTGCAGTTGTCTTGCTACGTTGTAAAATAACATTGTTCATATGCCCGTTAAGGCACAACAGCCACAATGTTTTTAGCGGAGGGAAAATGGGTTCACAAGTGACCGAACGTC